>NC_141139.1:42856706-43456706 GCF_053477565.2 Lygodium microphyllum | reverse complement strand
TTCAGAGGACTGACTTAGGTTCATGAACTCCTCTCGCATCCGCTCTTCAAAACCTTCACACCTGAATTTAGTGAGGAAGGCCAACTTCAGATCGTTCCAAGCGCCAAAATTTCCTACTGCTTATCTATCATACCACTGAAACGCCGCGCATTTGAAAGTGGCGGGGAATATTGCTAACCAATGCTCAGGGGTTATGGCATTGTTAACCACACATGCTACCATGAATTTTGCTACATGAAGATCATGGTCTTCATTGTACTCTCCCTTAAAAACTAGAAATGGGACTACATTTGTTGGCTTATCATCAATATTTCTAGGACGAATCTGACTAGGAAGGGGACCTTGAGTCGCCATGGGGACTTCTGTAAAGAGTGCTTTTATGGTGTCAAAGGAGGCTTATGCTGTGAGCTCGTTCTCAGCTTTGATTTTTGCCTTCTCTCTTCTTACATACCTCAAGACTCATTCTAACGCTTGCCTCTTGATTGTGTCATTCATCAGGAGGTTGGCTCCAACCAGTTGGTCTGTACTCAACGGGATAGAATTAGAGAGGGGCTTCAATCTCTGAGGGATTCTCTGGCCAACATCTCTTCTACGTCTTTCTTTTTAACATCTCTAAATTCGGCTTTCAAACCACTACAGAGGGGGAGATATTCCATTTTGAAAGTATCAAAACTCATTCTTCTTAGGATCATTGTTGTGCCATTATAATAATGTCAGCTTTTGAGGGTTTCAATAGTGTATGTTGTGAAAAACACTCTGTCTACCAACTTCTAGTGGGTTGCTAATTGGACAAATAGAAGATTGTCAGTGCACCAAGCATCCCACGTACCTTGCTGACTGTTGAGCATCCACGAACAAATTCCAACTCTTTTCCTTCTTGTTTTCGTGAACCTCCACAGACCACGACTTGTGAAGCTTCTTCACAATCTCCCACTTGATGATGTCTAAAAACTTCTCAATGAATGCCAAATCTTCCATGGATGGTCATTCTCTCTGTTTCTGCTCTTCAGTTTGTTCCCAAACAATTTTCCACCAAGATGTAAGTTTATGCTGCTTCAACAAGAAGAGGAAACAGTCCACCACATATAGCATGCATCATGATGGTAATATGTTTCTGCCATTGTGGGATAAACTTTTTGTGAAGAGTGTCTTTGATAATAAGAATTTCCAACTCTTCAATGGAAGAAGAAACTTTGCAAACATCCATTGAATTCTTCTTTTCTTGGCAATGCCATTTCCTTCATTTTCAGCCTCTTCTTATGCTTGTTGATGGCTAGTTTTCCCGACTGCGCACAAAAAACATGGAGCCGTAAGAGGAACACCAAGGAAAAGGGGATTCTACTGCAAGAAAATCTATCTTGTAACATCAACAAGCTTTTATTTCATTCTTCTGATGACCAAAATAAAGAAAACAACAAATCTTCACGCAGCTTCATAGTAGATATCTCCCACTGATTTGATAGAACCAACCATAATCTTCAACATCTTCATAAAATCCATCAATAGAACAATGAACATAAATGAATACACCATCTTTGAATGAAAATCAATCACATAGTATTCATCTTCAATGTCTTCATAGTTCTCTCTCTCAATCTCTCATATACAGTTACACTGTTTTGATAGAATTGGCTATCTTTTGCTCTCTCTCTCTCTCTCTCTCAATCTCTCAATAGTACATCATCTCCTCACTACAATACTCTAATAATGACTCTCAATAATCCTTCTTAGGTCGTGGATACACCTCCCAAGAGGTATGTCTGATGTGAAGAGGCACCATAGCCACTACACTGTCTCTTCATGGCTCACTACTGTCACTGTCACTTCAGTCTTCTCTTCAGTCTTCAGCAGCTGCTTCTTCCATTTGTTTGAGCTCTTTTGAACTTAAATTCATCATTTCCAAAAGTTAGAAAATTTTTCCAAAGTCACACATACATTCTATAGAACACTTACAAAAGATCTATAGAACAGTACAGTACAGAACCAGAGCAGATACAGAACAGTTACAGAGCAGAGACAAAGGCTCTATTGAAGGTTTACAGAGGGTTACGGAAGGTCATCAGAGAACATCAAATCCTCATAACTCATACTAAAACCATTCCAAACTATCAAAAAATATTCAATAAACCTTCAAAAGATTTCAAACTTCATCAATCATCAATCCATACTTCATACATAAGAAAATCAGAACAAAACAAAAGCTATACATAAGGTATACAGAACCTCACAGAACCTATCAGAACATTACAGAGCTTCATATTTCCACTAAAAATCATCATGAGCTTCCAAAATATAATCAATATCATCCCAAAAACTCTCAAAATACTTCCTTTAACAACCATACATCACTCTAAATCCATAAAAAATCAATCATTCAGTTCTCAAAAACAATAAAAATCGGTCAAAATTTTAGTCTTTTTCCACTCTCAACATTCATCCTCCTCTCCAATAGCTTCTGGTGTTGTTGATGTCTTCGTTCTCCTCAGGCTTGTGATCCTCCCCTTTCATAACATGTAATAATAGAGAAGGGCATGATGGTATTCAACTACTTTGCACATGGAATTGTGATGCACACATTGAGTCTTGATATGTATATTCTCTATGGTTAATTTTTGCAAAAGGGTAGGGAGATTGAGAGATAGAACCAGATAGAAGAAAGAGATTTTAGAATTTGGAAGATTTAATGGAGATAGATAGAGGTGAAACCGAGTGACTTCATTTCATATGGCTCAACAAAGCCATCAATCTACAATACATCTGATAAATATGCCCAAGACAAAGGCGCATTCACACACTTGGGATGATACCCCAATACAAATTGAGAATATGGCCCAGTATACACACTAATAGATGAATAATCTTTGCTAAACATAATCCAAAAGCTATGGATTACACCTCAAAATCTCATGCATACATCAATCTATTGATGGAACATGATAGGTGGCACCACCATAAACAATACACATAAATTAGAATGCATAAATCCCTGTAAATATCCTCTAAGGGCCTTCAGAAGCACTTCAATCCTGTAATTATAATTTTATTACAGTAGCAAAACATGATATAGATGTTTTCCCAAATCCAAGAAAAACCCTATCTTTGTTATCTATACTATGTCTACCAAAGTTAGAGATCAAGACTCAAGCAACCAAACTCAAGAGAAGCCATGTTTGAGTATCAAATCTCCATTTTTAACTTGTTGTTGCTATGTTCTTGACTGTTATTCACATCCTAAAACAGTCCACATGAAGAGCATAAACTCATCAAAGCTCCTCTTTGATGATCAAGCAAGGTTCCCCTGAAGTCCGGGACCAAGAATCAAGTAAAAGATCACCTCAAGTACCCTATAAGAGATGAAGATATTCAAGGATAGCTTGATACCATGTTCTTCCCCTATTTTCTCCTATTCAAAATACTCTTAATACTCTCCTCTCCAATGGATGAGCCTCTAGCCCACTTCCTTTCTTTGGCTTTTCCTCCCACCTTTTTCTTGTGTCCTCTCCCAATTAGCATGCCATTACCTTCACCTTTGTGACCACGTTGGACACCAATAGCCCAATTAGTCCTGTTGGTGCCCCTTGAACAGGACTCCCACTGCAGGTATTCATGAGAAGACACCATTTGAGAAGCTGTATGGCTACAAGCCTGATGTCAGCCAGATGAAATTATTTGGCTATCTTGCTTATGTGTACATACCTGATGAGAAAAGGAAAAAGTTGGATCCGAAAGCACATGTGTGTCTTTATTGGATATTCACAAGAGAAGAAGGCATACAAATCTTATGATCCCTCTACTCGAGATACATTAGTGAGCAGAGATGTCATCTTTGATGAGATGGCCTCTTGGTATGCATCACCGGTTGTAGTGCCATCAGATATGCCTTCTACACATGTTTCTACAATTGATTCACAGCAGAGTACTGCAATGACAGGCCCTAGTGGTTCGATAGTATCTCCATGGACAGGGAGATTGCAGAGCTCTAGCTCATCGTCCACCACTGACACCACTATGTCAGTGAGGGGGAGATATGATGTGGTGGACAGCAAAGGAAAAGAAAAATTCATTGATGATACATCTGGTGTGATGACACCTGGCAAGATGACTTCAGGTTATGACTCAACTAACAGTCTAGACAGTGCTTGGTACTAGATAGAACAAGTACATTCCGCCTCATGAGAGAGGGGAATCGAGTAGTACACCACACCTTAGATGATCGCAAAGAGTTAGGTACCCTGTGGATAGGCTAACTTACAGTGGTTTTTCTACGAAGCATTTTTCTTATATGACAAAGGTGACAGAGGTCAAAGAGCCTGCTACGTTTTCTGAAGCAATGATAGATAAAAATCGGTGCATAGCTATGGATGAGGAGATAGATGCTTTTGCTAAAAATAGTACTTGGGATCTTGTGCCATTGCTAGAAGGAAAGAATACCATTGATTGAAAATGGGTCTACAAAATTAAATACAAGTCGTATGGCAATAATGTAGAGAGGTATAAAGCCAGGCTGGTTGCTAAAGGATATGCTCAAAAGTATAGGTTAGACTATGAGGAAACATTCAGCCATGTTGCCAAGATGGCAACCATATGAATAGTGATCGCATTGGCTACTGCTAAAGGCTAGAAATTGTAGTAGATGGATGTGAAACATGCTTTCCTCAATGGTGACTCGGAAGAGGATGTTTATATGGATCATCCTGAAGGTTATATACACCTTGATTTTCAGTATTATGTATGCAAACTAAAAAAAGCATTGTATGGGTTGAAGCTGGCTCCAAGAGCCTGGCATGCAAGGATCAGTAGTTATTTACAAAGTTTGGGATTTACTGTTGGCAGGGCTGATCATAGTCTAATTACAAAAAAGACAAAGGTTTGGTAGTGCTGGTCATCTATGTTGATGACTTGATAATCACAGGTGATGATGACTTGGGGATATAGCATGTTATGCAAATGCTGAAATCTAAATTTGACATGAAAGACTTAGGTGAACTAAAGTATTCTTGAGTATTGAGGTGATCAAGGCGGCTGAAAATGGTTTATGACTGATGTAGAAACACTATGCCATGGAAATGCTAAAGAAATATGGCATGGTTGAATGTAAACCATTGGATACACCTCTTGATCAGAATGTCAAGTTGGGCATTAGCACTGGAGCTAAAATTGATGATGTGACTATGTATAGTCATATGGTTGGAAGCTTGATCTATTTAACCATCACAAAGCTTGATTTGAGTTATGCAGTTGGGCTCATAAGTCACTTCATGTAGAAGCCCAGGAAGCCACACATGGATGCTGTTAGACGGATTATGTGGTATGTAAAGTCCATTGTAGATCATGGGTTGTTCTATGAGAAGGATAAGGTCCTGAAAATCATTGGTTACACATATGCGGATTGGGAAGGATGCTCATATGATCGCAAATCTACGAGTGGTTATGATTTTGGCTTTGGAAGCAAAATGATCAGTTGGAGCAGCAAGAAGCAACCAATAGCTGCATTGTCTAGTATTAAGGCAAAGTATAGGGGTGTTACATTGGTAGCATGTGAGGTTGCATGGCTCTTCAAGCTTATGACTGATTTGCACATACAAGTGGATGCTCCAGTGACCTTGTTACGCGACAATCTTAGTAGTGTACTACTGGCAACGAATCTATTTTATCATGCCATGACTAAACACATTGAGGTACACTATCATTTTATCAAAGAGATGGTTCTTGCAGGGAAAGTAGACCTTACGCATGTGAAGACTGATGAACAGGTTGTAGATATCTTTACCAAGTCTTTGGGTAAATATAAGTTCAACGTTTTTAGATAATTGCTTGGTATACAAATGCTGTCTTGAGCTTGAGGGGGAGTGTTAAGACTTCAAGCTCAACTTTACTATCTTTAGGTTGTGTGTACCCGACACTTAGCTTGTCCAGTTGTACCACATGCAGATATTAAATAAGTCTGTCTGTACTTGGTGTGAATGGGCTTACAGACCTTAAACCTTAGAGTGTTATATTCACCTTAGTTATATGGATTATGGAACATGAAGATAATGGAGAGTGAGAGCATACGGCTCTTTTTCAGTTGCTCCAACCCTTCTCTCTGTCTCTCTCTCTTCTAACATATCACAAATCCAATTACCACCGCTATCTTTTCCATTGAAAACCTCCCTTGTATACAATGTTCGTCATGACATTCACAATGCTTCCATTCTCTTCCAGTATGACCCTCACACAGCATGAGGATTTCAACCTTGAAAATGCAACATAGAACTGCCCATGTGTAAATACCGGTGTCTTTAAGTAAAGACCAACAACAGACAAAGTCTTACCCTACGACTTATTGATCATCATAGCAAATGCCAATCAAACAAAAAATTGCATCTGCCTCATAGTAAATGGAAATTGCATGGTGCTAGGAATAAAAGTAATCCTAGGAATGAAAACTCATTCCCCCTACATTTTTTCATGTTATTATATCAACATCTATCACCTTCTTATTTAATTCCTTACATATCAACCATGTACCATTACACAAACCTTTTCTTAGATTTAAGTTTTTAAGATGAATAATAGGTGCATTCATCTAGCAATAATAGATGGGGAGGAAATCCACCTCCAAGATCTAGTGTATTTAAATACTCTACAAAGTATAAAAATGAGCTATCATCCATCTCTGCAAATCTGCACTATAGTACTGTATAACTTCTCCTGGCATTGATTGCAATGCGTGAAGATTCAAAGAAGCCACCTCTATATTCCATGCTGCAAGTGTAGCACACTCATTGAAATATGCTCTAAAGTCTCTCACCATGGATATTTCATTGTATACACTATCAACCAAGGTTTTGATAAAGTGTCCTTTCAATACCATGCCAAATGGAATATGTAACTTATCACAAATTCTCTATAATACCCACTCCATCCCCTATCCCTTGAATCCAATTAATAAATCCATTATCCATTATCCATTATATCACTAATGGTTGATATCAGCATATTCCCAGACAACCTTAGCACCTTAACATACTGCCATAAATGAGAGTAACATAGTGCCGCATTAACAATATCTTCACAAGAGCCCTTCATCACAACAGGAAGGGTCTATCTAAAATCACCTCCAAGTAAAGTGACCTTTCCACCAAATGGTTTATCACAACTCATAATATCTCTTAAAGTTCTGTCAACTGCTTCAAATGCAAACATGTGCATCATGGAAGCCTCATCCCACAAAATAAGGCTTGATCGTCTCAACAGTTGATCAAGATTGCTCTGAACAAGAATATTATAGGTAGATCGATTACATAGATCCAATGGAATTTTAAACCTTGAGTGAGTAGTACGACCACCCTATAGAAGCAAAGGAGAAATGCCAGATGATGTTCTTGTGAGTGTTATATATTGATCATTATGAAGCCTAGCAAGCAAACACTTGTAAAGAAATGTCTTCCTATACCCACCGGGACTATCCAAAAAAAAAAACATCCCCAAAGTTTGCACCAATAGCATTTGTAACTGCATTATATGCAACTCTTGTCTATCATTCAACATTGCCTCCATAGAAACACAAACTCTACATTGCTCTAGTATATCATATGCATATTCATATTCTAAAAGAGGGTTAGTACACAACTAAGAATCTATTGACAAGGTTCTGGCAATCCATCAAAATCAGACAATCTTTGCACGTGTTGTCATAAAAGATCTTGAAGAATCTGCAATAAAGCCCTATTTGATGCCTCTTGGTGGAGAACTGCAGAAGATACATACACATGCTCTAACTATAACTTATATAGAATATCCTCTACCATTGGTGTCATAAACCTATCCCAAAGCTGACCAGGCTGCATAGGCTCACACAAGACCAAAATTGCATCAAACAAAGCACACAATCGAGCACCAATTTGTACAGAGGCACCTTCTTCCAACCACACAACACACTCATCATCACCCTCTAACATGCCTTTGCAATGTAGCCTTTTTTAAATGTATTGTACATCATATTGTCAATAGTACGCAAATCAACAAAAGACATCATCCTCAAGACAATGTTAAGAGCATTTGCAAGTAATAATGCTCACCAGATGTGGGCGGCAGAAAGTATATTTGACCACATGTATTTCCATGCTTTCTCTTTGTCCATACCTTTCATTGTGCATTCCACACCCAATACACTAGGAAGTCTTGATAGGCCAATAGCTCGAGCCTCTAGATGAATACGATTGCACACAAACCATTCCATAAGAGTAGTTTTCTTGATATCTTCATTTTGCATAACATCTTATATATTGTATGTATCTTGAAACACACCACAATTCTCATCAGGAAAGTGCACCTACAAGCGTTGTATATCAAGCTTCTCATTATGTAATGCATAGTCATAGATTTGCCAATATGCTTCTGAAGCAAAAATATATCGTACATCTAAATAACTCTCGATCTCATCCACTTCACGGATGCTCGTACCATTCAACCTTGAGTTTCCAATAGAAAATTTAAGGGTTGCACAATCATGTCCCTTGTATATATACTTATACAAATACTTAACAGATATTGCCATTGAGCATACCTCAGCATTTATATATGCATTGTATTTTTTACTCAAGTAAGGATCATATGGAACAATCCATCGATTATTATCAATAGTATTACCCTTTATTGTGACCGTCTTTCCATCATCACGTCTTCTATAAACAAGATAGCCAGAGCTATCAATAGTTGTCACATTCACAAACCTTCAAGGAAACTTTTTAGTACATTGACCATTGTGCATGCAAGGGCTCTTGGGATTCATTGCACCGCAATGACCATCGACATTGCATTTTGAGATAGTTTCAAACAAAGCTTAAAACTTTGCTTTATTAGGAAACTCAACACAAACAAGTCTATCATAATGGCATGCTTCAAAGGGTTTATAAGGGTGCTCCAAAATTAGCAAAGTATGAGAATGCAGTAGCCCTTGCTTTTGAAACTCAATCACACTAACATAGTTTGCAACATTTCCAAACAGATTCCTTTTCAACAATGTATGCATCATATCAATATATTTTTTAATGAAAGACTCAAGCAGTCAAATTAGGATGATCATAAGCAGTCTATCCAAGCAACAAAGAATTAGTTATCTCTAACCACTTTGGATTACATCTCATTGTTATAAAGAGATTAGGTCTTCCCTTACTTTGCACTATCGCCGTGGCATCTTGATACAATTGATACATGTGCCTTGGCCCACCAATAAACGAAGATGGCCAAACCACCCTTTTACCAATAGAGGAACCAATAATTTGCACTAGCCCATCATCCATCACTCCTATCATATGTACCAAGCCCTTATACACTTTTCAGCATAAAACTAATTGATTCTAAAGACACCAAGCCAACCTACATTGCTGTATACTACAATAAGCATCAATAATAAATTGTTGCAACAATTGACACCCCGCAACATGCACACCCTAGTGTCCTCATGCACTTGTAGTTGAAATGCATAAAATCTCATATGAGTAACACAGTCCTTATTAGACAATCCATGTATATATCCCGGGGGGTCCACTAAGGTTTACCGTATGGTACCACGTGAGTGTAAGGAAGGGGAGTTATTTAAGGGAAGAAAGGTACATTTATAAGGTAAGGTCCCATAAATAGGGGATAGATAAGGGATATTTTCATATATTTCTTGCACACAAGTGACGTCTCCTTATTACTACCAGTGAATCCCCCGTGGTATATATTAATTAAAACATTAACACCACTACAAGTCACCTTTACATGCCAACCATCATCACCCATAGGAAAAAGAAGAATGTATAGCGTTGGCATATATGCCCTATGCAAGTTTGAAATTGCAATGCATCGTGCATCTCGACTATAAACATGTATGTCTCAACGATCAAGAGTATTCTCATCCCCTTGTCCTAGCATGGTAGCCGCAACCTCAGTTTCCACTAGAGTTGCATATTGTCTATTAGCCCGTTGAATCCCAAAAATAGTCATACTTAAATCATGGAAGGGATTGTTTTTCAATTGCATACCCACGAATCTAAAAGCTTCTACATATACATTGTGCTGATGCATCATAGACTGAAGCTCCCCAAGAAAATTTGGCAACAAATTAGGCATAACATCCAATAGATTAGATAACTCGTGCTCAGTATAATAAACATAAAGTTATGCAAATCTTGGCATTTTCTTGTCATTGCACATTAGGAATGAGAGGGCCTATACGATGATAAATGGAACCATGCACTCTAAAGGTATAAGAATTCCCCAAAATAGACAAAAACTCATCAACACTGGCACCAAGTGACACAAATGCAAGAGCACTATTATATACATGCATATTATTTTTGAATACTCTACTTTGATTTTGCATATCATGCAACAAATCATGCAATAGCTGTGGTGGATTTTGCCACAGTGATAACATTACTTTTCCATTTTGACAACAATGTTTGCCAAACAAAACTGATCCTTGCACTTGAGCCTCACACATCCACAATTTAGCCGAACACATATCTCAAAAAGACTTTCCATGGAATGCATAATCGGGTCATGAAACAGCAATATTGTAGTTGCAAGATGAATATCCACTACAAGCAAAGCATGCAAAATGGAGCAAAAACCTCCATTTTGAGGGCTAAAGGTTGGAGCATTATTGACATGTGACTCATTAGTCATAGGATTTCCTAGATTTTGGTGATTTCTAATATCACAATAATAATTCATAGCAAATTGCTGCTTAATCAATTCATTATTTCCATTTAAAATTTCCACCTGAGAATGTATATTTTGCATACTATGCATCAAACTGTGAACTCCCTCATGAATCGGGCTACCATGATTTAGAGCCCCTCCCTACGAAATGTTTTGGCACTCAACTATAGTAGAACATATCTCTTTGTGCCCCTTCCAGTCATGTTTTTCCATTTGAGCCCTAAGCCTAGCAACCTGTCATCGTCTACGTCGAGTAGAGTTGATCTATGCCTATGAATGCGTAACACATAATTTATGTTAGTTGTCCAATGCAAAAATCCCATATTGATTGAATTCTCACAAAGCTTGCATGTCAAGAGACACCATGTTTTTTTTCAAGGAGAGACTTGATTGGGATTGGTATTTTCAAAAAGAATTAAAAGTAGATTCAATCTAGAATCACATAATTCAAAACATTGTAGCAATTTAAATCAGCACAATGCTCCTACGCGCAAGGAATCGCTAGCAACCAAAATCAAAATCATACATTTTTACATTCTATACAATCAGATATCTAATCCAAAGAGAGACAAAAAAAATTATATCTAAGCAGCAAGTGATCCCCCAAAGCCTATAACTCAAACCCAAATATATCATTCTTCAATAGGAATCCGCAATATACCTAAAACATTAGGATTATTAAATTATTTTCAACACTAATAACTTCCTTGAATGTCATAGATGGGTGTCACTAAGAGTTGAGAGAGAGAGAGAGAGAGAGAGAGAGAGAGAGAGAGAGAGAGAGAGAGAGAGAGAGAGAGACCCAAATGAATGCACATGCATTTTATATCATTCAACATTAAATTCTCCGCACATGATCTACATGCAAATGCAAACACAATTCTCCAAGTACAAAATGGACATCTAAATGACCCTCAAAGCTTTTTTCATCATCAAATACTTTTCTAAATGAAATGGATGCACACACACACACAGTGAGAGAGAGAGAGAAACCAACACGTATGCTTTTAACTTTAACATGAAATTATGCCAATACTTATCAAAGACTTGACTGAGATTCAACAATTGCAATAATAGAGTCATTTCTTCACAAATTGCAAGAGGTAATAAAATTTTCTATGAGATAACCTCTCAACTTGATACATCAAAAGTGTTGCATAATTTCTTAGCCCATAAAATGCAAGTTCATTAAAAAAACACACAAATTAAAAAAATTACGTGTTGATGCACTTTAAAATGCTAGTAGTCAAAATCAAAATTAACCCAAACCCAAATTAAAAAAGGCCCAAAAAAAACCACAACTGTAAGAGAGAGAGAGAGAGAGAGAGAGAGAGAGAGATTCCACTCAATACATTCAGTCGAGATAGCTTGATTGCTGCAATAGGACATTCAACTTACAAACACTCATGTTTACCCAACATATACTTAAAAATAAAAATGTGTTTAATGTTTGCAAACTCTTCAAAAGAGAAAAAATGCACATTATTCCAATCCAATGCAAGTCCCTATACATTGAAACAAATATTGGAGAGAGAGAGAGAGAGAGAGAGAGAGATTGCCCATATCCAAGTATTTTACAAAGAATATTACTCTCTCATACGTATTACATTGCAAAAATCAATTATTTTTTCTCTCTAGATTGCAAGACATAATAAGTCTTTCTATAGATCAAACCTCAATAAAGAGGCAATGGACACATACACAAAATTATAAATGCGACCAATGTTTACAAACTCTCTTTAAAAGAGAGAAAAATGCATATTATTCTAATCTAATTCAAGTCCCTATAAATTGAACCAAATGTTAGAGAGAGAGAGAGAGGTGAATATTCAAATATTACAATTAGAGAATATTTCTCTCACATGCATTACACTACAAAAATCAATAAAGTTATATCCACATTGCAAGACATGATAATTCTTTCTATAGATCAAACCTCAAGAAAGAGGCATCACATCACATTGTAGGTACCCAATACATTTTACTCAGTTTAGCCTCATTACATCCAAACTAATATAGGCTTCACAAAAAGGAAGCACATATTATCACAAAAAAGTGGTGGCCCAAGCACTTTAATATAAGCGAGACAATAATAGATCATAAGCTTCATCCTAAGCAATTCTTCCTCAGTTGTGACAGTTCATTTGACGACTCAATTGTTGCAGCAAGGCATTAAACCTATTAACATTCATTTGAAATTGCAAGAATGGTAGTCAACAATCCCTTTGGCAAATCACAGGCTCGTGATTATCTCCAAGCCCCCAAAACGATGCCCGCATTTCATTCGCCAACAAATTCATCGACCTGCTTGTCTTAGAGACAATTACTGAAAGTTCCCTTACTTCACCACCCAAACCACTCGAGACTTGTTGAAGAACACTCTGGGTGTGCTTTGTCTCACACACAATACCATACAAACCTTTAGCCTATTCATGCAACTCTGCAGCAATAGATTAAATGGCAAGTGCATGATTGACACATGTGGATAAACTCATGTGCGATTCCATTAACTCATTCATCTTGGTCTCGAGGCATTTAAACTTTGAAGAACTTGAAGCAGCCTCTATGTTTCTTTGAATCCTTGCTGTCCTTGTAGATTTAGCAACATGCATTCATTGTTTCCTTGCCACTTCTTTTATCTTTTGCACATTAACTTTATTCACTCTATTAAACTCCACATTTTGGCTACCAAAAAAAAAAAAAACAAATGACTATCTCCCAAAAAAGTATACAATACCTTGACGCAAATACAATTAGAACAACTATCTCCCATACCCATACGAACAGCTCCAAGCAAGCAAGAGTCGAAGAGAATATCGTGGTTGTTTTCTTTAGTTCCACAGAATCAATTGCATTCAATGGAGTCAAATGTACTATGTTTGGAACATCATCCATGGCTTTGCTTTGTTCCATGATGACTACACGAAACTTTCAAAAGAGTATAAGAGTCTCAATAGAGAAATCTCAAAGCCATTGAAGATATAATCGATAAACACATTTGCAACTGAAAACCCTAAATCAAAGGTGTCATGGACTCAAAGATAAAAGAATAGTCACACATCAACACATGCGTAAACAGCCATGCATGAACACATGCATACACAGTGCTTGGCCAATTAATGATTCCTCTCTCCAATGGATGTCCATTCATCCACATGTGCACACAACACATTGAAGGCCGAGCAAGCATCACTCAAACTTCAAGGTATGCTGGTCTCGAGGGTATCCTAGACTTGAAAGTGAAAGAATGCACATGTTGTTAACCCTTAGATGAACAAGGTGGAAAATCCAGAAAATCTACAGCAGAAGATAAGGCCAAGGCAAAAGCGGAATGGAGAACGAAGGCATGCCAAGAAAAATCAAAAAACATAATAAGTGTAAAAAAGTCCTAAATCAAGAAGAGGCACACAAGAAAAAGTGCAAGTCAATACTTTTGTAAAAGAGTACAAGGCACACCATGATTTATTTTAAGAGCACCGGGGCTCTGACCCGTGCAAATTGTAAATGTAGATGGGTGGTAGAAAGGAAGCTAGGAAGATAGGAGAACAATGGAAAAAGGGGCATAGGCTATGGCTAGCCATGTAAAAAGGGGTTGACCACCCAAAGGGGATTTAGGGCTTTGTATATAAAGTTCAAAAAGTGAATGAGAGCTCATTCTTTGGTGTGTGGCAACAAGAGACTCGCCTTCTTCTCTTCTCTTTGCTTGCTTATGTGTGCTTGAGGGAGGGAGTGTGAGAGTGTAAGGGAGGGAGTGTGCGGAGGTGAGGGATCAAGGAGGTGAAGCTCTCCACTATCTCCTCTCTTCCTCTTCTCTTCTCTTCTCTTCTCTTCTCTTCTCTTCTCTTCTCTTCTCTTCTCTCGCGTGCGGCTATGGAGGATGGAGCTTGGAGGTGGAGGCCTGAGGATGCTTAAGCTTGCATCAAGAATCATGGAGCTATCAGAGTGCTTGAGAGAGGAAGCAACTCAATCAGGCATCAAGGTAAGCTCACTACACTCATAGAGAAGGATAGCGCGTCGGCTATGTGAGAGGTAGCCATTAGTGCTCGCTTGAAACACTTGAACAATAAGCGGTCCGTGGGTCTTGGCGGTTGATTTTGCGCTCGGCCCCTACATTTTGGTTCCGTTGTTGGGACAACGGATTCAAGCTTGAGCACTTGCGTACTTCAAATCGAGCATCAAAGTAAGGGTTTCATCCCCGAACCGGATCTTGAGATAGATAGGAGGTTTTGGGTCTTTAATCCATGCTATAAGTAAGTATTTTTGGTCTTTGATGGTTAGTTTAGTAGGAGAAATTATTTCAGTGCTTTGCTTTCGATTCTTGTTGCATTTAGAGTAGGTTAAGATCAAAAAATTAGTTGGTTAAGTGTAGGCTTGTTGTTGTAAAACATGCCAAACAAGGCAGAGATCTGGGAAAAACGGGAGGAAGGAGAGCTAAAGGGGGTTGAGGCCAACAAGCTAGGGGGAAGGAGTGGCAAGAACCTTGGGAAGGAGGGGTTTAATAGCCAGGAGACCAAGGGGGATCTCATTTGAAACCCTGGTTGCTTGAGAGAGAGAGAGAGAGAGAGAGAGAGAGAGCTTCATTGCATGGACCTGCTTTAATCGCATCGTCAATAAGTTCATTGCCCACTATAGGTATACCCACACCTTCTCCTTCATGCGTAGGTAGGATTTGGAGGTGCTCGACTAGTGTGAAGACCAAAATCGCTCGGTGTGGCGAATTTTGTGTCGGCTCAAATAAAATGCATTGTGTTCGGTCCGTCTGAGTGATGATGATTCTAGGTCGAGTCCCAAAATTGGCCCTCGGCCCACTTCCATTCAGACATCGGCCCAATCGACTCAAACAATTGGAAACTCGGCCCTCGGTCCACTCGACTTGGACACGTCGAAGTTTTCCCTTAGTCCCACTCCCATTTGACCCTCTCAACTCAAACGCCCACCACTCAGGCTGTCCGAATTAGTCGCTCGAATGAACTAGTACTCGGCCCATCAGAATCAATCATTTGGCCCAACTTGTACTTGTCGGCTCGTCCGAATTAGTCATTCGGCCCCCTACAATTTGGACCTATTGGGCAGAGTCTGATTTTCCCATAATTTTTTGAAAATTGGAACAGACCACTTAGACACTGGCTGTCCAAACGCTCGAAGACCATACACATGCTTGAGAAGCCTTTCTGGCACAAGGAACAAAGGGATCATCGAGACTCGAACATAGAGGTGACACTAGTCGACCATCTAGCGATTCATCCCTACAACAGTATCAAGTGGAGTCTTAGAGCACTAACGAATCATGAGTGAGCAAAGAGAATAGCAGAGAGCCCTACAAACCAACGGGGGGGCCAAAAATTGGGCATACAAGCCTATCAGGCTAAACCCACAACAAGAGTGATAGAATCGTCCAGGCACTTGTCTTCTCACTCACTCTAAATTCCAGCCCTCAAAGCACAATTGAGAAAAGCTAAAAGCCTAATTTCGCACAATGCATAGAAAAGAGCACACACACACACACATGCATAGAGTGAGGGTAAGTTGAGGACTGGTTGTAATTAACAAGGAACACGCCCAGACTTAAGAACTTGAAGGAACCCACCAATAAGAGAATATCCAAAGACATAGAAGGGTGATTGAATCCCCAAAAATAGGACTAAGCAAAGGACACAACCAAAAAATCCGAACAACAAGGATAGACAATATTGCAGAAGTGGATCTACCCAACCTTATCAACTTAATCGACAACTTGGCAGAACAAGAAATTCTAGACATGGAAGAGGGCATCTCATGCCGTAGAAGCAACAAGGAGCATAACCTAGGAGACTTTCCTGAGGCTATCTAGCAGTTAGTGAACAAATATAATACTCAAACCCGGCTAGAGTATCACAGTAGACTTGTAGAGGACATCATAGCAGATCTCAAGGAGGAGAGGAAGCTGGCAGGTAGGGCTCTGCAAGGCCTAGCCGTGTACAACCAAGATCAACAAACTAGAAACTTATGCCAGAGCTTAGAAATGCAAGAGATCCAAAGGGTGCTAGCCTTAGCGGGCAGAAATTGGTTAGAGAGTGAAGAGTGCTAGAAGGATATCTCACACTGAGTGAGCTCATGACAAAGCGGCTACTAGATAACACGGCCAAAGAACAAAGCACTGCAGCATTGGCAACATTGCTGCTAATAGGGTTGGGAGTTGACCAAGGCTCTAGGAGCCAATCAAAAATCTGCATGGTAGCAAAGAAGCTGGACAAATATCAAGCAACCAATGACCCATATAGCTTTATGGAGCAGTTTGAGTAGGTCCGTGAGGCCCAACGGCCTCAGTGATCCTACTCAACTCTCCCAAGCCGTTGGACTATGCTTAGGTGACAAGGGTTGGGGACCTGGTACACAAGTCTAGATGCTGCAAAGCGTGCCAATTTTAATGGCTTGAAAAATCTCTTCATTAAGAGATTTTTCAAACTTGGATACTCCAATAACTTGTTAGTGCAACTCATGAACGTCAAGTAGAAAGAGAAAGAGGATATTCGAGATTATGTGGCCCATGTGAGGAGCCTCTTCAAGAGAATACCCATGGGCAAGAGACCAACCGAAAGGGCGGTATCCATGGTATTCTTCAACGGAATACGAAGTGAAGAGCTCTAGAAAGCCTTGATTGGCAACTCAAGCTTGCAGTGAGATGCACTGGCAAGTGTCTTTGAAGAAGCTATTAGAGTGGATGACCAGCTCAAGGAAAGAGGCTCCAAAGGCTCAAATCAAGAAGATTCCAATGCTAAGAGTTCTGAGAGAGCCTCAACGCCGAGTGAGAGAGCAAACCCAAGCACTCAAGACAAAGGGAAGGGCGCTAAGTCGGGACAAAAACTAGCAGAGATTAGGATGGACATAGCCAAACTACAAGAGATGATGAGACGACCAATGCGCCCACACATCCAATGTGTGCATTATGGTAGAAACCACTTGCCAGCTGAGTGTCAAGACCCTAGGTCATGACCTTGTGCTAATTGTGGTAGATTCGGCCATGACACCATGCATTATCGATTCCCTTGGAGGCTCCCATACCCGCAACCTTACGGTCAACCCTACCTTGCTAACACGCCATCGAACTTCTTTGAAAGGGGAGTCCTATTGGCTCTCCCGACACCTAGTGACACTAAAACAACCATCCCTAGAATGGAAATAAATCCTACAGGTATCCCTAAAGCACCGGGACCCTACGTGACTCATCCACCTAGTGATACTCCAGTCCACTATATGGACGAGCCTAGCAATGATGATCCTTATGTAAACCCATACGTTCATACGATGAGGAAGGCATTGCTATCCTCATGGACTATTGACCAGTACCGATGATGGCTTTAGGTAGAGGAAGAGGCAGAGACCTAAGAGCACAAACCCAAGAGCCAATCTTGTGTTGGAGTTTCAATCACCTTGGACATATTTCTTCGCGCTGCCTTGAGAGGGAGCAAGCAAATAGAGATAAGGCAGACCTGAGATGCACTGAGTGTGAAATCGCTCATCTCTTTTTCAATTTCCCTAGGCGGAGACCATCCTCTAGTTTGAGAAATGAGCCATTGGTTCCATTGGGGTTGTTTGGTGTCGAGACACTCAATGGCAGGGCCATGCCTATCCCATTGCATGTCATGACCCGCATGTAGACAAAGTAGGCTAACATATCATTGCCAGGCCCTAGCAACCTGAATGCAACCTTAGTTGGAAAGAAGAGTCATAGAAAAAGGAAGAAAAAACCAGATGCTAAGGTCACCCTCAAAACCAAAAGTGCCATGACACTACCTTTTGGAAGGAAATTCATTGATGCAGACGAAGAAATGTCGGCTCCGTGGTCAACTGAAAAGGGAAGTGCTAAGGTCAAGGAGCATCCCAACCCAAAACACCAACTTGAAGCCATCAAGAAGGTAAAAGAATGGGTGAATGAGGCTTAGGAGCACCTAAAAGACGTTGAGCCAATGATCTCTCAAGCATAAGCACGCCAATCTCTCTCCCACGACCAAGCTCAAGGGAGGTGATGGCACCAGAAGCTAGGTCACTTAGATGCTCCGGGCTAGCAAGACAATCAAGGCCATTGGCCAAGAACCTCTCAATACATTGGTGACCACCACGTTAACTTTGAGCTTAGGCAACCTACTTAGGCAACACCCAACACTATGGCTAGGGCTAAAGCAGTGGGTTGAAGAACCAAATGAGCCAATTTCCATAGACTTGCCTGAGCATGATACAGAAACCCAAATATCGAGCCTGACACTGCACCCCATGCCTAAATCCTTGCATGTCAATGCCTTTTGGAAAGGCATGGAAATGCATGCAATCCTACCAGTCTTAGCACTGGGGGACGTCACCAAAAAGGGGATCATGGACACAAGGGCAGGAGTGAGTGTGCTAAGCCATGCGGTACTCCAAACTTGTGGTAACCCACTAGTCGAGACTGCTAGGTTTAATGTCACACTGGAAAATGGAATGAAAATGAAACTATTCGGAGTGTTGAAAATTTGGCTAGTAAAGATTGCAGGAATCCAATTCTCTGTTGACTTCATAGTCATGAAGGGAGTGGACTATGACATCCTGCTAGGGTGACCCTAGATGCGCAATGCGAGAGTCATAGAAGACTCATACAACGCTCTTATCTTCTTAGGCAATCTAACAAAATCCGTAAGAGTAGATATGGACACTTGGAAGACTACGCCAGTCAACCTAGATGCCATCTCCACCATGCTGAAGGGTGACGGATAGACTAGGGGATCCTGTGGAGCCCTTATCAAGTATATCACGTGCCCTGAGGACGAGAGAGATTGGATGCATGTTCTTGCTACCATCGACCTACCATTCTCGAATACTGAGGAGTACGAACATGCCATCAAGGCAACTGGCAAGCTCAAGGACATACCTTCAGTGCCAATTTGCATGATGATCGGGAGCCTACATAAGAGACCCAACCCTATTGCATTCCAAGTTCCAAACAATAGACGAGAGCTCCTAGAGATCCTAGGGTACTTAACCAACAAGTTGGCTAGCAATCCAGCAATGAATCTTAAGCCACTCCAAGATCTCTTAGATGAGTTTGAATGGCGATGGTCCAAGGTACATGATTTAAACTTGAAGTACAATTGGGCCCTAATCCTCAACCAACAAGAAGAGAATTGTCAGAACCAAGAGAACGAGGAGCAACTATACAAAGACAGCTCGGACGATGAATATGAGGACTGTTATTCCTTCAAAGAGGAAAATTGATATCCTAGAGTATGACTCTGGGGGGCATATAATCGAACAAATACGAGCAGACCCCAGATCATGCAAGTGGAGTGCACTTAGAGTAGAGAAAGGAGTCGGACACAAGGACTGCGATCAAACTTGGTTGGAGCACATGGGTGTAATTGACTACGAGCAAGTAGGCCTAGCCCAACCAAGTGACGTACCACTGCTACAAACGAACTCACATTCAGAGTTATGACCACTAGGAGAGAGCCCCTCTTCTATCAAAGACGGAGAGTTCAATTCCAAATCAAAAGTCAGCTCAGATAGTGACCCAGAAATACCTCGACCTCCCAATACTATGACGCACTAAGGGGGACCTACCCGTCCTCCTATGACGCTAACGGTTAAAGGAGGAACAACATGCATGGAGCAAAGAAATGCGGATGAACGAACAAGGAAAACTGCAAGACCTTCCAAAATGATTCACAAAGTTCAAAAAGAGAGATAGTGTGGTGATCTTGCCGAGAGCCAAATGACAAGGGCAAGCAAGCAAACCAATCGAGGGACCCACCAAGGTCAAGAAGGTCAATTTAGCTAGGGAGGTGGAGACCCCTCGACCTGTCTTTATAGCATACGACTTGGCTTAGCAAGATGAAGCAAGTCTCTTTACTCTCCTACGAGAGTATATAGACGTCTTTGCTTGGTCCCTAGAAGAACTCAAAGGGGTAGACCCAAGTGTAGTGACTCTCACAACATACCCATGACACCTGACGCAACGCCTACCAAACAGCAAGCGTATCCCATGAATCCAAAGCACACTCACATTGTTAAGAAAGAAATTGACAAACTGATGAGAGTGGGATTCATCTATGAAATTGAACACACGGACTAGTCTCACCCACAGTCATCGTACTAAAGGAGAATGGGAAGATTAGAGTGTGTGTCAATTACAAGAAGGTAAACCCAACTACGAAGAGAGTAGTTGGCAAAGAGGCCTATAGTTTTTTGGACAGTTTGTCTGGATACAATCAGGTGCAAGTGCATCCTAACGATAGGCATAAGACTGCATTCACCATTGAATAGGGAGTCTTTGCCTACATAGTCATGCCTTTTGGATTGACTAACACGCTAGTCACTTTCAAATGACTAATGTGTATAATATTCAAAGACATGCTGAGGAAGGAGTTAGAGGTCTTCGTGGATGACTTATGTGTTCACTCTACTTGGCGAGAACCCTTAGACAGGCGGTCTTTGAATGATGTCAGCTATACCTCCTCTCATTGAACCCCTTAAAGTTCCAGTTTTGGGTGAATCATGATGTATCCTAGGACACATGGTGTCAAAGAATGGCATTGCCACAGATTCCTTGAAGATCAAGGTCATTGTGATCTTCCACCCCAATTGATTACAAGGGTATTCAGTGCTTTTTGGGACATACAAGGTATTATCGACAGTTTGTGTTAAACTATGCATTGATTGTTAGACCTCTATACAAGCTATTGATTATATTTGAATGGACCGAGGAATTCCAATGCGCATATGAGAAACTAAAAAAGGCTCTAACCACAGCACCAATTCTACAAGCCCTAAATTGGACATTCACATTTCACATGCACATCGATGCATCAAAATTTGCTGTAGGAGCTATGTTGTGCCAACTTGGTGAACACAATCTAGACTACCCAGTGAGCTTTGCTAGCAGACAACTCACTCAAATCAAAATGAACTACTCGACAACGGAGCGAAAGGGCTTGGCCATGGTGTTTGTTGTAAAGAAATTTTGACATTATCTTCTAGATACGCCTTTTACTTTCTTTGTTGACCATCAAGCTTTGTTGTACCTGGTTGACAAACCATGCACTACAGGATGTATTGCTAGATGGTTTCTTTTGCTTTTGGAGTTTGATTTCTCTGTGACGATGTGTAAGGGGAAAAATCATTACATGGCTAACCATCTATCTCGCATCCCCACAGGAGAAGCGGCTGGACAAGGCATTGGGGATGAACTGCCAAGAGCGCATCTATTCCGCTTATCCAACAAAAAATATTTGTTTAGAGCTGACATGACGCCATATTGGGCAAATGATATAGTTCAAGTTCTTGAACATGGACTATCGAAACGAGTGATAGAAAAGGCCCGACTTAAGCAGCTTATCCTAAAAATCCAACCCTATCAGCTGATAGCTGGCCAACTTTACACGTTGGGACAAGATGGGTTACTGCACAAGTGCGTGTGTGTGCATGAGATGCATGACTTACTAATAGAGGCACATAGCAGAATCACATGAGGACATTTCAGCAGAGACGCGACAGCTTGCAAAGTGCTGCAGTCCTACTTGTGGTGGCCTACCCTCTTCCGAGATGCGACACGATTTGTGAAGTACTGTGATAAGTGCCAACAATCTAAAGTCCCTATCTGTAAAGATCACATGGAGCTAACGCCAATTATCACATGACAACCTTTTGAGAAATGGGGGATTGACTTTCCATTAGTCCCATGGCACAATATTCACAAGCTAAATACATCATTGTGACCATCGACTATCTAACCAAATAGGCAGAAGCACGAGCTACAAGAAAGAATGACGCTAGGACCACTACTAAGTTCATATGGGAGCAAGTGATCTCACAATTCGTCTGCCCCATCAAACTAGTCAGTGAACCTGGGCACACACTTCATCAGTGAAGTAGTAGCTTACCTCATGTCTTCCTTCCTAATCATCCATTGGAAATCCTCACCTTATTACCCACAGGCAAATGGTCAAGTTGAATCAACAAATAAAATCCTAGTAAACGTCCTAACCAAGGTCGCCTCTACTTCACACCGTGATTGGGATAACAAATTGATGGCAGCCTTGTGGACCTATCACACTACTTATAAGACGACTGACCGCTTTAGATTGACATATGTTACAGAGGCAATCCTTCCCATGGAATTCTTCATGCCAAGCCTCAGGATCGCCCTTCAAGAAAGATGGGATGGGAAGGGGGCATGGACGGAATGCTTGATTGAACTCGAACACTTAACAGAAACCCAGCTTCTAGCCACCCATGTGCTCATATGCGAGAAGGCAAGGCACAAAAGTTGGTTTGACAAGCATGTCAAGCAGCGCAGCTTCACATAGGGTGACTTAGTACTGCTATACTTAGTCAAAGGACATAAGCAAAATCTGAAGTTTCAGGGGCTAGGACCTTTTAAGGTTCGAACCATCAGCCAAACTCGCAACGTCGAACTAGAAACCCTTGAGGATGAGGGCATAGGCTTCTTTAATGGCAGCCACATAAAGAAGTATTTCCCTCCCACGCACCCATTGCATGAGCTCCCAATGCTAGCACCCCTATCCACGTACAACTAACCACTATCACTGAGGTGGATGATGAGGATAAGAAAGCAGTACCGTCAGCTTACCTACGCATGACGTTCACTGTTAAACACACGTGCACCATTAATGCATTGATCAATGAGGGAGCTAATTTTAATATCTTGGCTCATGAACATTGGATCCAAATTGGAAAACCCTTAGTTGCAGCCCACTAATGCTAATCTCACCCCTTATGGTGGCCAACCCTACACGCTATTAGGAAAGTGCAAGGTTGCAATTCCTATCGAGTCTGCAAGTGTGCCGATAATCTTCTATGTATTGCCCAACACTAAGAATGCATGCACGGAATCGTTATCAAGACCAACTTTCAAGAAGCAAACTCGTTGCAATGTCGACTATAAGTTGCAATGTATCCACCTAGCCATGGGCAACATTCGCATTGTTACAGCTTTCAGTAAGTGTGGCGCAACTCTTTCCAAGACCGCAAAGCCACTGGTAGAGGAACCCACTGTCAAGTCTAAGGAGGGAGGTCATGACTTGTCACAACCTACCAAACATCGATGCCACCAACCCAATGGAACGAATGCTAAATCCCATGGACCCCAGTTCAAATGGGTACCTTGATAAGAGTGCAACTTAGGAATAGAAACCCATGGCCTCGCTAGGCTAATGATCCACACTCAAAACGTAGGAAGCCAAGATGAAACTATAAACATCAATGTATGGTCAAGCCACGATGGGTCCCCAGGCCTAATTACACGCGCAAGGCTACTATATGTGGGTAACACCTAGATTTGGCTGCCTAAAGATAAAACAACCAAAGGCCCTACTCAAATGCCACCCTCTAGCTTGACCACACAAAACATCATGCCTGAGACACTCACAACACAAGAGAATTAGGTCACTAAGTCCATAGAACCTCCAAAGTTTATCTCAGCAAGGCATGAACTACCCTATCATCCAAAATCGCAAAGCTTGCTACTAGCAAAATGCCCAACTCTAGTACTGATGATACCCCTCAGATCTCAAATGCAACTAGTAGCATGACAACCGCAACTACCACCAACCCCATCGAATGTGAGGCCAAGCTCCAACCTAAAGAGCAACCCAAACTGTGACTATTAGATGTTAAACTCTCTAGTCCTGTTAACCCTCAACCACCCACCGACGTTCGACCCTCTTATGAACGATGATCAATTCTAATCTTGGCCACAAACTTAGCTGAAAATATGGGGAACGACTTGGTTGCTTGCCTCCGACGCTTGGACACTACTTTCATGACCTTGGCCAAAAGCTATGATCAACTAGACTTAGGCATATTGGAAGAACCTATAGCAACGGAAGTACGAACACTCCCTTGCTCTTGGGAGGAGTCAGAATTTGTATTCATTAAGGCTTTAGAATCAACCCAGGAGTTAATTGCAACTGAGATATCCCAGGAGCAAGCTATCAAGTAGCATCTCATTTCGTCATATCACAAGAATACAATCATGGCCACAAACCAAGAAATCAAGCAGTTGAAACAGCTTACCAACCACAACTCCTCCTTCTTGTGAAAATGGTATGCTTTACTCCTACAATGGGAGCTAGACGAATGCCAAATAATGACCAACGTTGAACAACAACGTGCAATCAAGGCATCTGAATATGATCCAACCTATGTCGCTCCAACTTCCTATAGGGTATTGACTTCCATTCGTAAACTGACCCCTAGAAGAACACATTGAGGGACATCCTTATTTAGATCACATCCTCATTGAGGAGGAGTTACATGTCGCTAGTCGAGTGGACTCTGGTGACTTCTTGCTTGACGTCCTCACTTACATTATGCACATAGGCATCTACCCTATAGACATGGATAGCTATACTAATTTTGAGTATAACTCGAATCTCTATGCCTAGCTCATGTGAAGGTAAAACACTAAGATTATGTGTTGAACGCCCTTCATCCTCTAACCCTTTAATCCTAGGAAAGATTCTTTTCAATTCAAAGAGGGAGAGGTAATGTGAAACAAAAACAAACCAAACACATAAGAAAAACTATAAAGGAAAATCACACACAGGAGGGACCTCAATGGTAGGACGAAGCAACTTGTGACTGAGGAATTGACAATAAAATTTGAAAACAATAGACTTAGACTACTTGGAGGAAAAAGTCTAACTATGCGCTAAAAATAAGTTAATCTACCAAGCATGAAGTCTTTTCTTTCAGTGAGTAACTATTTGGAAAAGCACTGATGGCAAATCATGGCTTATGACACGAGCTGAAGATGTCGCAACATACAACCAGCTTAGGTTTAGGAGCATCCACAACATCGAAGGGGTGGTGACCAATGAGGAAGCCGTTAGGAGGATCGTGGATCAGTGCAACCTTGCCACGTATATCAAAAAGTTCGGACAAGAGCCTCCTGACCACACTAGGTGTGTGGAATTCTTGAAGACATATGACTCCGATCAGGAGAGTGGGATAGTGTCCTTGGCAAGCAAGGAAGGAATCAAGCAGGTGTAGGTCCCGCTCATCAAGGCCTTAGTGGAGAAGGTGTTGTGGTTGGAACCAAAGGTAGAGAAGAGGAATAAAAGAGATGTCTATGCCATGTTGGGGATGAAGAAGGAAAGTGTCTTAACAAATGATGGCATAAGTATCCGACGCAGAGATCAAATTGCAAGCAAAGGTGATCCACGCCCTCTTCTCCAGCCTAAGATACAATTCGCTTATGCATAGGATCAGCATGTCTGTGTGCTGGAGAGCGTGGCAGCTCATTCATTGCATGAAGTGGATTGGAACGACTATGTTGTTAGGAAAACCATAGACCAATCAGCCAAGACACTCAACCTTGGGAGCAGAACGGCAGGTGGAGAATCCCCGTCATCAAAAGGAATTGACATGAAGAAGCGCTCGACCAAGGCCTCATTCATAGGGTATGGAGGAGTCTTGACCGCCCTTATCCAAGAGGCAATAAAAGAGGCACAAGACAAAGAAGAGGGATCAGATGAAACACCTGAGAGGTCACCTCCTCATCACGACAAAGAACTATCAAGTGAGAGGACAGTTAGCGAAGAAGAGGGAGAACAAGAAGCTCAATCCAGCAAAAGAGGAAGGCGAAGACTCCTAAAAAGAAGACGACAAAGGAGAAGCAGGAGGAAGAGAGGAAGAAAAAAGAGAAAGTGGACCTACTTAAAGCCAAGGCTAAGTCAAAAAGAGCCGAGAAAGACAGGAGGAGAAAAGATGTTGAACAAGAGGAGGAGTTGAGAAGAAAAGAAGAGGATGACTTGGCACAAGCTGTGCACATGTCCATAGAGCAGCAGTGCAGGCAAGAGGAACTAGTAGCAACGAGCCTACCTAGGCAAGACACACCGGAAACCAGTGCCCAAGTGTCAAAAGATTTACCTCCACCTATCCCTAAAGGAAAGGGCAAAGCTGCACTCCACCTGATCCTGTCTACCCTCTTGCCCAATACCTTGACTATCACAGCAATGCGAGGCACCCCAACCATAGTGGGTGTCGGCAACCTCATGGCATGGGTGCAGTTCTTGGTCGATAAGGCAATGACAAGAGTGAAAAGATCGGCTGTTGCAGACACCGAATCTCAACAAGGGCCCAAGCAACCAAGAATAGATGCTACCACCACAGAGCCATAGCCCACTGACCAGGACGAGCATGTCATGGAGCTCTACGCTCAGTTAGAAAGGGGAAAGGAGGAGAAGAGAGTGGTTGTGGCAAAGCTAGAAAAAAAAAAGGAAATGTCAAATGCCTTCCAGGTAGAGAAAGCCCGCCAACTAGCCTTGCAACAAAAAGAAATCCACTCGCTAAAAGAAAAACTAAGGGCCAAGGAAAACGATGAAGAACTGTGGTGAAAAAGATTGGAGGAAGAGAACCAAGAGCTGGTCGCAATGCAAAGGGAATACAAACTTCTAGTTCTATAGCAGGCGGCAGAGCTCGAAACACAAATGAGAAAACTCCAGGAGAGCATGGAAGAGCTCGCCGCGCTGGAAGCAAAGAGAGTACAAGATCAAGAAGAATGGAAAAAAGAAAAGGAAGAAATAGAGCGTGGAATGCAAAGACAAAGGGAGGAACAAGCAACCCTACAAAAGGAGATTGAGCGCCTAATAGAAGAAAATGAAGAACTTGTACAAAAATGGAAAAGGCAGGAGCCGTTGATAGTGATCGTATCACAAAGGCAAGGCAAGGGTTTGGAAGAGATGAACAAGAGGGTAGAAGAATGGGCTAGACAAAATGAGAAAAGAGTCAAAGCCTTGGCACACCATCTCACTCAAGCCGAAAAAGAAAGGATATTTGTTGAAAGCAGAGCAACAACCGCCAAGTAAGCTTCCAAACCCAGCAACGCACCTTCCTGGACACCCTATTGGATGTCACTCATACAGAGGAAGGAGAGTCCAAAGAAATAATAAAAAAGAAACTGGGATTGGCTCATAGAGCATTGAAAGCAAGACTACAGATGCCACCACAACCTAGTGGAGTTGGCCCAAGCTTGGAAGAGCAATGTCGTTATCTCCTATTGGCAGGCCTAACCTCATAGGAAGTGGACATGCTCGGGTTTATCAAAGAAGAAAAATAGGGGCCAAGCCAAGAGACAGAAATGGATGAGAACTTTGGAATGGGATCACATGAAGAGGAGCTGGTCCCACCACCTCCTTCCTCGCGACCTAAAGAGCAGCAACGCGTAGACACCTCCGCAGAAAGAAAGGCGGCACTAAGGGAAAGAAGGAAACTAATGGTGGAGGAGACAAGGGGAAAATGGAATGCCAACGGAGTGAGGGCGCCCCAAGCACCTATCCCACCATGTGCGGATGACACCCAGTAAGCTTCCACGACGAACTTGTAATATGGGAGAGGTAAGAAATGGCCAGGAGTCCCTTCGACCTTAACTTACAATTCCATGCCACCCTATGCAAGGTTTTACCCATCAAGGTGGTGGAGGAGATGATTAATATCGAAGGTAGGCTTAGGCAAAAGTGGCTAGAGGAATGAGCATAAAACCCCACATTATGGGCCATTGAAGATGCCAAATTTTGGCAAAATAAAGTTTTTGAAGTACCAAGGTCTGTGGCCGGTGACAAATGCCAACCTACATGGAGAAGAAGGGTCTACGACACCAACTTGGACACTTGGATGGACTTTTGCAACACTCAATCCTTCGAGCGGAACAACCCAACCTTTATTCCCTACCCTTCAAGGGTAGGAGTGGATTTTGATTCCAATGTCCACAGCCGCTATAACTTCCCTATAATTTATAACCCTCATTGTACTACATATGAAGATGCCCTCGTCTTCACATCAGAAAACTTGTATGATACCCTAATCCAATTCACTAACGAATTCTCTTCATGCCCTGACCCCACCTTTATTATTACTTGTAATTACCTTAGATGGCTTAGGATACTCCTTAAGCAAGATCCCACCCCACAGGAGCGCGGCCTCCCAAAACTCCATTTTGATCCTAACACTATAGATAGTTGTGCAATGGCCCGCGACTAATGATGCGAGCTGCTGTATTGCCTTCATTTTTCTTAGCTCTACTAGAGGACATGAATGATAGCCGCTTCACCCACTACAATCATCCATTCCTCTCCACCACCACCCTTCAAGTCCACCTAAACCTCAAGGGGTATCTCCAAAGGTGTTGATTCCTTCATAAATCTATTAAGCCCCCTTCTCCACCTCACTTTGATGACGAAGATTAAACTTCTGTCACGACTATGTAACTTTATTATTTTTATTTAAAAAACAAGAAAAGAAATAAAAAGAAAAAGATATCACACGTCGCCACTGCAAGTTGCACATCGACCATAGTCACTACACCTAGGGGTCCTTAAGTTAGAAGCGTCCGTTGGCTTCGATCGGTCAGCTCCGTCCCTAACCCCCTAGCCTCATTTTGATCCCCCACTTCACGCTTAGGGCACATCAAGGGCAAGACACACCTAGGGAGGTAACACTCACCTATGGTTAGACGTGTCACCCTAAGCTACACGCACCCAACCTCCCTTATTCACAAACTAAGTCCTCACATGAGCATCAATGCCCAGGCTTTGCTCCCAGTCCCACTAGCATGAGCACATTGCACCACACGACAATGGAACACACCCCCAAGTAGTGCACCTTCTTTTCTTTTTAGGTACAAACAAAGGTCCCAACCACTAGCCTTGGAGACCCCATCATCCATACAATGCACTCCCCATCTTATGCGACAATGTCACCATGCCAGTAAAACAAAGTAGGGGCACATTGAGGCAGCCCCAATCAAAACGTGAATGAAGAAGCTCATTTGGAACAACGCAAGAGAATGCAATCACGGGGGCTAGGAGACGGATCCATCTAACACCATATTCAATTTTAAAGATGGATCTGCCCATCAGCCTCTCTCCCCACTAGGATCCGCCGTCCAACGCCATCATCAATTTCAAGTCCATTAATCCCTTTAACACCAGGGATCATATCCAATGCAAGGACCTTTCAATTCCGTAATTCCTTCCAACAAGTTTATAAATCTTTCCAGCACTAGGGATCATATCCAATGCAAGGACCTTTCAATTCCATAAATCCCTCCAACACCAAGGTTCATTCCCAACTCAAGAACCTTCCAATTTCATAAATCCCTCCAACCCACCCGCCAACATGGCTCGTATACAAACTCAAAAATCCACCTGGCTACCCCAGCAACACCGTCTAACTCACCACCCAGTAAGTGCCATGGGACTGGCACTTAACTAGGAGGGGGGTAATGTTAACTCTTAGATGAACAAGGTGGAAAATCCAAAAAATCTAAAGCAGAAGACAAGGCCAAGGCAAAAGCGGAATGGAGAACGAAGGCATGCCAAGAAAAATCAAGAAACACAAGAAGTGTAAAAAAGTCCTAAATCAAGGAGAGGCACACAAGAAAAAGAACAAGTCAATACTTTTGTAAAAGAGCGCAAGGCCCACCATGATTTATTTTAAAAGTGCACGGGCTCTGACCCATGCAAATTGTAAATGTACATGGGCGGTAGGAAGGAAGCTAGGAAGATAGGAAGATAGGAGAACAATGGAAAAAATGGCCTAGGCTATGGCCAGCCATGTAAAAAGGGGATGACCGCCCAAAGGGGATTTAGGGCTTTGTATATAAAATTCAAAAATTAAATGAGAGCTCATTCTTTGTTGTGTGGCAACAAGAGACTCGCCTTCTTCTCTTCTCTTTGCTTGCTTGTGTGTGCTTGAGGGAGGGAGTGTGAGGGAGTGAGTGTGTGGGGGTGAGGGATCAAGGAGGTGAAGCTCTCCACTATCTCCTCTCTTCTTCTTCTTCTTCTTCTTCTTCTTCTTCTTCTTCTTCTTCTTCTTCTTCTTCTTCTTCTCGCGTGCAGCTATGGAGAATGGAGCTTGGAGGTGGAGGCTTGAGGATGCTTGAGCTTGCATCAAGAATGGTGGAGCTATTGGAGTGCTTGAGAGAGGAAGCAACTTGATTGGGCATCAAGGTAAGCTCACTACACTCATAGAAAAGGATAATGTGTCAGCTATGTGAGAGATAGCCATTAGTGCTCGCTTGAAACGCTTGAAAAATAAACGGTCCGTGGGTCTTGGTAGTTGATTTTGCACTCACCCCTACACACACATTAGGCCCAACATGCATAAGCAAATGCACATATAGCCATGTGTGAGCACATGCACACACATCACTCAACAAAGACCCTTGTTTAACCTCTCTCTCTCTCTCTCTCTCTCTCTCTCTCTCTCTCTCTCTCTCTCTCTCTCTCTCTCTCTCTCTCTCTCTCTCTCTCTCTCTCTCTCTCTCTCTCTCTCTCTCTCTGTGTGCCTTGCTAATGGATATTCGTTTGTCTACATTTGTACATAGGTCTTGCCAAAAGCTCGAATCAAATCAAATACAATAAACTCATTTAAGAAGTCTTGTATCGGTTATATATATCAAGTAAAGCATGGACTCGAGGATGTGCTTATGTGGTGATTCATTCAAGTTAACATTGCCAAAAACCTATCCATATAAACTTTGAAAGAAGCAAGTTGCACATCAAGGGCAATGTTCTCCAGTGTAAGGGGATGACCCTACACGGTGATTCATCTAGGTCAACATTTCCAAAAACCTATTAAGACAAACTTTCAAAGAAATAAGTTGCACATCAAGAAAAATGTTCTTGGAGCGACCAAGCTCTCATTCTTGTGAGCAATTGACTCACATACACCATCCTCTATACGACCTACACTGTTAATAAGACTTTTTATCTTCTCATCTCATGATCATCCAAGGATCCAGTACGTGGCCAATATTTTCACACATATCCTCTGTAGAGGGCTACCAATGCTCTCACCAAGAGAAATCGAAGCCCTTTGACGTCGAAATAGCGCCTTCACTTGCTTCTCAAGCCCGTCCAAGTGATGAATGACTCTCAAGAAACCAACAGAACTTTCATACCCTCTAGCATGCCTGAGTGCATGATGAACTACCTTCTTCCTTATAATCTCTTTCACTTTGCACATATTCATTTGCACACTGGTAGTGCATTGCACAACATTTACTGCAGACACATTTTTGTTTGCTACAAAAGCCTCGATGCTACGCAAAAACACATGCGTCAACATTGAGGTGCATATCAACTATTTTTATCTTAAAACTTAGAAATAGTGAAAAATCCTAGATTGCATTCGATTAGCTTCCAATGCATTAAATTTAAAACACACGTGCATTAACCATATGATCGATTACGATAGGATTTGCTATAGCAAGTAGCATCTAGAGCAAGGTTTCAATTTGTTTATCCCACACACAAGACTCAAGTGGGTCTTCAAGGTGCATTTGGATTATTTTAAGCAAATTCCCATGGTTCCCCAAGTGAGAGATTAGAGTTCTTGTCACAATGGATGTATTCATTTCAACATCCCTATGAGTATATCCATCATGATGTGAAACCCCTCTCTTAGTCTTAAGTTTAGCAAATTGTCTTTGTTCACAACTCGTGAACAAATTCAAAGGTCCTTATAGTTATACCCACCTCACGAATTGCAATGAGCAAAGTCAAGGATGGATCTTTTGGTGTACCCAATGTTACAATGACCAGTGAGTTGGCTTTTTAATTGGTGTACCTAATGTTGTATGGTGCACACCATACAACATCCTTCCCTAGAAAATCATGCCCTCGGATGATGCAACATTGCCCACTCCTACCAATAAAACTATAACTCACATATAAAAATGCCAATGATAGGTTTTTTATCTCATTAAGTATTATTATATGTGTGCCAATCCCATGAATTGCAATGAGCGAGACAAAGTATGGTTCTATCTCTCAATAATGAAAGTCATGAATAAATAGTATTATCATTTAGCTCCACTCTAGTACCTTTAGGGGTTGACAATATAATACATATCTTAAAGTTAGTACAAAATCTTCCACTCCATGTTTAAAAATTAGTGTAAAAGATATCTTCGACTCCATGTCTTAAAATGGAATATCTTAAAATGTTTATTCTAATCCAATGTAGATCCTCATATTTTAAAGTGTGTGGGTGGGTATTCTCTATACAAATCCAACATTCATAAAAAACCCCACAATGTCAAAAGCCGAGACACACACACACACACACACATACATACATAGAGTTTGCCTATAAAACCAAATTTAAACCCTAAACTCAAATCAAAATACTCAGACTTCATGCCCTACGTGAGAGAGAGAGAGAGAGAGAGCTACTTTCCTTACCCAAATGTATGCAACATATCACCCTATCCATTTGTTTTCAAACAATGGAGAGAGAGAGAGAGAAGTGTCTCATACACTACGACCTATCTATTAGAGAGCAACAGAGTGTGCTCCTCTCTCTCTCTCTCTCTCTCTCTCTCTCTCTCTCTCTCTCTCTCTCTCTCTCTCTCTCTCTCTCTCTCTCTCTCTCTCTCTCTTTAACCAACCAACCTACTAACAAAACTGACCTACTTCATACCCTATACAAGATACACACACACGCACGCACGCACGCACGCACACACACGCATGCGCGTGCGCACACACTGTGTGTGTGTGATCAATCAATCAATCAATTTTTCTATCCCTCTCCCCCCTTCTCTCCCATACCTAATTAATATCTATTTCTCTCTCTCTGCCCCCACACCCACATCAAGAGAAGGAGAGTCCATAACCGAGCAACAATCAATAAAACTAATGATTGATTAATAATTAATTAATAATTTCTATTTATCTCTCCCTCTCCCTCTAAGAAACCAACCAACCTACTGACAAAACTAATTAACATCAATTAACTTATTAGCAGCACAAACAAAACTAACCTACCACCTTACCAATAACTAACCTACTTCACACCCTATATAAGATAGATAGATAGAGAGAGAGAGAGAGAGAGAGAGAGAGAGAGAGAGAGAGAGAGAGAGAGAGAGAGAGTATGTGCATGTCCATGATTAATCAATCAATCAATTTTTCTATCACTCCCCTTCTCTCCCATACCTCATTCATTTATCAATCAATTGAAATCAATAAAATCAATTATTATTATTATTATATCAATATTAATTAATTAATATCTATCTCTCTCTCTCTCTCTACCCCACACCTACATCAAAAGAAAGAGAGTCCACAACCAAGCAACAATCAACAAAACTAATAATTGATTAATAACTATTTGATAATTTCTCATTATCTCTCCTCCCTCTCCCTCTAACCAACCAACCCACTAACAAAACCAATTAACATAAATCAGCTTATTAGTAGTACAAACAAAACCAACTTTATTAACAAAACTAACCCACCACCTTACCAATAACTCACCAACCACCAACAAAATGAGCAACCAAAAAACAATAATAAATGAACATTCGTTCTCTCTCTTTCTCATAAGATGATCACATAATAATAAAAATATAAGCAAACTATAAGGCACACAAACATACTCTCTCTCTCTCTCTCTCTCTCTCTCTCTCTCTCTCTCTCTCTCTCTCTCTCTCTCTCTCTCTCTCTCTCTCTCTCTCTCTCTCTCTCTCTCTCTCTCTCTCTCTCTCTCTCTCTCTCATAATAACAATATTGAAGGAGAGGGACCACCAACCTAAGCAACAATCGCAAAAAAATCACCCGAAAGACTAATGGCCGCAAAAAATACTCAATTGCTCACAAACATGCAACCAAAACACCAACAAAGAGCAACATCAACCAAAGCCTTAATCAAAAGCACAAATATAAGTAATTATAACTATATATACATACGAATTAAAAAATATTATATATAAGCACAAAAATATTCAAAAAAACAAATAAGAATGGAGGAATATCAACAAATCTTTATTAATTAATTAATTAGTCAAATAATCAATTTTAATTATCTAATTCACTAATAAGTACTTTATCACTTAATTTAGAGCTAAAATTAAAATATAATAGTAAGATAATAATCATAATAATAAAGAAATAAAAAATATGAATATAATAATCAATTATCCAATTAATCTATTTAATTTAATAGTATAATTATTTAATTAGTTAATTTGTTATATTATATTGATTAAAAATATAATAATCATCATATATTAAAATACTAAAAATAACACATTACTTTAATTAACTATTATTGTATTACACATATTATATTACTATTAATATTATAATATTATAACTATTAATATTGTATAACTATTATATGGTTATATAGTTATATAACCATATAACTATATAATTATTAATCAATTAATGAATATTTTTTTAATTAATCTTAATAAAAATATTTTTTATTAATATTAATTGAATAATATTATTTAATATCAATTATCAACTAATCAACTTAAAATCATTAAAATAACTAATAATAATATTAACTAGTAATTAATAAAATAATAACTAATAATAATAATAATATCAACTTTATTATAGTTATAGTTATTAGTTATTATTTTTATACTTAATTAATTAATTAGCCACTAATCGTTGATAACTATGATTTAACTAACATTATCAATATTAATTAATTAATATCATTTAATTATTATTATTAAATTAATTACTTTAGTAACACTAATACTAATACAAATATACTAATGACCTAGGATATCTATTATGTTTATCTGTTTAACTTACTATCACATTATTATATATAGTATATTAATATTACAATTATAATTATAATCACATAATAACTATAACTATATAATTAAAAATATAGCTATTAATATTATATTAATAACCAATAATTCATATTATAATCACATAAGAACTATAACTATGTAATTGAAATATTAATTATTAATATTATATTAATAACCAATAATTGATTAATATGAAGTAATCAATTAAATTAATAATTAAGCAATAACTAATCACAATATTAATCAATAATAATAATTTATTATTAATTATTAAATTAAATACCTTACTATTGCTAATACTAATACAAATGATATCCATTCTATTTAACTTACTATCACATTATTTTATTAATATTATAATAATTATAATTATATAACTATTAATGAACTATTACATCACAATATATTACTATTAATATTACAATTACAATTACAATTATTATTATTACATCATAATATATTACATTAATATAATAATTACAATTATAACTATAACCATATGATAACTCTTAATATTATATCAATAACCAATAATTAATATTAACTAAGCAATTAAATGAATTAATAATTAATTAGTAACTAATCAACCAATAACTATGATTTAACTAATATTATCAATATTAATCAATAATTTAAAAATTCATTATTAAATTAATTACTATCAATATCATTAATCTATGATATCATATTTATAAATATTAATATTATTTAATCAATTAATAACTAATCATCAATCAACTTCAACTATCAACTAACTATTTATTAATTAAATAACTAGATAATCATTAACTATCAATGAAATAATAACTTTAATAACAATGTAATATAATAACAAATCATCAACAAATAACTATTAAGTAATTGTTAATAATAATAATAATTAAATAATATTACAATAACTTTAAAAACTAAATAATAACAATTTAATTATTAACAAACAATGACTATCAACATTCAACAAATAACTATATTATTAATTAACTAATTAATTTTAATAATAATGACTAAACTAAATCCTAACTAATAATCAACTTTAACTAATAATAATTAATCTATAACAATCAACAAATAACTATATTAACTAATAACTGATTATTTAATCTTAATAAGTCAATAACTTAACTAAATAATATTATAATAATTTAATAATAATAATAACTAAACAATTATATTAATTTATTACTATTATTAATATTAATTAATTAATTAATAACTAATCATCACTCATCAACTTCAACTAGTCAACTATCAATACCAACTAGCTATTAATTAATTAAACAACTAAATACTTATTAACTCATTATTAACTATCAATAAAATTATTACTTTAATAACAATGTAATATAATAACAAATCATCAACATCACCAACAATCGTTGATAATATCATTCTACAAGCGCATTATGTTTTTTTTAAACATCACCAGCAATCAACAAATGACTATTAATAAGGAATTAGTAATGTTGATAATAATAACTAAAATAATAATAAATTAATAACTAATTCATTAATATATAATTATCAAAATTTAAGAAATAATTATATTATTAATTAACTAATTAATCTTATTAATAATAGTACTTGAATAATATTATAATAAGTAAATAATAACTAATAATTCAATTAAATTTAACTAATCATAATTAATTAATCTATAATTATCGACAATCAATAAATAGCTATATTAACCAATAACTAGCTAATTAACCTTAATAACTAAATAACTTATCTAAAAAATATTATAATAACTAACTAATTAATAATATTAAAATTAACTAACTATGTAATTTAAATAACTAAATAATATCATAATAATTATAATTATAATATAATAAATTAACTAACCAATAAAATCTTAATAACCAAATAATAATAATAACTAAACTAAATAAAAATAACAATAACTAACTAATTATAATAATCAATAAATCTCTCTCCCTCGACCACATGGTGTTGACCATGACGCCATGTGGTCAAGGGGGAGAGAAAGAGAGAGAGAGAGAGAGGGAGAGAGAGGGAGAGAAACAAGCAGTGGTGAACAAGGCCTAAATTTAACGACTGCTTTTCCTGTCAAAGGCCATTTTCCTGTCAACATTTATGAGTTACCTTTCATATTTATCGATTAACTACTGGTAATTACTAATAATTATAGTCTATTTACCCCATTTTAAAACTAAAACCTAGAATTTGAGGATCAACGGCCCAAGATGTGCCTCATGAGTCATGAGTTGGTGAACCGACGACCGTGATAGTACAAAGTTACGAACTTTGAAGAAGATACAACTCGTAGTCGTGACTTGTTACTATTCAACATACTCTTGAGTCTCATCTAAGACTCTGAGTCGAGACTCTAGTCTCCGAGAGGCAGGCTGTAGCTGTTGACCAAGACGACTCGGGAGTCGCTAAGCAGGGTACGAGCGTTGCAGTCCAAAGTTCAAACTCCACTTGGCCATTGGCCAATAGGCAAGGCTACGCTGTTGCAACATGTGAGAGGCAAGTTACTGAAGGGCCCAAGGCCCAAAGCAACCCAACGACAGCGACAAGAGTCTACCACATAGAGGCTGGAGGCAAGTTGTTGCGGGGGTCCCAGGGGCCAAGAGTTGGAACTTGGAAGTCCTGAGGCAGGCTAGGACTCACGAGTCGCATGTCTGCAGTCAGTCTGCAGAGTGTAGACTGCGAGTCTACAAGGTTGCAATGGGTCAGAGCTAGGGCAGCAGTCGTTGCATGTCTGGTAGCACTGCGTCAAGATTGCAGGCTACAGCAATCGTCGACTTGTCGTGTGTCTGGCAGCAACGTGGCCTCCATGGAGGCAGAAGGGTCGTGTGTGTTGAATGCAGGCCGTGCCACGTGACATCATAGTGCTTGTTCAACTTGAATTAGCTACAGCCTGCAAGAGGATGGGACAACTGTGTGGGCATTGAGCAATGGGCCGCTAATAATCGAGTGGCCACTGGCGAGTGACGCAGGAGTAGCGTGCAACAATGCAGGCTATTGCAGCCACTAAAACTTGAGTCTCAAATCAACTGAGAGCAAGGGAGGCGGCCCACTTCAACAACATTGGTCGTTGGCTCAATTGAGACTCGAGAGTCGACTAGACATGTATCTACTATTACCATGTACCATCTATGATACAATGGATTTTTTTGTTTTATCAATTGATTGATTTATCAAGAGTTTAAGGATGAATCGTGATTAATCATAGCTATTAGCTATCTAGTATCAAGCTTTAGCATTGTGCAAGTTAGCAACCTTTCAAAGAGTTGCAGCTTGCAGGTTCCTTTAATTATCTTCAAAGTAGCCAACGAGATCGAAACTAGGTCTTTTGTTGAGGATTTGTTTTGGGATTCTTGCTCTAACTTCATATGTGTGTCCTTAGGAGCCATACCTTATCCAACTTGAGTGATTGATGCATGCACATGATCTAAAACTTTGCTTCATGTTACCTGTACTCTATTTGGTCACTTCCAAAGAGTCTCTTGTGGGAATAATATAGCCTTTAACCTATTAGAGATGACTTCTCTTAAACTTTTGAACCATATTCAAATGTGCACACTAATTTTCCTACTCTAGAATGTGTTGCATTGATGACAATGACATGAAGCTAAACTAAGAAAGATGATTCATACCAATAATACTAACAAATCTAAAAGTGGGTGTACGAATAAAGTAGGTGTGATGTGCTTTCGAACCTACAATCTCATGGCTCCTCTTTTTAATAGAATGGAACGCAACTAAGTGGTTACTTTTATTATAATTTTGTACATACTACCCATGGTGCTTAATATCCATTGCTTGAAAGTTTGAAATGGCATGTTATACTCAGTGTAACATGCATTATGATTCACTCTATTAGTGGTGCTTAATATATTATACTTGAAACATAATGTTATACTCAAATTATAATATGCGTTATGATTCAATATTTGATGGATTAAGCATCCTCAACAATTCTTATGTGTCAATAGATACTATTGGATTTTGAGTTGAAGGCTTGGGACTTGGAAATCTCTCTCCAATTCACCAACATATATTCACTTCAATTATTAGCCTTCAGGTACAAATTGACAATCATCTTTTGTTTTCTATAACAACCTTTCAAAGGCATTTATATTATTATCACAACATGAAGCACATTGCTTTATGGGATATTTTTATGTATTGTAGATTGCACTATGGATGCATCCAAATCTCAGAAGGGTTTGGCAAAGAAAAGAAAGGCTTATCCTTCTATAGCCACTTTTCTATCTAGAGGCCAAAGTGCTTTTGAAATGCCAGAGGGTTTGGCATCAAGTGTTTCCAATGAAAATGTGGGTCAGATGTTAGTATAAAATGCAAATGCGACAATGGATGGTTCAAATGCTACAAAAAATGTAAATGTATGCGAAATGAAACATAGAATTCTTCCAACATTGATGCTTCCATTAAAGAGGTGAAACGAAAGTGGCAGTATCAATGGACTCTTTTGCATCCATGGGCATATATATTCAAGTCTTTATGCAATGAAGAAAGTATAAAAAGCCAATGGTGTCAAGATGCCAATAAAGTGAACACCTACACTCAAGGAGGCTCTCAAAGCATCCAATTGTCTGCTTTGAATGACCATGCAAAGACATCTGACCACATTAGTGCAGTATGTGCTCGTAATGTCAAGGCAAAGTTTGGTAATGATGGCAAAGGACCTATGGACCATGGATTGGATACCATAGTCCATATTGAACAAAAGTGGATTATATCATGTATGAAATTGGTATATTTTTGTGTATGTGAAGATATCCCATTGGAAAAGTATCCACACTTATGCAAGTTGCAAAGAGAGCTTTGCACTCCAAATATGCATGCATTAGATGAATATGGATCCTATGTAAATCCAATTTCAAGAAAAGAAATGATGTTGGCTATGAGGGACCATGTTCGAAAGTAAATGCATGCAGAGATGTGCGCGTCCTTTCTTTTCATTGCTCATTGATGAGAGCACTAACCACACTATGGAAAAGCATCTTATTATCTATGTTTCATATATCAATGATGGAGGCAAAGGAAATGTAGTTTGTAGATTTGAACGGCTATTGCTAGTGGTGGATAATGGAACATCTGAGGCCATACATGGTGCTTTACATGCATTTTTCTTGGAAAGTGGTTTAGACATGCAAAACTTAGTTGATATTGCATCTGATGGAGCTTAAACTATGACATGGAATAGGACAAGAGTTGTGGCACGCTTTCAAGCATTGTTGCCACATGTCATGGGGATTCATTGTATTGCCCATTGACAAGCACTTGCAATAAAAGATGGGTTTGCGACGCATCCACGTGTATATGCCTTAGTGGATAAGGTTGCAAGCAAAGTATATTCATGGTTAGGAAGATCAACAAACTGTCATATGGAATTATGGACATGAAAATGTTGCAAATGCATGCAATTTGGTGGCTCTCAAGGGACAAACTGATGGAAAGGTTTGTTCAGATTATGGCTACTGTGCTTGAGCAATGGAAAATATTAGAAAAATTTGTATGAATATGCTACAATGTTTATGGTGCAATTCATCATACACCTCTTAGTAGATGTACTTGTAGAGTTGAACAAACTCAACTCTGAATTTCAAAGGCAAGAGATGGATGTAACAACAATTGATGCCCTTATTGATCTAGTTCAAAGCATCTCTCAACATTCTTGAATATGACAAAAAATGGGAAGTTGGATTTTGTAGATGCTAATGATATATAACATACACATATATTGAAGTATGTTGCAATTCCAAAAGTCTCAAAAAAGAAGAAGAAAGTAGCTAAGAATACAAGTGATTTAGAAAGGGAAGATGAGGACCTGGACTTAAATACAATTCTTGGAGGTGATGGAAATGAGACAAGTTCTCTTTCAAAATGTGTTGGTATTGCACGAGCATATGTGCAAAATGTTTTGAACGCTTTGACTAGTAGATTGTAAAATCTACCAATTTTCAATGCATTCAAGATTTTTAATCCTTCTTCATATCCCATGGATGCTATTGATCGAGACAAAAGGAGTCAAGAATGGCTTGAAAGACTAATAAACAAACTCAATGTTGATAGTCAAACAATTCATATTTGAAGGTGTATGAATGAGCAAGAGGATTTTGTTGGAATGCTATATCGTGTTGCAAGAAACAAGGGCACGTATGATGCTTGGGAGTTTTGTAGCAGTACAAAGACTTGGTGGGATTTATATCCAAGGATGATGAAACCAAGACAAAGACTTGGTGAGAGTGAGAGTGAGAGTGAGAGTGAGAGAGAGAGTGAGAGTGAGAGTGAGAGAGAGAGAGAGAGAGAGAGAGATGATGAACCCAAGACCACCTCTCAACAATGTCCATACTTGACCAACAAAGAGAGAGAGAGAGAGAGAGAGAGAGAGAGAGAGAGAGAGAGGACATTATGTATTAATGTATTATAGTAACTTCAACATCTCAACTATAGATGATTACATGTCTCATCATGGCTTGGGGCAATTTCAAATTCAAAATTAAGCTTAGGGCAAAAAATGGAGGATCAAGAATTCACTAAGCCAATAGCCAAAATATAATATGGATGAAGGATATGACATGAATTTATAATCTTCAAGGAATGCAAGTCAAGGTTCTTAATCATTTTGCTAAGGTAAGAGCCAAGTTTACTTCAACCTTCGAAGTGCACTCCACAATGATCCTTGTGGAGAACTGCATGTACTTACAATTACACCTAAAATCATCTAAAGCTTATCCCATTAGAAAGGAGTTATCAATCAAGCAAAAAAAGAATAATCACCATCACCAACATTGTATTCCTTGATTCAAAGGCCCCCAAATTTGTAATGGAGGGGGACCTAAAAGAGAGAGAGAGAGAGGAGGAGAGAAGGAAGAAGACTGCAGATTAGAGAGAAGAAGAGAGCAGAGGAGAGAGAAAGACTAGGAGAAGAGAGAGAAAGAGGAGGGAAGCCATGAAAGCTGGAAGGAAGGAGAAAAGAGACTTGATTATTGATAAAATTGATGCCCTAATTGGGTCTCTCAACACCTTATATACCCTATCAGTATAATTGGGTATTCCCATGCTAATCTGTGTCCTACCCGTCTATCCCTACTCTTTTACATTCCATCCCGGCCCCGAAGATTTTTGCCCTCAAAAACAAAAAGAGGACCTATGGCTCACAGCAAAAGGGGGGGGGGATTGCAGAGTACTAGTCTGCTCAACATTACAAAGGAGAATATAGGTATGGGGAAGTACAATCTCATGTGGAATTGGGGCACAGAATTGTGTATATGATCTATATGACATGTGCAAGTTGATAGCATATGAGTTTGGCCTCCAATTCTTGACAATTAGGGGCTAACAAACAGTGGACAGCATGCTGTCCAGAACAGGCCTGCTGGAGAAAACTAGTCATAACTTCCTATGGGCAACTCCGATTGAGGCGTATGACATGTCAAAAAAAGTTCATGAAGTGTACTTTCAAGCCATATAGGTGACACTTGACTGTCATTAATGCAGAGTAAAAATTGTTTTAAAATAGTATGATGTCTGTAAGTTGTCTACATTTCAGACTGGGGCAAATTTAGCTATTGCTCAATCAAAATTGCATCCTTGAAGTAGGAAAAGAACAGCACTAGTGAAATGTTGATCAGGATAGGGCTTTTTCAAGACCATTCCGTTCCCCAAGATCAAATGGATAACCTGCATAATAAGCATCAAGAGCACAAGGGTCATCCATACAAGCATGGGTCACCATACTACCACCGGGGTCAAAAGGATAATTGTGATCCAATGCATCCGTTGTATCATAGAAGTAATTCATGGTGTCATCGTCAAGCACTGATGGTGGCACAAGATCCTTACCGACCCATACGATAGCATGCATTGACTTGTCCATAAACTCATTGGAAACCACTAGGTCAAATTAGACTGGAGCAGATGAGGCTGCAATCAATACAGCATTCACTGCATCAATCCCTAGGTATTTCATGTCCATGAGTTTCACATACGTGGCTATTACTGGGCATTCAAAGTTAAGGGCTACGTTGTATCATAGAAGTAATTCATGGTGTCATCGTCAAGCATTGATGGTGGCACAAGATCCTTACCGACCCATACGATAGCATGCATTGACTTGTCCATAAACTCATTGGAAACCACTAGGTCAAATCGGACTGGAGCAGATGAGGCTGCAATCAATACAGCATTCACTGTATCAATCCCTAAGTATTTCATGTCCATGAGTTTCACATACGTGGCTATTACTGGGCATTCAAAGTTAAGAGCCTTGGGCTAATGGGGCAGCTACTCATGAGCCTGCAGCAGTGAGATGCTCTCATCATGGCATCGTTCATGAGAAGTATCGTGTGGCTCATAAGGATGCGCATGTTGCTTATAGTAATGATCAAGTGGCTGATGATATCGAGCACTCCATTGCTGATAATGATGTTGCTCCCCATGTACACACTCATATACATTTGCATAATGTTGTCCATGTACATAATGTTGTCTAAATGGTTGTCCATGTATGTGACCAGAATGTAGTTCATAAGAACATATATAGTCATCAGATGCATAATGCTCAAAATATTCACAGTCATCATATGCATGTTGACCATAAGTAGGTGCATGCATTGCCTTTGCACATCAAACCCATGCCAATGGTCATGGTACTCATAATGTCCGTGAGAATGCCCATACATGCCTTGCTGACCAAAATGTCCATGGGTGCCATGCTGCTCATACATTACATGTGGGCCAAACTAATTATTAAGGCCTTGCTGCCCAAAATTGCCATGTGAATGCTGTCCATTGCTATGTGCACGCTGCCCATTGCCATGTGCATATTGCCCACCATTGCCATATGTATGTTGCCCATTGCCATATGCATGCTGCCCATTGCTATGTGCATGCTACCCGTGGCCATGTGCATACTGCCCATGTACCCCTTGCATTCCATGCTGCCCAAGATTTGCATTAGGCCCTTGCTGGCCATTCCCATGAGTGTGCATATAGCTTTCGTCATTACGTGGGAATTGTGGTCCCATGGATGGGCTTGAAGGATTCGTAATGGGGGAGGGAAGAAGACGTTCATCATGTCAAGTGGAGGGCTCACCCATCTCATAAGTGCTATGGGGAACATCATGGGTACCACCAAAACCTTGTGGGCTACGCCTAGTCTCCAAGGGGGAAGGGCAGTTAGCCTCACGAGGAGGGACATGCTCCTTGGGTTGATCCGAGGGGGATGCAATGACAAGGATGAGGGCGCGGATGCACTCGATAAGTAAGTCCATCTTGGCCATCATCTCAGAATGACCGTGATCTTGATGGGTTTCCATCTCCCTATGGCGTTGTTCCATCTCTTGATGTCGTTCAACATGGGTCTCATGTTGGCATAGAGTATGATTGAGCATAGAGAAGCAGTCCATCTCAGGGGCACCCTCTTCAAACATGTCTTCACGATCCTCTTGGGCTGAGCTAGGATCATTCATTGAGACACAGGAGTTCCTTATTTTACGCTGGAAGTCCTCCTAGGCCTTTGATTTACCCTTGTGGCCTGCCATCCCAAGTGAAGTCCACCAGACCCCTTGTTACAAAAATGACAATATCTTGAGCTAAGAAGCTCCAATCGCCAAACTTTTTGATTCAAATTAAAGCTCTCAATCCCCTCTACCATATCTAACAGTAAATGATCAGGGCTTTGCTGTAATCACTTTTTGTGGGCTGACTGTGTAGGACTACTGCCTATCCCGCAGTACCTCTGAGCACAAAATTGAGCTTATCTCCCAAACTGTAAGGCAGAATTGGGACATTTTTGGTTCAAAATCGAAGGGGGGGATGCCCTCTTCGAATGGAGCTATGGGACCCGCACTCGATCACACAAAAAGGCTTTGCTGTAATCGACTTTTGTGGACTGACTGTGTAGGACTATTGTCTGTCCCACAATACCTCTAAGCATAAAATTGAGTGTACCTCCCAAACCGTAGGGCGGAATGGGGAGATTTTTGGTTCACATCAAAGGGGGGGATGCCCTCTTCGAATTGAGCTATAGGATCCGCACTCAGTCACACAAGAAGGCTTTGCTATAATCGACTTTTAGCGCTGACTGTGTGGGACTGGTTGTCTGCATTACATTGCAAGGACTCCTTCAAAGAGCATACCTTATCCCAATGGTGAGGTGCTTATTCCAAGACATCCAAGGCCTCAATAGTGGTTCTCAATGCCACATAGAGCCATACATTATTTGTATCCATAGTTCTAGTGCTGAGACCATTTTCATGACTGCATGCCCTGCCCTTTCTACATGCATCCACCATACATTTCCAAGTGATACATGACATTACCAATGCATCTAGAGGGCTGTAGACTCAAATGATCAAGGCTCAAGCTATTCCTTCAAGTGTACTTGTAACCTGCAAGAATCTTTGGGATCCGGATCACTAGGAGGTGGGCAAACTTCCTGCCGAGCCGGGTTGTGCACCCCTTCAAGGTCTTTGATGGCAACGAGGGATCACCCTCTTTTGTATTGCCACCTCGCCTGGCATTGGGCTTTTTCTGACTCGAAATATACATGGCAAACATTTATTATTAAGCAACCAACATGATATGCATTTAAAAATTGAGGATTGGGCCTTTCATGATATGCATGATCAATAAGGAAATGGAATAAGGAAAGGGGTAACCTCTGCAATTCAGTGACTCACTGATTGCATAACTTACCCTTCTTACAATTTTTTCCTTATCAATTGGAATCAAAACAAGAGTACGGTTAAGGATTAGAGTATAATCTTGATCAATGGGAAAGAAGTTTAAAGATCATTCAACCATGCATGCATTCCAAGGGTGTGGACTGAGGATGGGAATTCAATTGGCACTCTCAACCCAAGAAGTTCATCCATCTCTCTCATCAAGTGGCTAAGCTCAACAATTGGATGTAAAAGAGAGAGGAAGAATTGATTGACATACCTTGTTCAAGCTTGGGAAAGAGTTATTGGCTGCCTTATGGTTGCCCATCTCTTGCAACCCATGGTTGTATGGGGGGCCTTCAATGTTGTATATCCTCCCTTGTTAAAGCTTGTGGTTGCTCCTAGTATTGATGTCAAATCTCAATGACACAATGTGACACCCATAAGATTACCCATAGGTGGTGGAGAAGATTATCCATAGGTCTTAATATTTGGGCCAAATACTTTCAAAGCACCCCAAGTCTGTAATAAAGTTCCATATACCAAGTATTATAATGCTTATAAACAAAGCGATAAATGAACTTGAAGTAGAGTTGTAGTCTTGATAAACCAATTGCTAGTGATACTGGGCCAACTGTATTGGATTTGGAGACTTGAACTTCCTGAGACAAGAAAAGCATATTCTCTGGTACATTCATATGATGTTCATTGACTTGTTCACGAGGTAGATGAGTAATCTCCTATGCGTGTCACAAAAAGATGATTGTCACATGGACTTTGATGCATCCTTGGATTCGTAGACACCAGAAGATTTTCCCTTGACATTTTGATTTATCATGTCTTAGAGATCAAGTACTCAATCAACTTCCAGAAAGGCTACACCTCTTGAATCCATCTTCCAATCCAATCACCTAGAACATTTGGCTTTATTGGTCAGCTCAGCAAAGGAATTGTCAAAGAATGGAAAGTCTTCTTTCTCTCGCTTTGCTGTTGTGTTGCATGCTACTTAACAAGGATTTATGATGTATCCAGATTTAATCTTACAATTCAAAAAATGTTGAAAAGACCTTGATGCAAGTGAAAAGTCTTCTTTCTCTCGCTTTGCTACTGTGTTGCAAGCTGCTTTACAAGGATTTATGATGTTTCCAAATATGATATCACAATTCGAAAAATGTTGCAAAGACGTTGAGCAAGTGAGACTTGAAAGGCAATTTTTCTCCCTATTGGCTAACCTAGAGAGCTGGTACAATAGAGACAAAGACTGTCCTCATGTCTACATGCAAGTTGAAGTATCCTTCAACTAGATTTTTGCTCATCAAAGATCAACACAATGGAGCTCCAATCTAGCAACCATTTCAAGGAATGATGAGTGACGATAGATTTACTATGTTGGTATGTGATGCTACTTGGAGTGAGGAGGAGACCAAGTTGAAAGGATAAAGTTCAAGAGATTTTATATGGAGAACTTACAAAAGAAGTATAAGAAGAACAAGACAAAAAAACAAGTGTGATGGAAGAAAAGATAGACAATTACGTGTACAAAAGGAAGGGGGAGATGGGGATATTTTTTGGTTTTACTAAATGACAAAAATGGGAAAGGGGAAAAGGCGAGATGGAGACAAAAGGGAAGGCAAGGAGACAAATCAAGGCAAGAAAATGGAAAACCAAAAGAAGAAGAGAAGATAGAGATGGAGGCTAGTTGGGCTTCAAGATAACCCTACTTTCTACATGAATCAATGTGCTTTCATGGCTTTTTTTTCTTTTTCTTTTTCTTGAAGCACATTCCCATGATCATCCTTGTCCTACACATCTATTCCCACTCTTTTACAAAATTTAAATGGAGTGGCAATCAATTTCCTTTAGCTATGGCAAAGTTCAAAGATTGCAAAGTTACTAACACTTCACAATCATGTACACAACCTAGCCACCCAATGTTCACATTCAAGATAAATTCATTCATCCTCAATACCTTACACAATCATGCTATGATATCTTAGCTATTAAGACCAATCAACATGATTATCAAAGAATGGTAAGTCCAACTTCATGTGAGTTACATCAATGGTATCATAGTGATTTGGAAGCAAATAAAGAGTTTAAACCCCCTTCAATGTATTTCTAAAATCTATGATAACACTAAAGCAAATATCTTTATTTTCTTCCCAATGGCCAACAATGTTAGCAATAGTTTTAACATTATAAAGCATTTAGAATCAAAGAATTCAAAAGTATCTATGCATTACATCCCAAATGACAAACTAAGGATTGCAATCACAATTTTCCACTCCACAAGAAAATTTGCTACCGAACATATTTCAAAGATAAAGTAACTTTTTTTCTTGTTACAAGTCATTGCCCACATGAAAACATACAACAAATAACAATTTGAGTGGGAGCCAAATCCTCCATGAATTACATACTTCCTAAATGCACAAAGAAAACATAATAGTTCCACAAATTAAGTGATAATTTGGGCTTCACATAGCGTACCAAGAGCTGCCACCATTTGGTCTATAAAAGCCATATCCAGAGCTCGCGGAAGGCAGAAACGGCACAGGCATCTCTCTCTCTCTCTCTCTCTCTCTCTCTCTCTCTCTCTCTCTCTCTCTCTCTCTCTCTCTCTCTCTGAAGGTGTTGCATCGACTCAGAGACAATACCAGAACGTGTTGCATCCAGGCTACGCATGCAAGAAGTTGTGCAACGTCCCGCGAGGGCAGAGAACGAACAGCGAAATTGATAATCTCGGAGAGGGGAGAGGTGGTGTCAAAGAGACACCGTTGCAGGAAGAAAGAAGCACGAAGACCAAATCCACAAAGAAAAGTCGCCCGGGTCCATTGCCGTAGAGGATTGTGTCCATCCGCCTAGCCCCCGAAGCCGTAGAGGGTGCGGCCCTGGCGCTTGAGGGCGTAGACGACGTCCATGGCGGTGACGGTCTTGCGGCGGGCGTGCTCCGTGTAGGTGACGGCGTCCCTGATGACGTTCTCCAGGAAGATCTTGAGGACGCCGCGCGTCTCCTCGTAGATGAGGCCGCTGATGCGCTTGACGCCCCCCCTCCTGGCGAGGCGGCGGATGGCGGGCTTGGTGATGCCCTGGATGTTGTCGCGCAGGACCTTGCGGTGCCTCTTCGCCCCGCCTTTCCCCAGGCCCTTCCCGCCCTTGCCGCGCCCCGACATGCTGATGCCGAAGATATACGCAAACCACCCCCCTTCTTCCTGATACAGTCGCTATGCAGGCCACACACAACGATGAGGTTGTGCTACTCTGCAGATGCGTGCGTTCTCTCCGCGTTTTATACTCGTTTTGGGCAGTGGTGTGTCGGGAAAACCAGTTGCGCCTTTCTTTTCAAATTCAAATCTCCCGCTCTTCTTCTTCCCTCGACATTCAAACTTGAATCCTGAACCCGCTCGCGAAATCGCCCACCATTCATGGGTGGTGACACGGCACACCGACTAGCTTGAGGCACGCTGCACGCATGCATCCCATCTCTTGAACATGACTCTAAGGCACCACACCAAGGTGCTGCTAAGCAAGACAAATAGGGTAAGGCGGCCAGTTTAGTGCAACTATCGGCTCCTCTGTCGGAAAATCTTAGGATGGCAGAATTGGGCCAAATGATGTTCCACCCCTCTTTGCAATAGATTGAGCTTCCCAAAAAACAAAATATAGGCAAATATGAAGCTATGGTGAGGCCTGTTGTTTTGTGATATGGGTGTGCCTAATTAACTACATTGTGCTGGCAGCTCTCCATTGGATGCGTGTTACACATGGAGAGCAAGTATTCATTTGATTTGCTCTAAAATTGGTGCTAGTTTGTCACAGTCACTATCACAAAATAGGGGGTTGTCTTTTAATCGAGTCCCTTACCCTAGCAATATGAAGCAGTAAAGCATTAGCGTAGACCTGCAATGCAACTTGATGAAGGCCATGCTCCCATGCATGTTGTAACACTTCTTCCTCACTTAGACAAGTATCTAGGGTGTCACATGCATCTATGAAGAGAAAGGGTTCGAGGCAAAGTGGGGACACTATAGGGGAACTTCAAGAAAATAGTTTGCTTCATATGGAGAGAGAGGGAGAGAGAGAATGGTAAAAATACTGAGAGAAATATCCATACTACCAAATCTCAACATCTATACACCTACCCTATTCTACAAAATCTCAACATTTATACACCTATGTGTGGTATCACACACACACAAATTTATTGGCAACCATTGTCATTCTAGATACTACTTAATCCATGTTATGAAGAAAACATATAAAACGTATCATAAGACATTAGTTCACCACTTAAGAGTTTGCACATTGGAAAATCTAAAGGTCTAAATGTCTCATGACTGCACCTACATATCTAAGCACACATATGTTTTAACTCATTGTTCTAAATACTTATACATCTAGGTTGAGTATTTAGGCAAACCATAACACAATGTGCACCCATTATATTTTGTCAAGAAAATAAAGAATTTGTGTGACATGAAAAACATGATGTTATTAACATATAACATAATGAACTTCACAATGATACCCATCATTGTCAGCCATTTAATGATTGTATCGTTTATCTGCAATGTGTTCTTTACTGTGTGCTTTGTAACATTTAAATAATACAACATTTCATTGGCATCTATTTCCTTTGAGTGCACATAATGCAACATTGAGTGAATGGTATGGTGAGCAAAGGGAAGCAACCATGCTTCTGCTCTCAAAATGCAAAGCGAGCAAGGTGTAGCCTCATGAGCTTTGTAGAGATACCAACCGCACGAAGTGTGGTAGTGGGCATGGCCGATCACACCAGCTAGTATTTTATAAATCACATACTTAGCCTACTCACTCCTCAAAAGAATATAGCTCATTATCGGCCACGCCAATTAGTAATTTATAAATCACGTACTTAGCCTACTCAATCCCCAAAAGAATATACTGTGAGGAGGGGATGTTCTAGTTGGTGGCACTTGCAAAGGTTGTCTTGTCTCTCATTTGAAGGAGGTGATTTTCACGTAGCAAAAGGATAATATAGGGATGTTGACTAGAAGAGTTGCTTCCAAGTTGCTCTTGTCGATGAACTTCATGTGACAAGATGTATTAGCAATGAGCCTTGACCAAGCTCTGAAATGGATCAATTTGAACCATTACTATGATGAGAAAGGCATTAACAATACTAGTACCCATGTGAGAACTAGTGAACTTTGTTAGAGCTAGAGAGCTAGAGCAAGGAGCATGTTCCAAACCACCACTCATATGAGAGCTAGAGAGCTTCATTAGCAAAAGACCACCAAAGAAATAGAGCTACAATGTTGGTGCTAGTGAGAGATTTGCTAGGTTACACTAGAACTAATGTGCCATATCCACAACTAGAATGCTAGAGCCTATGCACTATAAAGTGTCATATCCACCACAACTAGATTGCTAGAGCCTATGCATGTGACTTTTTCATCAATAATCCTCTTTGTTTTAAGTTCATGAAATGATTAGGGCCAATTTTGATTTAACAAGATTGGAACCCAAACCCATCTTCACTTTATACTACTTGACTTTCTTTCAAATATCATCCTATCTATAGTATTAGTGCATAATTAGAATACTCAACATAATCAAGAGCTTGGGAACAAGTGGGTGAGTTATTCCATATCATAGCCCTTGCACTTGGGGCCATCAAATACCAACATAGGTGTTGATGCTAGTTCACACCCTCAACTTCATCATCTTTGCATTATCCCCATTCTTGATGGCCAACCAAACCAATTGGTTGAGGGTTACCAGTATGCTGCAATATCTTGTGTTTCTTTGAGTTATCTTTATGCTTCAAACTCTTGAGAACACCATCCAATGTTCTTCCTTTTCCTTTAGAGCATATCAACATGTTCCTTTCCCTTTAGAGCATGTCCATATAGATTAGTGCATGGTTGTGTCGTCACTTGAGCTTGTTGGCTAGAGCTCTTTTTGTGATGCTACTATGTTCATGACTTCTTGAGACATGAGCCACAAAGTCCTAAGAATAGGAACCAAATATGTTTTGTATAAGATGAGACCAATTTTATGGGTGGCACATCACTCCCCAAAAGAAGATTGCTCCCATGCTTCCACTCGTCAATCACTAAACTTTCATGTGGTGTTTACTTGTTGTCTATTAACAAAGTACTTATTTACCTCACATGCAATCTATAGCATATTCAATTTACACACACTCCTTTGAGGAAGGCAAGCATTCCATGAGAGAGAGAGAGAGAGAGAGAGAGAGAGTGTGTGTGTGTGTGTGTGACAATGCGTGCATATGGAGTTCCAAGTTGAGAGCGTATACATACATAATAACAAACTTTGATCCTTTCTCCGATTAGCCAACTAGTACTCCTACATGTAAGAAGAATGTAGGAGCACAGATGTACAATCTAAAGATTATATGCATAGATAATCCATATAAGCCAAGGCAATGTTCAAGTGGACCCGAAGACTTATTCAAGGGTTCTATTGTTGATACTAAAATCCATCTACAATTTTGAATGTAAGTTAATTAGATTTTTCATCCTCATGCCTTTGCATGTACTTATGGATGGAATCCCCACACAAGACTAGTTCCCCAAATGGTTCCTTTTGCCATATTTTAGCCAAAAACTAGTCATAGTGATTGTGAAGTTGCTAGTAAGGGTTTCTAACAAGTTGTTGGACCTAGGGCTAATAAAGATGGGATCTTGTGGCTTACAAGAATACAAAGATAATGTTATCCACCATGTTCCCTCGTCTACAAGGTTGTGAGTAATTGACTTGATACTCTCTCAACGTCTTGCATGGATTCGCTTTCGTCATTTATGAATTTGAGATTTAGTAATTGCTAGTGCACTTTAAAGAGTGTACATGCGCAAGACATGTGCATACCTTATTATGAATTGTGTAAGTGAGAGGAGGGCTTGCATTCTTTACGGGGCTAGGGTTTCCCTAAACAAGTCTCCAAAAAAGAACCAAGGCAATGCAATTGCAAGGGCCTACCAAATGAAGTGTAGCCCTGCATAAGCTTAATACTTAGTTGACATTGATGAGGAAGAGCAAGAGCAAAACTATTTAGAGGAAAATAAGGAATAATTTGGAGCAATGAACATCGTGAGGTGAAAATGAGGAAAATGAAGAAGAGAAAAAAACAAGAAAAAAAAAGTGGTCATCCCTCCTCCCATTACACCCTCTCACAATGAGCATCTCAAAACCAAGTGACCCCCTACTTCTGAATTGAGCCACAAGCATAACATCCATTTCAAGTTTGAGCCAACCCACTGTGCAATGGGCCTACCCACCAAAGCATCAATTATGATGATTCCAATACTATCATTTTCCAAATCCAAAGCACATGCAATATAGAATCTCATACATGTCCCCATCACAAAACAGACCCATCTATTATGATGGACCTATCCCCAAAGCGGGTTTGTACCATTTTATCAAGATCTCACAAATCGTAGTAGGCCTACCACCACTTTATCAACACCCATAATTTGTTCCTTGCCCAGTGGGTTGTGATCAACCTGTCCAATATGTCAGCTAGTTAACAAGGGTACATGCACAATGCATGTAGGTCACAATTACTGCATCCCAAGTGGAAATCACAATCTACACATTCATCATCACAAAAGCTCCATCATCTACATCCTAACACATACCAATACCATGTCCATCACAAACATGGCTATCCCTTGGAGCCTCTTGATGGTGGACATGCCATTAAGGAGTTTGATCAAACTAAGTTGAAATATTTAAAAGTTTGAGGCATAGGAGGAAACCATTAGGTTTTAGGGCTTTCATACCAAGAGCTACACACAAATACTAAATGCATAATACAACTATACACAAATATTTAGTGCATAATGCAATTAAATGCAAAAAGGCCTCATTTTGTGTCCCAAAGTGACCTTCCAACTGATGATGAATGAGAAAAAGCTTACAAGTGTAGTTGACTAAAGTTTGTTACAATCTTTTTATCAATGGAGGACCTACAAGAAGGATGAGAACATTGGGAATCTAGTGAGTCATTTGCAAGTACTATCATAAGACAATAGGTCTATGTCTCCTTGGTTGCAAATATATATGTGAATGAATGGCTATTGTGGAACAAATTCACACAATTCAACATAATGCACTAGAGCTACTCCCATATGGTTATGCCTATGTTATTGGGCCGACCTCATATATAACTTGGGTTGTCCAATAAGGAGCTAAACTTCTTATAAAATTTTGGTCTTACATGTAATTGATATTGGGAGAGGTCCAGTGAATGTAAGAAATAGTGGATAATGGATGGCAGCACCTAGAATGCCACAACCCCCAATTAGCCTTCCTATTTATACTAGGAATAAAACTATTTTTTGTTTAATCATTAAAATAAGGGACTCTTGAAATGACCATTGGCTTTTGGTAGTATTTTGAATCTTATGTTATTCTATGTCAATTTCTAGCTCGAAGTCAATGTTCACATATGGTCATTTTTGAGTCTTAAGTGTGGCAATTTAAAGACATTGGTTGTTTGTCTATGTGCTAACTTGAAAACCAGTAATAATGGATTATGGGTGGTTTTCGCATTATTCATTCTTTCAAGCTTGCAATATTGGTTTAGCAAAGAAAAACAATGGGGTGTAATTAGAGATAATAAAATAGTGTGCCAATGGAGTTGTTGAGCTTTTTGTTTTGTTGAAGTCAATCGTGGAATTGCTTTTGGATTTCTATTATGTTGAAATTCTATTGAAGTGTACAATGGAATTGCTCTTGGATTTCTCTTATGTTGAAATTTTCAAATATCTTATTCAATGCATACATATGTGGTGATTCGCTAGTCGAAGTATTTCTATTGACGTAGCACTAGTTCCATATGATAGAGGGTGGTTAAGTGGTGCCTTAACAAGAACTAGCATTCCTTGTGTGCTTCACGAGCAAGGAATGCTAGGCTACTTTGAGCCACCTTCGCTCTCTATCGTGCAAAGCTACCTCATGAGAGAAGTACGACAACTTTGCTTCCCTCACTTCTTCCCCGCACATTGTATTTCTCTTTTCTTATCTTTCTCTCCCTATAAATTTAATATTCTCTCTCTGTCTCTAAATTCACTCACTCTCTCTCACATACACACACACGTACACACACACACACCCTCTCTCCCCCCAAACGCTCTCTCTCTATCTCTCAAATGATTTCCTCTTTCTATCTCAAACTTTCCTTCCTTTCTCTCTCTTTCTATTTCTCTCTTCTCTCTCTCTCTAATTTTTTCATTTCTCCCCCTCTCTCTCTCCCCCTATTTTCTCTTAATTTTTCTCTCTCCTCTCTCTATCTTGTTAAATTTTCTTTCTTCTCTCCAGATTTGTGTGTGTGTGTGTACTACTACCACCACCACTACTACTCCTACTACTATTACTGCTACTACAAACAAGAAAAGAAGAAGTTAAAGAACAAGATCTTACCCTCTCTTTGTTTTTTATCCATTCATTCTCCTCTCTCCCTCCCTCTCTCTCTCTTTCTCTCTTTCTTTATTATGTTTCATGTTTATTCTCTCTCTCTCTCTCTCATTCCTTTTTTTTTTCTCTCTTCCTCTCCCTCTCTCATTTCCTTTAACAAAGCATCTCTCTCTCTCTCTCTCTCTCTACTACTACTACTACTACTACTACTACAACAACAAAAAACAAGAAAAGAAGAAGAAGAACAACAACAACAATAACAACAACAACTACTACTACTGCTACTACTACCACCACCACCACCACCACCACCACCACAAACAAGAAAAGAAGAAATTAAAGAACTATTACTATTACTACTACTACTCTCTCTCTCTCTCTCTCTCTCTCTCTCTCTCTCTCTCTCTCTCTCTCTATGCAAAATTTTACTCACTCACTCTTAGATTCACACATGCATGCATGCATGCATGCATACACACTCACTCATACTCGCACACACACATTCTCTCTCTTCCCCCCAAATCCTCTCTCTTTGTCTCTCAATATTTTTATTCTTTCTATCTCAAATTTTCCCTCCCCCCTCTATATATATATATATATATATATATATATATTTTTTTTTTTTTCTATTCTCCCTCTTTTCCTCTCTAACCTTCTCTCTCTCTATAAGTTTTTCTCTCCATCTCTCTAATTTTTTCTATCCCTCCTCTCTCTCTTCACCCCCCTCTACCCCTCTCTATTTCCCCCCTCTCTCCCTATTTTCTCCTCTCTCTCTCTCTCTCTCTCTCTCTCTCTCTCTGCCCCCAAAAATTTATATCGTCTCTCTATTTTTCCTCTCTATCTCTCCCCCTCTCTTTGTCCCTATATATATATATATATCTCTCTCTAAATCTTTTAATTCTCTCCATCTCCCTACTTAGTTCTCTCCCCCTCTCCCCCCATATTTTCTTTGAATTTTTCTATTTCCTCTCTCTCTCTATAAAATTTTCCTATCTATCCTCTCTCCTTCCCCCAAAATTTCTGAGTGTGTGCGTGTATACATAAAATGTCCCTCTACCTCTCTTTATCTTTCTATGAGACACGCACACCCTCTCTCTAAATATTAATTCTCTCTTTCCCCCTCTCTCTACATTCTCTCTTTAATTTATTATTATTATTATTATTCTCTCTCTCTCTTTGCCCCCTAAAATTATTTTTTCTATCTCTCTCTCTCTCTAGATTTTTTCCCTCTTTATCTCTCTCTCAAAATTTTTCTCTTTAGAACTTTTTCTTCTCTCTATGTGTCTATTTTTTCTCTTCCCCCCCCTCTCTCTCTCTCTCTCTCTCTCAAATTCACACACACATTAGTTATGGAGATGGAGGGGTCTTTGTGCACACATGTGTGGTTACGATTATGTATTGTTGGCTATACATGTTTAGTGTGTGTGTACATGAGGTTGTGGATGTGTGGTGTGTGTTTTTAGAAGCATTGTGTGACTATGGATGCACGGTGTGAGTGTCAATGAATGCATGGTTTGTGTAAGTGTGTCCCATAGATGTAATGTCAGGACCTCTTGTCTTCTTTTACTACCCTACAATTCCCTTCCTAGTAGGGAGAATGTCGATTGTGAGAGAGGGTAGGAGGTTTTGGTGTGCGCCAATGATGATGTGTCTACTTATGTGTTTATGCATGTAAATTTTGTACTTTTGTGCATGTAACGGGATGATGTGATGCTATCATGAGTTGGTGCAATCATGCATGTAATGTGGTGTGACAATGCTTACAAGATAAGCATACACAAGGATGTGGTGCATGTGTCACTATATGCATCAATGCCCTCTTCCTCTCTCTATCTCTACGTATGTCTATCTCTCTCTCTATAAATTTTTATTCTCTCCATATCTCTAGTTTTCTCTTCCCCTCTCTCTTCCTCTCTCTCCCATGTTTCCCCCTTCTCTCACCCTCTCTCTTTTCCCCATCTCTCCCCCTATTTTCTCTTTCCTCTCTCTTTCTCTCTCTAAATTTTCTTTCTTCTCTTTATAGATGTTTCTTTTCTCTCCGTCTATATCTTATTATTTTCTCCTCTATGCATGTGTGTATGTCAAAAACTATATCAAAAAAGTTTTTATTTAAAACACAAGTAAAATAAAAAACTTAATTTATTTAAAAAATGTTTCATTAAGAAAACCTTTGATTTAAAGAGGTGGATTTTTTTAAAAAAATATTAAAGAGGTTAAACAAATGTTTAATGAAAAGGGGTAAAAGAGAGAAAGGGGGCATTTAAATTAAAAAATGTGTAAGTTTAAAAAGGGGGAAAGAGACGTTAAAAAACATTTAATTAAAAATGGGAGGGGAGAGAGAGAGAGAGAGAGAGAGAGAGAGAGAGAGAGAGAGAGAGAGAGAGAGAGAGAGAGAGAGAGAGAGAGAGAGGGTAAAGGTGAATAACAAAAATGGAAGCTTGGGGGGTAAATGCGAGGGGTTTAACATTAAGAACTAATGCTACAAGTACATTTCTTGTTGTCTAGGAACACGTGAGTTGTTCAACAACTCACAATTGAATAGTCTCGCAATGCATCATCAACATTAGTGATGCCCACACATGATAGTTAAGTCAGTTGTAAAATTTCCTGCTCTGGTATGAGTGTTAAGATATTGATCTTATTCTTTCAAGACAATAATGAGCCCTGCAAGTGTTTAAGATATTGGTATTACTTGATGAACCACTGATAGAAGACTCTAAGTAGGTTTGAGGGCACTAGTTGAAGATTATTGTTGACCCGAAACATAAGGAGTAAGCAATAAAGTCCCTACTGGTTTCATCTTCGAGCAACTAAGTAATAGAAATGGAAGCATTGTGAGTAACTAGGAGGGGTTCAAATTCAAGACCTAAAGCTGTGAGTGTATCTCTCTTGAAAATGGTGGTCTAGAAACACATGGAGAGTTCAAAAAATTGGCATGAGGGTACTTTACTAGCTAGATGATTGCTTGTCCAATGCCCTTGTTCTCTAATGTTCTTTGTTTGATATGATCTCCTGATGGACATGTGCGATGTGCAGTTTTTGACCTACCAAAGATTCTCAGGTCCCAAATTGGTTACGGTGCTAGCACTGGGTTTAGCAGACCTCCTACCTATGGTAGTAACAATGATTTCACAAGCAGTTAGCCTTAAAATTATGGGAGCTTACCTTCAACTACTTTTGGTAGTAGCAACAACTCCACTGGCTTTGGGTCGTAGGCAAGCCCTCCAGTTTTGGGAGCACAACTTCACCTGCTTTTGGTAGCTCCAGTGGCTATGGAAGCAATAATTGGTCAAGCAAGCCTTCAACTAGTTACAGTAGCAGTTCTAATGTACCAACTGGCGGTACTGCACCTAGTACAACTGGCTTTGGGAGTAATAATTGGTCAAGTAGTTCTGCAACCATAGCAGCTTCAACTGGTTTTGGCAGTGTCCCAACTAGTTCTGGGACCACAGATTCAATTGGTTTTGGCACACGTTGATACATACTAGATTGATAGATGTATCAATGCAAGATTATATGGAAGCACTACCCTTCATTGTGTTGCTACTGGTGGGTCCATGGCTGGAACAAACTCTGCAATGCTTTTGACATAGCCAAATGCTATATAGGTCTAGAGCTGATAACAATGTAGAACAACACTGCATCTTCCATGTTATCTCCTTGTAGTTAGTAGACTAGCTTGATAGTGAGTTTGACTTTGAGGCTAGAAGTGAGGAAGACCCAATGACTTTTGTGCTATAGGAAAGATAGTGGCTCTTAGATATACTTGCCATCAACAAACTGGAGGCACAAATTCTGAGTGCCTGTCTTGCAGTAGTGAAAGCAACATCATTGGGTAGTCTAGTCAACTTCTTTTATCTCTATTATAAACATTTTCGTGGATATTTTTGTCCTATGGAGTTGCTAAGAAGACCAAGAGTGAGTGAGAGAGCATTTATGAGAGTTATAATGGACTTATTTTGTTGTTGTTGGATTAATAGGTGATATCTGCATGTCTCTATATGATTTGGTTTTTGTTGTTGTAGTTGGGTACTTTGAGGTTTTGTAATTTTAGCTATTGGTAGCAAGAAGAGGGCTACATGGAGGATGAGCAAGTCCTAATGTCTAAAGGATCAATGTTTTGACATGGTAAGCTGTGGTCTATTGTACACTTCCAAATATTATTGTCTAGTGATGGTTGTAAAATTGTTAAGCTTATGATTCTTTCTTCAAGATTTGGAACCAAAACACTTTTCTCGCAGTGTGAGAATTTCACCTTTCCTTTGAAGATTTTATGACAATGAAATTGTTATTGACAAGCACATACTAACTTAGTTGATGCTCCAGTCAGGGATGAAGACAAGCACACATGTTTGTTAGCCAAAAGATCTATGCCCGCTTGAACTAAAGCTCAAAACTTTGAGGATTTGTAATTTTAGCTACTAGAAGCAAGAAGAATGCTACATGGAGGACTAAAGGTAATAGTCTATACCTTGCGACACCCTGACGAAGAGGGTTTGTATATACATTTTGGTAACATAAATATTTGCATATAATAGTCTGGCATCTTAGTCTACGGCTAGCCTTATTTCTTTCCTTAAAATCATTATTGGATTCAGTTAGCTTTATAGGTTTCCTTGTTCTATTGTCTTATTTTATGTTATTTGATTGACCAAATGCATGAGCATTATCCATGTGTCTGGTATTTGTGGCAACTTGTTGAGTGTCTTTAGGTAGTGGATTGGCTTTCTTCCACAAACAATTTCCTTCACTTGGTATAATAATGCAAGTGCCTTCACTATGTAGTGTTGGAATCACAGTAACATCCACTTTGTATTCACAATTCCATTTAGTGTTTACTATTTCATTCACTACCAATTGTGTCAAGTTTCTTTTTTAAAAAAATGCAATGTAATCAGACCTCACAATTGCTTCATAGTTCAGACATGGAATCACTATTGCATTAAGCTCTTTCATAACTGTGTTTCCTATGTTGCATTCAATGTTTTCTGCTGCCATAAGGCATTGACAAATGGATACCATCATGATTAGAGGTTTTGGGCACTAGAGAAGGGCAAAGAGATACATATTGCAGTAGTCAGGGATTACTGCTACAACTGATAAGCAATGGTACTACTAAGACCCATCTTTTGTGCATGTAAGCAATAGCCATAACTTTTGTAGAAAAGTCTTATTATTGGTATGTAGTCATTCTTGATTGCTGCTATGTTGCACTATGTGAATAGTTATATGATGATAGTTGTGATTGATTCAAGTAAAGAGATCAATAGAGGAAACATTTTCTTTGAAGTAGAATAGAAGTAGAAGTTACAAAGTTGAAGTTTTTAATCTCTATTCAATGCTAACAATTAAGAAGGGAGAGAAGGGAATGCTAAGTTCATTTTAGTATAGGAGAAGTAAAAGAAAATTTTAATGGAAAGAGCAACAATCATGTGAGTTATGGACTTCTACAATTTGTAGCAATCTTCATAGTACAGGGTCCGGAGTTGGTGATAGTGTAGAATAACATCACATCTCCCATGTTATGCCCTTGTAGTTAATAGATTGTCCTAACAGTCAGTTTGAGATTGAGACTAGAAGTATGGTAGGCCAAATGATGTTCTCTCTAGTAGGATCATGAAGAATGTAGAAAAGTAATGTCATATACAAATACAAAATTGGTTTTGTGCTACTTTAGGTCCTAGTGTAGCACTGGAGTGGAGCTTTAGAAATCCAACGGCTGTTGAATCTGTTGGATGTGGATAAAAGGTGTATTGTTTGGTTTGTCCTTGAGGGTTCCACTTACTATGATTAGTGTTAACACCTTCATGGCATTTTCATGTCACTAGTGTCCCTTTGGTAGTTAGGGATTTACCTTCATTAAAGAAAAACACATGCAACACCTGCATTGATTTAGAGTGACTAGATGGAGGAAAAGAGACCATCATGTTGTATAGTACCAGCACTTCTAGCAATATGAGAATATGGCCCTTCATGCTTAAAAGCTCAAATGTACATATGTAGAGGTGGTGATTCAAGACCCAAAAGGAATAGGAAATGACAGGGATGATTGCTAGTTTTGATGATGGTGCATACAAAGGAATTAAGGGGGCACCTATATCTTGCAGGTGCATTCAACGACAAGCGTGTACTAAGGGGAACCTTAGAAAATGGGAAAGAAAGTTGAGCTAATGTTGAATAGGCCGTGGACAAGGATAAAGCATGTCATCAAAGCTAAAGGGGATACAACCTTAGAAAATGGGGAAGCAGGTAAACATGCCACTTTGAAAATGGGAAAGCATGTCAATGTTAAATAGGCCATGGACATGGATAAAGCATTTCATGGAAGCTAAAGGGGATGCACTCCCTTCACTTACTAGGTGGGCTCATTGATTTGATCCCTCCTAAATTGGCACTTATCTCATCTCTGTGATGTTTGCCTCGATCAATGGTATGGCCCTCCAATTAGTAAGCTCAAGTTATAAGGCCTACTATTCATGTGCAAACATGAGTGAATAACATGCAATTTGTGTCACCTTCCATCTTGAGACTTGTTTTGTAGTCTAAGAAGCAAACCCAATCTAGGGCAGAGATTGCTTTGCAAGTGGTGATTTGTTATGGTTTGCAAGTGTAGAAGCACACATATGTGAGGGCCATAAGGGTTAGGGCGGGAATCACTTTAGAATGGAGAGACTTGTGTTGGTTCAATATGACTTGGAAACTTTACCTCAATCTTCCTTACTTTCAACTTGGTGCCTATTGGGATAGTCCCTTGCCATGTGTCCCTCCTGTTCACATGTAAAGCATGTATTTGCAGCTCTTAACTCCTTGCATTGTGTAAGTGTTTTCCAAGTTTTTCTACGATGGGTCCTATTTTCAGATTTGCTCCTCATTTTAGCCTTTGATCCTTTCCCCTTTCAGAACACTAAAAACCCTATTTTATTATAGATACACAGAAGTATTACCGCTAGGGATGGCAGCTTCTTGAAGACCACACAAGCTATGGCAAGAGGCTTGGAAAAATCTAGAGGCAAGGGGACAAAAACGGTAGCTTGTTTTCAACCCCTAGTCAAATTTTAGGGGTAAACTTGCCAAGAAGGACTCCTAGGAGTTACTAACAACCTAAAAATCTGTTACTTTTTGAAAGGAGGTCTTTTCTCTTTGTTCTTGCTGAGCTTTTTCTCAAACAGCCATGGAGGACATCCTTCCAACTTCTCTCATGCTCTTTGGGCTCAAGATTTGCCTACACAACCTTGGGGCAAGCATCCCATAGACCTCGCTAAGCACATAAACTACCATATCTGCCATTTTCAATAGAGATTTGGGCCATGAGATCAATTTGTTTTGCTTTACAAGGTTTACCTAAGAGCTTCACACAAGGCTTCAAGCTCAAGCAAATGGGGCACTCAACACGATGAGAAGCAAAGCTAGAATGGCAGCAAGATCTATGGTCTAACCATTGGGGATTTAGATGCCCAGGAGTTGTCGAATGTTAACAGGGCTGATGTTTGATTGGGTGCTGGCCCAACAGAGGGCTGAGACGTTGAATTTCCAACTTGTGAAGTCACTAGAACTACTAAGAGATTTTTATGAACCCTTGAGAGTTGCTCTATGGTCAATTCTATATTGTAATATCTTGTATCTATTACATAGGGATCCATTAAATTCTTTACTTAAGAAAATAAACTTACATTAAGGGATTTATAAATATTGCTAAAAAGTCACATAAGGGTCAAGAAAATTTTACAAAATCGGCTACATAGGGATATATAAAACATGCATTGAACGCATGTGAGGCCTAGGGTTTATACATAGTAACTTACTCGAGGTGTGTGGGTGGGTGTTCTTTATATAAATTCAATATTAAAAACTCCACTATTTCAAAAGCTCACACACACACACACACACACACAGAGTTTGCCTATAAAACCAAATTTATACCCTAAACTCAAATCAAAATACTTAGACTTCATACCCTACGAGAGAGAGAGAGAGAGAGAGAGAGAGAGAGAGAGAGAGAGAGAGAGAGAGAGAGAGAGAGAGAGAGCTACTTTCCTTACTCAAATATATGCAACATATCACCCTCTCCATTTATTTTTAAATAGAGAGAGAGAGAGAGGTGTCTCATCTGCTACAATCTATCTATTAGAGAGCAAGAGAGAGACAAAGATGTGCTCTCCCTTCCACTGCCCCCCCCTCTCTCTCCAACCAACCAACCTACTAACTAACCTACTTCATACCCTATATGAGAGAGAGAGAGAGAGAGAGAGAGAGAGAGAGAGAGAGAGAGAGAGTCCATGGTTAATTAATCAATTGATTTTTCTCTCCCTCCCTCCCCTTCTCTCCCATACTTGATTTATTTATCAATTAATTAAAAGTAATAATTATTAACTATTAATCAATTAATTAATATATATTTTCCTGTGTCTACCCCCACACCTATGTTAAGAGAAAGAGAGTCTATAATCAAGCAATAATCAACAAAACTAATAATTGATTAATTAATTAATAATTTCTCTCTCTCACTAACCAACCAACTTACTAACAAAACTAACTGACATTAATTAACTTATTAGCAACACAAACAAAACTAACCTACCACCTTACCATAACTCACCAACCACTAACAAAATGAATTAAAAAAAAATAAATGAACATTCATTCTCTCTCTCCCCACTAACAAATAACAAACTACTCTCTCTCTCTCCATCACATCACATAATAATAAAATAAGAAAACTAAAAGACTAACAAACATACTCTCTCTCTCTCTCTCTCTCTCTCTCTCTCTCTCTCTCTCTCTAACCAACTAACCTACCCACTACAAAACCAATACTAACACAAAGGAAAGTTGGAGAGGCTAGTCCAACACTAACATAAACAAAAGTTGGGGAGGTTACTTAGGTAGGTTAGTTGGAGAGAGAGAGAGAGAGAGAGAGAGAGAGAGAGAGAGGTCTATATAAAAATAAAAATATCCATATCTATAATCTTTAATAACACAACATAAAAAATAAAAATAACTAAAATGTAAAATATAGTAATAAAATAATAATATAATAAATATAAGTAACTATAACTATATATAAGAAATTAAAATTATTATATAAGCATAAAAATATAAAAAATAAGTACTTAATAAACTAAATAATTGATTATTAAGGAAAAAATATTAAAAATAATTATTAATCAGCTAATTAGTTACTTAGTTTAAAGCTAAATTAATATTATTCAAATATAGAAAATATAAAAATAATAATTAATTATTCTATTTAAATAGGTACTTAATTTTATTATAATAACACAATAAAAAATAAAATATTATATAATAATAATAACAATAAGAAAAGTACTTTAATTAATTATTATATTAATATTATAGCTATAACCATATAACTATATAATTATAACTATTAATAGCCATTAATTAATTAATCAACTAACTATTAATGTTAACTAATTAAATAATTATTAATGATAATAATAATAACTATAAAATAATAAAAATTGATTTTATAATCAAATAAGTTTAATTAGTTAATCTATTTAATTTAATTAAGTTATTTAATTTAATAAATAATAATAATAATAGAATAATGAAATAATAATAATAACCAATTACTTTAATTAATAACTATTAATTAATTAACTAATCAACTAATTATTAATTAATAACTAGATAATTATTAAGTATTAATAACCAATATTAATTAACTAATCAATCACTAACTATTAATAACTATGATTTGATTATTAATATTAGTTAACTAATTAAATTATTTATTAACAATGATCTATTCTATTTGATTTAATTAATTACTTGGTATAATAATAATACCAAATTACTTTAACTAACTATTATATTAATATGAATAACTATTTACTATATAAATATAACAATTAATTAATTATTAATAGCTAATTAATCAACTAACTATTAATAACTATAATAGTTAACATTAACTAATAACTAATAATTAATTATTAATGATTATTTATCAATTCTCTCTCTCTCTCTTTTTCGCGCCCGTCGTCGCCCTCTTGCCATGTCTGCCTTGCATGGTCCCGCTGCGTTGTCCACTGTCCCGTCGCCACGTCTACCCTTCCGCGGTCTCGCTGCATTGTCGTCTACCCTCCCGCCATCTCACTACACTGTTGCTCGTCATCGTCTTCTGCTACGCCTGATGGGTGCTGACCACGACGCCACTCGGGGAGAGAGAAGAAGAAGAAGCACCTTTCTATCTGGGTGTTGCCAAGTCCTCCCCTCTCTGCCTGCGCTGTCCCTGAGAGAGGGAGAGTAACCTGCCTAGAAAACTAGCCAAACTGCAACACGTGCAGGTAGGGGAGGCTCGGGGTAAAAAATGGAGGTTTGGGAGATCGCTGAACCGAGAGCCAAATTAAAGTAGTATAAAAGTAAAAATTATGATCTACTTTTAACAAAATGTGTTATTTTGATGTGTAAAGGTATTGTTTCTATGTCCACACCTAGTTTTAAAAAGTGCATGCCCATACTCTGGGCAAGGGTTGGGCATCCATCACTTTGGTGTGCAACGTGCTTTAGTTTGCATACAAGCTAGTACATAGCAACTCCAATTTAATGGAAAAGTTGAAGGTGTGCTTGGCAAGCATTGAACTCTTGGTAATGAAAAATAAGATAGTTTACATATCTAGTGGGCTAAGGCTTTGCATTTTTTTTGTGGGGGCGGTGGGAGGGTGGGGATTGGGGTGATGATGGATAGTTTACAGATAGTTTTTCACCGAGATAACCAAGGTAGCGTGTAATAGGTAGGCCTCGTATGCATGATCTTTTAAAGGTGGGTTCAGACTCCACACTCAGAACGGAAAAAAAGGACACGCTTGTAGACATGTCTAGTTTCTATTCGCCCCGAAAAATACGCCGCAAAACTCGGCTTTTTAAATCAGTTCCGCACTAGTTAGGCCAGACAACATTGATAAAGTGGATTTCAGAAGGGTTGAATTCCCACCAATGAACTTCAAACCCAATAGAGCACTCCCACATAACCATTTTGCCCAGAACCACATCGTTGAAAATACCTTGGCTTCCCTTTAATCTGAACACACTCTTGACGGACACAAGAATTACCAATTGTGTCGGCGGTCGAAGTCTGAACCCACCCTAAAACATACACGTTTTATATTAGTCCAGCCTCCAAGTGATCCCTTCATCCTTGTCACAAGTTACAACTTACAAGGACCAGGTCCGCCGACTCCCGGTGAAGGATTTGAAAATTGGCGGGCATGTTTTAAACCGCTCTTCCAAGACTCTCCCCTTACATAAAGCTATCCCTGCCGCAATCAGCCACTAACCCATGACAACGCGCTTCTCTTGTCTCTCCCGTCTCAACTGCCCTCTTCCTTCGGGGTGAACGAACAGCCATAGATGGCCCCCAAAGCCAAAGAAGCCCCCGCTGCGGCAGCCGAGGCGGAGCAGAAGGCCGCCAAGACCGCCGGGAAGAAGCCCGCGGCCGCTTCCAAGAAGCCCAAGGCCGAGAAGAAGCCGCCCTCCTCCTCCAAGGAAGGCGGCGATAAGGCCGCCAAGAAGAAGAGGACGAAGAAGTCGGTGGAGAGCTACAAGATCTACATCTTCAAGGTGCTGAAGCAGGTGCACCCGGACACCGGCATCTCCTCCAAGGCCATGGGCATCATGAACTCCTTCATCAACGACATCTTCGAGAAGCTCGCCCAGGAGGTCTCCCGCCTCGCGCGCTACAACAAGAAGCCCACCATCACCTCCCGTGAGATCCAGACTGCCGTCCGTCTTATCCTCCCCGGCGAGCTCGCCAAGCATGCTGTCTCTGAGGGTACCAAGGCCGTCACCAAGTTCACCAGCGCCTGAGCATGATCGCCACTTTTGCTCGTCTCGTAGGTTTCAGAAATAGGCGTTCTTTCAACACCACCGCTCTCCCTGAGAACGTGCTCGTATCGCGCGTGCCTGCACGTGATTCTCTATGTTTAATTGTATGGGCTGCAGTGTGGTTGTTATTACCATCGCCACATTCACGGGTGGTAGGAGCTTAACCGCTCTTTCTTGTTCGCAGGCTCGCATCATCCTTTTTGGGGGTGGTGGTCCGCCCTTCCTAGACGCTTTTGGATGGGCTGCTTTGTAAATGCACATGCTGTCTCCCCAGCTTAATTGGCTCAAAGGTAGCTGCAGCCTGCAAGAGGTCTATATGGTTATTTGAATAGAATGTTTACCTTGTTGCTGTTGTGAAGTGGGATGCAAGAGAAGTGAAGCTGCCATGCAGTATTTGTTTCCTTATTGCATGGTAGCTTTGCTATCCTTGAGTGTAAAAACATCACATGCTTTACTTCCATTGCACAACTTTAACATGTTTTTCTCTTGTATCCTCATGCATAAGATGTTAATCCTCATGTTTTTCTCTTGTATCCTCATGTATATGTATATGTGTATATGTGTATGTATATGTGTATATATGTGTGTGTGTGTGTGTATGTATGTATATCCCCTCTTTATCTCCCTATTCTCTTTCTATGTCTCCTCCCTTTGCAATATCTATTGCTTTCTCTCTTTTCTTCCTTTCACTTCTTTCTCTTTTTCTTTATTGATTTCTCTTCTTTGTTTGCAACCCCTCTCTCATAATGTTTTTATATCTCTTCTCTTTTCTCTCTCTCTCTCTCTCTCTCTCTCTCGTCTTGGTGATGGTATAGGGGATACAATAGTTTTTTTTTCTTGCAACTAAAATTTTAAAAAGCCATAATATAAATATAAATATATTTAACTAACAAAAATTAATTAACTTTAAAATAACCTTGAGTGAGTGGTACAATCACTTTGAATCTTATGGCTTTGAACCTTGAACTTTGTAAATTAATTGATAAGGAATTTAAACCTTGAGTGAGTGGTACAACCACTTTGAAGAAGCAAAGCAGCAATGCCAAATGGTATTGTTACTAATACTATATGATGATCATTGTGTAGCCTAGCAAGCAAACACTTATAAAGAAATATCTTTCTAGATCCACGGAACCTTAAAAAAAACTCCCCAAAGTTTGTATCAATAGTCTTTATAATTGCATTATATGCAACTCTCTATTTGTCATTCAATGTTGCCTCCATAAGAACATAAACTCTATGTTGCTCCAGTATGTCATGTATATTTATCTTCTAAAAGAGGGTCAACACACAATTGAGAATATGTATAGAGGCAACTTTTTCCAAGCACATAACACACTCACCATTATCCTCTAACATGTCCTTTGTAATGTAGGCTTTCTTAAAAGTATTGAATATTGCATTGCCAACCATATATAAATCCTCAAAATATGCATATTCTCAAGACACTATTAAGAGCATTAATAAGTAATAATGCTCACCACCACATATAGCTGACACAAAGTATATTTGATCACATGTATTTGCACTCTTCTTTGTCCACACCTTTCGTTGCGCATTCCACATCCAATACATTGGAAAGTCTTGATAGTGAATAAATCGAGTCTTTGGATGAATACGATTGCACACAAATCACTCTTTGAGAGTAGTTTTCTTGATACCTTTATTTTATATAACATTTGATATATTGTCAGTATCTTGTAACACCACACAATTCTCATCAGGCAAGTACACTTGCAAAACCGTTGTGTATCAGGCTTCTCATTGTGCAATGCATAGTCGTATATTCGCCAATATGCTTTTGAAGCATAAATATATTGTACATCTAAATAATGCTCAATCTCGTCCACTTCATGGATGCTCATACCATTTAACCTTGAGCTTTCAATAGAAAATTTAATGGTTGCATGATCATTTCCCTTGTGTATATACTTATACAAATACTTAACGATTGTCGTTGTTGAGCATACCTCAACATTTATATGTGCATTGTATTTTTTACTCAAGTAAGGATTGTATGGAATAATCTATTGATTATCAATAGTATTATCCTTTATTGTGACCGTGTGTCCAGAGGAAAATCTTTAATACATTGACCATTACACATGCAAGGGCTCTTGGGATTCAATGCATAGACATTGCATTTTGAGATAGTTTCAAATAAAGTTGAAAACTTTACTTTATCATAAAACTCAACACAAATAAATCTATCATAATGGCATGCTTCAGAGGTTTTAAAAGGGTGCTTCAAAATCAACAAAGTATGAGAATGCGGTACCCCTCGCTTTTGAAACTCAATCACACTAACATAGCTTGCAACATTTCCAAACATATTTCTTTTCAACAATATATACATCATATTAGCATGTTTTTAATGAAAGACTTGAGCAGTCAAATTAGGAAGATCATAAGCACTCTGTGTCCAAGCAACAAAGCATTAGTTATCTTCGACCACTTTGGATTACGTGCCATTTTTATAAAGTGATCAAGTTTTCCCTAACTCCATACTATAGCCATGGCATCTTGATACAACTGATACATGTGCCTTGGCCCACCAGTAAAAGAAGATGGCAAGACCACCCTTTTACTAATAGAGGTACCAATAATTTATATTGGCTCATTATCCATCACTCCCATCATATCTGCCAAGTCTTTATAAACTTTCAAGCGTAAAACTAATTGATTCTGATGACACACCAAGCCAACCTACATTACTTTATACTATAATAAGCATTAACAATAAATTGTTGCGACAATCGACTACCATGCAACATACACACGACAGTGTCCTCACACACTTGTAGCCAAAATGCATAAAATTGCATTTGAGTAACACAATCCTTATTAGAAAATCCACGTATATTAATTGAAATATTAACATTACTATAAGGTACCTTTACATGCCAACCATCATCACCCATAGGAAAAAGAAAAACATATAGCATTGGCATACATGCCATATGTAAGTTTGAAATAGCAATACATTGTCCATCTCGACTATAAACATGTATGTCTCAACTATTAAGAGTATTCTCATCACCTTGTCATGGCATGATAGCCGCAACTTCAGTTGTTGCCAGTGAAGCTGAGTACAGTCTATTAGTCTGTTAAACTCTAAAAATAGTCATTGTTAAATCATGCAAGGGATTGTTTTGCAATTGCATACCCATGGATCTAAAAGCTTGTGTATATACGTTGTGTTGATTCATCATACATTGAAGTTTCTCAAGTAAATTTGGTAATAAATTAGGCATAACACCCAATCGATTAGATAACTCATACTCAGCATCATAAACATAAATTTATGTATATCTTGGCCTTTCTTATCGTTGCACATTAGGAGAAGCAGAGGGCCTATATGATGATAAATGGAGCCACACACTCTAAAGGTATAAGAATTCCCCACAACAGACAAAAACTCATCAACATTGGCACCAAGTGACACAAATGCGCCAAGATCACTATTATATGCTCATATATTATTTTTAAATATTCTTACTTTAAGGATGCATACCATGCAAAAAATCATGCAATGGTTGTAGTGGATGTTGCAACAATGGCAACATTACTTTTCCATTTTGATAGCAATGTTTAGCAAACAAAATCGATCCTTGCACTTTGAGTCTCACATCCCCACAATTTAGCTGAACATTGCTCACACATCTCAAAAAGATTTCCCATGGAATGCATAATCGAGTTTTGAAACAACAATATTGTAGTTGTAGGATGAATATCCATTGTAGGTAAAGCATGCAAAAATTGAGCAAAAACCTTTATTTTGAGGGCTAAAGGTTGGAGCATTATTGACACGTTGGTAGGTGAATTGGGTAATTGGTCTCTAACAACCCCCAAGACTAATATCACCACAAGATAAAGACCGAGGATCTCACCTCAACAAAACCCACGAGACAGCACCACTAAACACATGATAGAAAATTATTGATCACTCACTCCTCATTGAGACTTCAGCTCAAAAACTTAAGTAGCTCAAACCTTCAAGCTCAGAATTACCATTTTTTGAGAGAATTTGACGCTGAAACAACCATGGTAGAGACTCTGACAACACAAGCTTTATATGGCAACAAACTGCCCCACAAAGCGTGATTGCTTCAAGTAGTATAAAATTAGTTGTAGACCCTCACTGTTCTTTCCTTAGAGCACACATAAGTACAAACTAAATACACAGGTAATCAAAGCTTTATATGGCAAATTTTCGTGCTCATTCAATGTTTTAAGCATTTCATTGTTGTAGACATTCCATTACTGCATCAAAACATAGCTTGCACTAATATAGCAATGGAAAATCATGATGACTTTCATGGAAAATCAAGTTGGTGACATAGATGCTGCTAAATTCACCTATTTCGTCATAGAGCATAGAAATTGCCTCATAGAGTACAAAAATTACCTCATAGAGCATTACACAGAACAATTCATAACTTTCTAACTAGACCTCAGATCGCAAAGCTTTAAAAAGGAAAGTTGTAGCCCTCTTTCCACTTTATAACTCTTTAGAACAAGTCAAAGTCAAATTCCTTGATCTACTATCCTAAAACAACTTAGTACAGTTTGTAGTTCTAAATTTTTGCATGCTCTATACAACAAACACAACTACTCTGTTCCAAAAGCATATACTTGCAAATGGGAAGACACATTCTTTGACTTCAGATTTTCATTTCAGCATACTAGCAAATACATCTTAGCATATCTTGCATTGATGAAGAGTTGCGAGAGCTTCAAACTTTATGAACTCAGATTCATTATTTTCTTGGCTGCAAATCCTTTCAGATTTTCACTAACTTGAACCCATGCATTCAACACTTGCTCATAATACATATTCCGTGCCTCATACCCAGTTTCAGATGTAGAGGCCCTTTACTTCTATTCTTATATGATGATGGGAAGCCTCACTCAACAACTAACAAACATCATTCTCAACATGATGAAGAACAACCCTCTGCTGTCTTTCACTCATATCCATACACCAGAATTGATATGCAAACTCTCTGCCCCACAGAGCAGTAGAAGAAAATAAGACAAAAGGAAGACTCTTATTACCATCATCTAAAAAATGAGAACTCGCATCAGCCCATTGACTTCAGCAGCCCTGCCCTCCTGCTCCACGGCTTCAATAACTTCAGCTTCATGGTCTCTTTCTTTTGACAATTTGTTCTTTTTCTTCTAAGCTTCAGATTTCTCCCTTCCTTCAGTCTGCAAGATTCTTCTTCTCCCTCCGTCCCTCCCTCCCCCCCCCTCTCTCTCTCTCTCTCTCTCTCATGTTGATTGTGTCTCGTGTCAAACTCTTCTCTTCTCTTTTTCAAAAAAACTACTCACGTTTTTACTTTTTCCCTTAATTTTTCAAGTTGCCCCTTGCTTCCCCTTAATTGCTAGATGGCAAACATGCCCCTTGCCACATAAAATTCCACTCAGGGACTCAAAATCGGAAACAAGAACACATTTTTTTCTCTTCCTGCATGAAGCGTGTGTCTCAAAAATAAAATATCACAACCACGTGTCAAACATGCATGGTACCACTTGGGATTTTCATTTATCAACCTGACTCTCGCTACATGTAAGTGTTAGAAAGACAAAAAAATGATATTTGCATGTGTTATCCCACTTGACTTCACACAGCATCATATCCCCGTTTGCTCATTTTCACTCACCAACGTGACTCATTCACATAGGATTTCCTCGATTTTGGTGATTTTCAATATTGCAGTTATAATTTATAGCAAATTGTGGCTCAATCGATTCACTATTCCCATTTCAAATTCCCATGTGAGAATGCATATTTTGCATACTATGCACCAAACTTTGAACTTTTGCATGAATCAAGTTATCATGATTTAGAGCTCCTCTCTGTGAAATGCTCTAGCACCCAGCCATAGCAAAACACACCTCTTTGTGCCCCCTCCGATCATGTTTTGTCTATAGCCAAACCATTTGAGTCCTAAGCCTAGCAACTTATTGTTGTCTATGCCACGTAGAGTTGAGCATATGCCTATGAACACGTAACACATAATCTCTACTAGTTGTTCGGTGTGAAAATCCCATATTGATTGGATTCTCATAAAGCATGTATGTCAAGAGAGACCATGCATTCTTTCGGGGAGAGACTTGATTGGGAATAGTATTTTCCAAAAAACTTAAAAGTAGAATTAATCTAGAATCACTTAATTCAAAACACTGTCGCAATTTAAATTGGCACAGTGCTCCTATGTGCAAGGAATGCTAGTAGTCATCAAAATCAAAACTATATATTTTTATATTCTATATAATTAGATATCTAATCCAAAGAGAGATAAATAAAAATCCTATCTAACCAATAAGCGATCCCACATGCTTATAACTAAAACCCAAATATATTATTCTTCAATAGGAATGCATAGTATACCTAAAACATTAGGATTCTTAAATTGGAAAGATGCATGTAAGAGTTTTGAGAGAGAGAGAGAGAGAGAGAGAGAGAGAGAGAGAGAGAGAGAGAGAGAGAGAGAGAGAGAGAGAGAGAGAGAGAGAGAGAGAGAGAGAGAGAGAGAGAGAGAGAGAGAGAGAGAGCTAAATGAACACATATGCATTTAACATTATTCAAATTTAAATTATCTACATACAATCTACATGCAAATCCAAACACAAATCTCTAAGTACAAAGAAGACATCCAAATGATTCTCAAAGCTTTTCCCTAATTTTAATTAATTAATTAATTAATTATATGTATGTATGTATGTATGTCCAAATATTAAATACTAGATATTAAAATTAAACCATACACTAAGCATTTTATAGAGAATACTACTCTCTCATATGTATTACATTGCAAAAGTCAATTAAGTTTTCCCTCTAGATTGCAAGACATAATAAAACACTATATTAGGGAGTTTGTGATTTTTCATATACTTTGGGAATTTATAGGATCGTCAATATTTGGTGACATGGTCAATTTGCAACCCCCTTAAAGGTGAAACTTTTTCTAGATACTATATAGATGATAGTACCAAGTTCCATCTTCAAAAAAGGGATTAAGATTTAGTCCCATGGTCAAATCTTTATGTCTAATTTGAGAGTGGAACTTGGGAGATTCCCAAATTCTCTAATATAGTGTTATAAGTCTTTATATATAGATTGAACCTCAAGAAAGAGACATCACATTGGATGCACCCATTAGATTTCACTCATTAAATTTCAAAACCGATGCATGCTTCACAAAAGGAAGCATATATTACCACAAAAAAGTGGTGGCCCAAGCACTTTACAATAAGCAAGACAATAGTACCTTATAAGTTTCATCTTGGGCAATGGATACATACTCAAAATTAAAAATGTGATCTAATCCAAGTCCTTATACATTGAACCAAATGTTAGAGAGAGAGAGAGAGAGAGAGAGTGATCTAATCCAAGTCCTTATACATTGAACCAAATGTTAGACTCCACATTTTGGCTACAAAAATATATGCAAATGATTATCTCTAAAAAAAGTATACAACACCTTGATGTAAATACAATCAGAACAATTATCTCCCATACCCATGCAAACAGCTCCAAGCAGGCAAGCATCAAAGAGGCGATGTCATGGCCACTTTCTTTAATTCCATTGAATCAATTACATTCAATAGAGTCAAATGCACTATGTTTGGAACATCATCCATGGCTTTGCTTTGTTCCATGATGACTACATGAAACTTTCAAGAGAGTATAAGAGTTTCAATAGAGAATCTCGAAGCCATTCAACATACAATTGATAAACACATTTGCAACATCGAAAACCCTACATCGAAGGTATCCCAGACTTAAAGATAAAAGAATAGTCACACATGAGCACTTGCGTAAATGGCTATGCATGAGTAGCTACATACATGGTGCTCGCCAAAGGCCAACTAATAATTCTCCTCTCTCTTATGGATGTCCATTCATCCACATGTGCACATGACACTCACTGAAGACCTAGCAAGCATTAGTCAAACTTGAAGATATGCTAGTCTTGAGGGTATCCCAAACTAGAAAGTAAAAGAATATACATGCATTAGGTCCAACATGCATAAGAAAATACGTATATGGCCATGCATGAGCATATGCATACACATCACCCATTAAAGGCTAGCCAAGCATTGTTAAATCTGCCCCCCCCCCCCCTTCCTCTCTCCAAGCCTTGCCAATGGATGTTTGTTTGTCTACATCCGTACATAGGGCTTGCCAAAGGCTCAAAGGTGTTGTAGATCCAAAGGTGTTTGAGGCTCCAAACTAAAAGAATACCAAGGTGAAAGATGAAAAAACAAACCATTAAAATTATTTTAAAAAAGTTTTACAATTTGGAAGAGATAGAAAATGTATTACAAAATGGAGATATTCACAAATCAAATCAAATATAACTCATTTAAGAAGTCTTGTAGAGGTTTCATATATATATATATATATATATATATAAAAGTAAAGCATGGATTTGAGGATGTCCTTATGTGGCGATTCATCCAAGTTAACATTGCCAAAAACCTATCAAGTTAAACTTTGAAAGAAGCAAGCTGCACATTAAGGGCAATGTTGTCCAATGTAAGTAGATGAGCATGCGCGGTGATTCATTTGGGTCAATATTGCCAAAAAACCTATTAAGACAAACTTTTCAAGAATTAAGTTGCACATCAAGGGCAATGTTCTCTGGTGTGACTAAGCTCTCATTCTTGTGGGCAATTAACTCACATACTTCATCCTCTATACAACTTGCATTGTCAGTGAGATCTTTCATCTTCTCATCATGATCATCCAATGATCCAGCATATGGCCAATATTTTTGGATATGGTCATATATCTCCCCTAAATAACCCTTGATTTCTTCCAACTCATCATGTATCCTCACCCCATCACCAAGGTTCTCTTCATATTTCTCCTCCAATATCCTCTCAATCCTCTATAGAAAGACGGTTACCAATGTTCTCACTAAGAGAAATCAAAGCTCTTTGATGTTGAAATAGTGTCTTCACTTGCTTTTGAATCCTGTCCAAGCTTTGAATGATTCCCAAGAAACCAACAAAACTATCATACCCTCCAACGTGCTTGAGTGCATGAGGAACTGGCTTCTTCCTTGTAATCTCTTTCACCTTGCACGTATTCATTTGCATGTTGGGAGTGCATTGTCCAATATGTCATGTTGACATGTAGACATGTTTTTGTTTGCTACAAAAGCCTCCATGCTATGCAAAACACATGCATTAACATTGAGATGCATATAAACTATTCTTAAAATTTAGAAATAGTGAAAAATCCTAGATGGCATTAGATAAGCCTCCCAATACATTAAATTTGAAACATACATGCTTTATACCATATGATCAATTACGATATGATTTGCTATAGTAAGCAGCATTTGGAGTGAGGTTTCAAATTTTTTATCTCACACACAGGACTCAAGTGGGTCTTTCACTAACTTACATATTGGTCATGCACATGTCTTCAAGGTGCAATTGGAGTATTTCAAGGAAATTCCCATGGCTTCCTAGACAAGCGATTAGAGTAGGATGGACCCTTTGGTGTACCTAATGTTACAATGATTAGTGAGTTGGCCTTTTGATTGGAATGAGATTTTTTCCCCAGGACAAAGAGTCTCATTGCTTGTGCACACTACACAACATCCTTCCCTAGAAAATCATGCCTTGCAACGATGCAACACTCTCCATTCATGCTAATAAAACTCTAATACACACATTGAACAACTCCCAAAGTTTGAAAATGTAAATAATAGGGTTTTTTATGTCATTAAAGTATTATATGTGTATCAACCTCATGAAATGCAACGAGCAAAGTAAAGGATAGACCTATCTCTCAATAATGAAAGTCATGAATACATAGTATTATCACTTAGCTCTTGGTGCACTGAATGCTACAACTATCAATGAGCCAGCTTTTCAATTTGAATGAGGCTTTTCCTCAGGACAAATAGTCTCATTGCTTGATCTCATTCACATGTATAAGATGGACCCCTATGGTCCAAGGGTGCACACCACACAATATCCTCCCCTAGAAAATCATTATTTGAAAATCCACAAAGAACGTACGTATAGAAATTTGTAGCCCCTACTTTGGAGTTCAAGATATATGGCTCCATCCTGGCACCTATAGGGGTTGATAATATAATACATAGCTTAAAACTAGTACATAATCTTCCATTCCATGTCTTAAAATTAGTGTAGAAGATAATAAAATAAACATAGAGGTAAATCCCCATATCATCGATATCTTAAAATGTTGATGTCTTCCACTCCATGTCTTAAAATACACATCTTAAAATGTTTATTCTAATCCAATGTAGATCCTCATATTTTAAAGTGTGTGGGTAGGTGTTCTCTACATAAATCTAACATTAAAAACTCCATTATTTCAAAAGCCCACAGACACAAACTTTGCCTATAAAACCAAATTATTACACAAACTCTACATACCCTACATGAGACTCTAAGAGAGAGAGAGAGAGAGAGAGAGAGAGAGAGAGAGAGAGAGAGAGAGAGAGAGAGAGAGAGAGAGAGAGAGAGAGAGAGAGAGAGAGAGAGAGAGAGAGAGAGAGAGAGAGAGAGAGAGAGAGAGAGAGAGAGAGAGAGAGAGAGAGAGACGTGTCTCATCCACTACAATCTATTTTTCAGAGCAAGAGAGAGACAAAGATGTGCTCTCCCTCGCCCCTCTCTCTCTCTCCCTCTCTAACCAACCAACCAACCTATAACAAAACTAACCTACTTCACACCCTATATAAGAGAGAGAGAGAGAGAGAGAGAGAGAGAGAGAGAGAGAGAGAGAGAGAGAGAGAGAGAGAGAGAGAGAGAGAGAGAGAGAGAGAGAGAGAGAGAGAGAGAGAGAGAGAGAGAGAGAGAGAGTCCATAACTAATCAATCAATCTTTTTCTCTCTCCCTCGCTCCCTCTCTCCCATACTCGATTTATTTATCAATTAACTAAAATCAATAATTATTAATTAATCTCTCTCTCTCTCTCTCTCGTGTGTCCCCACACCTTCATCAAGAGAAAGAGGGTCCATAATTAAGTAGTAATCAATTAATTAATCTACAACTACTAAACAAAACTAATAATTAATAATTTTTTTTTCTCTCTCTCTCTCTCTCTCCAACCAACCAACTTACCAACAAAACCAACTGACATCAATTTACTTATTAGCAACCCAAACAAAACTAACCTACCACCTCGCCAATAACTCACCAACCACTAACAAAATGAACAATTAAAAAAAAAAGAACATTCTTTCTCTCTCTTGTTCTCTCACTTCCCACTAACAAATAAAATAAGCTAACAAATAACAAACTACTCTTTCTCTCCCTCTCATCACATCACACAATAATAAATTAAGCAAACTAAAATACTAACAAACATACACTCTCTCTCCCCCATCTCTCTCTCCCTCTCTAACTAAGTAACCTATACACTAAAAAACCAATACCGACACAAACAAAAGCTGGAGACTAATGAAAAGTTGGGGAGGTTACCTCGGTAGGTTAGTTGGAGAGAGAGAGAGAGAGAGAGAGAGAGAGAGAGAGAGAGAGAGAGAGAGAGAGAGAGAGAGAGAGAGAGAGATCTTTCTCCAACCCACTAAAAAAACTAAATATACATTATCTCACCAACATAAACCAAGTAAACATCTCTCTCTCTTTCTCTCTCTCTCTCTCTCTATATATATATATATATATATAAACACACACACACACACCCCAATAACATAAACCAATATTAAACACAATAAAATTCAATCAAACCAAATCAAAAGTACAACCATACCAAAGGAGAGAGACCACCAATCTGAACAACAACCGCAAAATTTTTTCCAAAAGACCAGTAGTTGCAAAAAACACCAATAAAAAGAGCAATGTTAATCTCAATTCAAGATTGTGGAAATATGAAGCAAAGAGCGAAAAAAAGGACAGAAAAAGAGCAAATGCATAGAGGCGGCCCCTAAAGCTAAGCTGAGGCAAAAAGCACAATTTTAAATAGAAGGCACATCAAAAACTCTAAAAACTCTTGTAAAAGAGCACCAGGCTCCCTCTTGTGCCATTTGTAAAAGAATGGACGGGTGTAGGCTTAAGGTATGAGGCAAGAAGAGGGAAATAGGGAAAAAGACCTTGCCACAACAGCCGGTCATGTAAAAAGGGGTGGGTGCCCATGGGATTTTAGGGTTTGTATATAAAGTTCAAAAAGTGAATGGAAGTGCATTCTTTGGTGTGTGGCTAACAAGAGTCCTCTCTTCTTCTCTTCTACTCTTCACCTTGCTTGTGTGTGTGCTCTTGAGAGAGGGAGTGTGAGAGTGTGAGGGAGTGAGTGTTTGGGAGTGAGGGATCAAGAGGGTGAAGCTCTTCACCATCTCCTATTCTCTTCTTCTCTTCTCTTTCCTCGCGCGCATGCGGCTATGGTGGATGGAGCTCGATGGAGGAGGCTTGAGCTAGCATCTAGGATCGTGGAGCTACTGGTGTGTGCGAGGGAGGAGGCAATTCATTTCGACATCGAGGTAAGCTCACTACACTCTAGGTTCGAAGGCGTGTCGGTTAGATGAGAGATAGCCATTAGAGCTCGCTTGAAACACTTGAAACAATAAGCGGTTCGTGGGTCTTGATGGTTGAGCATGAGCTCCCTCCACATTTTGGTTCCATTGTTGGGACCAATGGATTCAAGGTTGAGCACTTGCGTGCCTCATATCGAGCATCGAAGTAAGGGATTCATCCCCGAAATGGAATTTGAGATAGGTAGGAAGTTTGGGTTTTTTTATCTTTGATACAAGTAAGTATTTTGGTTATTTTGGTTGTTTGATGATTGGAAAAGAAGGGAAAATCATTTTAGTTATTTGCTTTTGATTCTTGTTGCATTTAGCGTAGGTTAGGATTAAGAAATCGGATTGGAAAAGCATAGGGTTTACTGCTATAAAACAGGGCAAAACATGGCACAAATCGTGGTAAACGCGGAGAAAAGAGTGTTTGAAACGATTAATGTCAGCAAATGAGCAATTGGGGATAGCAAGACCTTGCTCGGGAAGGGTTTTAAGGGCCAGGAGACCATAGAAGAGCTCATTTTTCACCCTAGCATTTTGAGAGAGAGAGAGAGAGAGAGAGAGAGAGAGAGAGAGAGAGAGAGAGAGAGAGAGAGAGAGAGAGAGAGCTTCCATTGGTGATTCGATTCAATCTTCGCATCGGGAAGTTCCTCGCACGCGTCAGGTGTATCAAACCCTTCCTCCTATGTCTTTGTTGTGATATGGAAGTTTGTGTCCGAGTGGCTTGGTTCTGGGCTGGAGTCCCAGAATTGGCCATTGGCCCTCTTGCATTTGGCCAATTCGGCCCATCCAAACAATCAACTCGGCCCACTAACCTTACTCAGCCCTCGGCCACGTCTATACGGCCGTCCGAGCCGCAAATTCAGTCACTCTTTCTATTTGCCATCTGAATCCACCACTCGACCCCTGCAATTTGGACGAGTTGGTCCGAGTCAAATTTTTGCTAATTTTTTGGAAAAGTGCACTAGACCCACCTAGATTTCAACTGCGCAAACCTTTGTGAGGTATCCCGATGCCCAGAACTCGATTTTGGCACAAGGAATAGGCAAATTTGCAAGACGCAGCCGCATAACGGCTTGAGTAGGTTGCTGAGAGAGTAAGTGCCTTAACAATAGCTAGTGGAGTCATAGACCCCAAAACGAACCTAAAATGAGTAAGACCCTAAAACCTATCAAGACGGCCAGAAATTGATTGAACAAGCCTATTAGGCCTAAGACGAAATGAGAGTGCATAAGCCACTTAGATACTTGTTCTTCACACTCATCTTGATTTCTAGCACTTCACGTACACCTAAGAACAGTTGAAATCCTGATTGAGCATAAGTGCATGGAAAAGCACACACACACACACACACACACACACACACACACACACACACACACACACACACACAGAGTGGAGGTAATTGGAGGATTGTATGCAATAATTAAGGAACTCACTTAGATAAAAGAAGTTGAAGGAACCCACCAATAGGAAAAGATCCCAAGACATGGACGTGCAATCAAAGCCCAACGTAGGACCAAGTGAACAATGATAGAGATGTGGATCTACCTGACCTGCTCAACCTTATCAACATCTTGGTGGAGTACGAGAATGCAACCATGTTAGAAGAAAGCTTAGACCGCAAGCAGAATGATGAACTCAAGTTAGTAGCTTTCCCAGAAGCAATCTAGTAGTTGGTAAACAACTATGATTCTCATGCTCGATATGGGCAACGTAGGCAGAACGAGGAACTCGACTTAGGAGCTTTCCCAAAAGCGATCTAGTAGTTGGTGAATAGCTATGATTCCCACGCTCGGTATGAGCACCGCAGTAGAATGACAGAAGCAATCATAGCTGACCTAGAGGAGGAAAGGAAGCTAGCCCAAAAAGCATTGCAAGGCATAATGGAATACAACTGAGATCAACAGTCTAGGAGCTTGAGGCAAAACACAAAGATGCGAGAGATACACCAAGTGTTGAACCTAGCAGGCAAGAATTGAACTGACCATGAGAGAGCGCTAGAAGAAGACTTGACGCTGAGTGAGATTCTCATGAAGAGATTGATAGACAACACAACAGTAGAGCAGAGTGCTGCAACGTTAGCGACGTCACTACTAGCAGGGTTAGGGATAAACCAAGGCTACAAGAGCCAGTCTAAGATACCAATTGTTGCTAAGTAGCTCGATAAGTACCAGCTCAAGAATTTGGGCTTTTCTTAGGCGATAAGGGTCGATTTGGTATACAAGTCTAGATACCGCAGAGCGAGTGAACTTCAATGGCCTTAAAAACCTCTTCATTAAGAGATTTTTTGAGCCTGGATACTTTGACAACCTGCTAGTACGACTTATGAATGTCAAGCAAAAAGAAAAAGAGGACATTCGCAACTATGTGACCCACGTAAGGAGTCTCTTCAAGAGAATCCCGATGGGCAAATGACCAACCGAAAGAGCAGTGTCGATGGTATTCATCAGTGGAATACAAAATGAAGAGCTTTATAAAGCCTTGGTAGGCAATTGGAGCTTGCAGCAAGATGCGTTAGCTAGGGTGTTCGAAGAAGCCATTAGAGTAGACAACCAGTTGAAGGAGAGGAGCTCTAGGAACTCGAACCAAGAAGAGACCAACTCTAGAAGTTTGGAGAGAGCTTCAACATCTGACGAGTGATCAGGCACAAGTGGAAAGCCCAAGACACCAACCAAAACAATATTAGGGAGTTTGGGAATCTCCCAATTTCCATTTTTTGAATACCAAAAAGGTAGCACCTAGATAACATGCCCATAAGTTTCTCAAAACCATATGATGTGATCTATCATTGGAAAGCGCTTGAAAAATGGGATCTATTGGGCTATAGAGCACTTGATTTGGAGTTATAGTGTTCAAGTTATTACAAATCCAAAGATTTGACCACGTGTCCCAAACTTATGGGAAATTCCCATATTCCCCAATATGGTGTTAACCAAGAGATATGAAAATGGAAATAGCCAAGATGCAAGAGATGCTAAGATGACCAATGCACCCACACATCCAATGCGTGTACTATGGCATAAACTACTTTCCAGTCGAGTGTCAAGACCCCAGGTCATGACCTTATGCTAATCGCGGTAGGTTTGGTCACGACGTTGCGCATTGTAGATTGCCTAGAAGACTTTCGTACTGACAACCAAAATAGGCCACAACAATTCTTTGGAAGGGGAGCCCCATTGTCCCTTCCCAGGCCAAACGACAGTTGACAGTTCCTAATGGAATACCTAGACCGCCTGGTCCCTATGTGACCCATCCATCGAGCGACGCTCCAATCCACTATGGGAAAGAGCCAAATGAGAAAGAGACTTATGTATACCCTTACATCCCGCATGACAATGAGGGCAACACAGTCCTTATGGACTATCAATCAGTATTGGTGATGGCGTTAGATAGGGGACGAGGTAGAGGCCTAGGAGGGCATACCCAAGAACCAATCATATCTTGGACTTGCGGTCACTTGGGACACATGCTACCACATTGTCCTGAAAGGGAGCAACAAAATAAAGACAGGGCTGACCTAAGGTGCCCTGAATGAGGAATCACTCATCTTTTCATTGACTGTCCAAAGCGAAAACCATCCTCAAGTTTGGCTAACATGCCATCCATCCCATTAGGACTGTTCGTCGGTGTCGAGAATTTCGATGGGGAGGCTACACCTATCCCATTGCATGTCATGACCCGAAATGAAGTAGACCGGCGTATCATTGCCAGGTCCTAGGAATCTTGACATAGCCTTGATAGAAAGAAGAGCTATAGGTGAAGGAAGAAGAGACCTAAAGCTAAAGTCACGCTCAAAACTAAGAGTTCCACATCGATACCTACAAGAAAGTTACTGACGCTGAGGCAGAGACATCTGCCCCAAAGATGGCTGAAAAGGGAAGTACTAAGGTCAGTGAGGAGTACCCCAACCCGAAGCGCCAACTAGAGGTCATTGAGAAGGTAAAGGAGTGGGTAAAGGAGGCCCAAGAACACTTGAAATATGCTGAGCCCATCTTAGAGGATGAGATCAAGGATCTCTTTAGCATAAGCACACCAATCTCACCCCTTCGACCAAAATTGAGAGATGTGATTGTGCCACAGTAGTACCACTTAAGCAAAGCCTTAATGCTATGGGCTAACAAATCAGTCACGGCCATTGCCCAAGACAATCCGGAATAGGAGAAAGATGAGTAGCCAATGACCTCCTCACCACTCTAGTGACCACCGCTATGATGCTAAGCCTAGGAGATATGCTTAGGTAGCATCCAACCCTATGGCAAGACTTGAAGCAGTGGGTTGAAGGATCACGAGAGTAAGCTATTGCAGACCTACAAGAACATGATGCAGAGACACAGCTACTAAGTTTGATGTTGCACTCCATGCCTAAGTCCTTGCACGTTAATGCTTTTTGGGAAGGCACCAAGATGCATGCAGTCTTACCAGTCTTAGCCACATGCGACAAAATAAGGAAAGGGATTGTAGACACAGGGGCGGGAGTTAGTGTACTGAGCCACACAATGCTCCAGACTTGGGGCAACCCACCTATTGAGACTGCTAGGTTCAATGTCACATTAGCTAACGAAATGAAAGTGAAGCCATTCGGGGTGCTAAAAAATTGGCCAATGAAAATCGCAAGAGTCTAATTCTCAGTTGAGTTTATAATCATGAAGGGAGTGGACTACGATATCCTATTTGGGCCCACCCTAGATGCACAATGCTATAGTGATCGAAGATTTGGGGGAATGGTCTCATCTTCCTAGGAAATAGAACAGAAGCAATAAGGGTAGAAATGGACTCCTGGAAGACTACACCAGTTGAGCTCGAAGCCATTTCTGCGATGCTTAGGGATGATGCTTAGATCAAGAAATCCTACGAGTCCTTGACTAAGTATATCCCATGTCTTGAAGACGAGCGAGATTGGATATATGTCCTTGTTGCCATTGACATGCCGTTTCTCAGACAATGAGGAGTACAAATAAGCCATTAAAATGATTGGCAAGTCCAAGGGTACACCCTCGGTAGTACCGATCAGCATGATGGCAAGAAATCTTCGCAGAAGACCCAACCTGATCACTTTCCAAGTGCCAAACAACAAGAGGAAACTACAAGAGATTTTAGAGTATTTGACCGGTAAGCTAGTTGGCAATCCAACAGCAAATTTCAAGCCACTCCAAGATCTATTAGATGAACCAAGGTGGCAATGGACCAAGGTGCATGACCTAAACCTCATGTACAATTGGGCCGTAGTCCCAGATCAAAGACACGAGACATACCAGGACCTAGGAGACGATGAGCAGTCAGACGAAGATGCTTCGATGATGGATACGAAGGTTGCCACTCCTTCAGTGTGACGAGAGTGAGGGTGAGATAGATACCATAGAATACAACACTAAAGGACGAGAGATAGAACAGACTTCAAGCCACAGAGAAAGGACACCTTCAGGATAGAGCGAGGGACCATGTGTGTGGATTGTGACAGCACTTGGTTGGAACATAGAGAAGCCATAGACTTTGAACAAGCAGGCCTAACCTAACCAGGTACCACACCAGTGCTTAGAATAGAGTCACCCTCTGAGCTGCGACCACTGGGAGAGACTACCTCTTCTAGCAAAGATGGGGAGTTGGATTCTGAGTCAGAAGTGAGTTCAGAGAATGACCTAAAAATACCTAGGCCTTTTAGGACTAGATGTACCAAGGGGACCTACCTGTCCACCTGAGGCGTAGACAGTTAAAGGAAGAAAGGTAAAAACACCCTAAGGATGCACAAGCAGACAAACAACGAAAACCACAGGACTTCCCTAAGAGATTTACAAAGTTCAAGAAGGGTGATAGGATAGTGATCCTGATGGGGGCCAAACGTTAAGGACAAGCGAGTGAACCCATCGAGGAACCTATCAAAGTCAAGGAGGTGAACCTAGCCCAAGAAGGGGAGGCACCCCGGCCTGTCTTTATTGTCAACGACTTGACGATGGAAGAGGAGACAAGTCTAGTTGCTCTCTTGTGAGAGTATATAGACATATTCACTTGGTCCTTAGAAGAGCTTTAGGGGGTAGATCCGAGTGTAGTGACTCATAACATACCCATGATGTGGTCAAGCAGCGACTGTACCCTATGAATCCAAAACACGCTTATGCGGTCAAGGAAGAGATTGACAAGCTGATGAGAGCGGGATTCATCTACAAAATTGAGCACACAGATTTGGGTGTCACCCATAGTCATAGTAATGAAGAAAAACAAAAATATTAGAGTGTGCATCAATTACAAGAAGGTAAACGCTGCGAGGGACAACTAACCATTGTCGTACACTGAGCACATGCTCAAGAGAGTGGCAGGCAAAGAGGCCTATAGTTTTCTAGATGGCTTCTCTAGATACAATCAGGCGCAAGTGTATCTTGATGATAGGCATAAGACTGCATTTGCCACTGAGTGGAGTGTATTTGCCTACATAGTCATGCCCTTTGGGTTGACTAATACTCCAGCCACCTTTCAACGCCTTATGTGCACTATATTTAAAAGCATGCTCAGGAAAGAGTTAGAAGTCTTCGTAGACGACTTGTGTGTTCACTCGACCTGGAGAGAACACTTGGACAAACTCCGAGCAGTCTTTGAACGATGTCGCCTATATCGTCTCTCTCTAAATTCCTTAAAGTGCTAGTTCTGGATAAAGCATGGATGCATCCTAGGGCACGTGGTGTTGAAGAACGGCATTGCCACGAACTTTTTGAAAGTCAAGGTCATTGTTGATCTTCCACCCCCAACCAACTATAAGGGAGTTCAATGCTTCTTAGGTCATACGGGGTATTATCAGCGATTTGTGTTAAATTATGCATTGATTGCTGGACCTCTATGTACAAAATGTTGATTATATTTGAATGGACTGAGGAATGCCAACGTGCATATGAGGAATTAAAAAAGGATCGCACCACATCAGCGATTCTATGAGCCCAAGATTAGACCATTACCTTCCACGTGCATATTGATGCTTCAAAATTCGTTGTGGGAGAAGTGTTGTGCCAACCTGATGAACACAATCTCGACTATCTAGTGAGTTTTGCTAGCAGACAACTTGCTGAGAGACCGAGATGAACTACTCGACGACAGAAAGAGAAGGTCTGGCCATGGTATTTGCCATAAAGAAAATTTGGCATTATTTATTCGCCACGCCTTTCACTTTCTTTGTGGACCATCAAGCCTTGCTATATTTAGTAAACAAACCTTGTGCTGTAGGAAGCATAGCTCGATGGCTCCTTTTGCTTTTAGAATTCGACTTCTTTGTGGTTGTATGAAAAGGGAAGTGGCACTATATGGCCAACCACATGTCATGCATCCCCACGGGAGAGGCTGCTGGATGAGGCATCGTCAATGAGTTGCTAGACACACACTTGTTTAGCCTATCCAGTGAGAGAGATTTATTTGATGCCATATTGGGTAAATGACATAGTCCAAGTGCTTGAGCATGGACTACTTGAATGACCGATAGAAAAAGCTCGACTTAGGTGACTTATCCTCAAGATCCAACCCTATCAATTGATACCATGTCAGCTATATACGCTAGGGCAAGACAGATTGTTGCGTAGATGCGTATGCAAGCATGAGATGCACGATGCGCTCTCAGAGGTGCACAATAGAATTGCTGGAGGACACTTTAGCAGATTTACGACAGTCCACAAGAAGGTGCTACAGTCTTAGTTGTGGTGACCCACGTTTTTTTGCAATGTGGCACGATTTGTTAAGCATTGTGACGAGTGTTAGTAGCGGATAAGTGTCATCGGACAAAGGTCCCAATTCGCAAGGATCAGATGGAGCTAACCCCAATAATTACATGACAACTCTTCGAAAAATCAAGGAATTGACTTCATAGGATCCATTAGTCTTGCGGCACAATACTCACAAGCCAAGTACATCATTGTAGCCATTGACTATCTAACAAAATGGGTAGAAGAAAGAGCTACAAGAAATGATGACACTAGAGTGATTGCCAAGTTCCTATGGGAGCAGGTAATCTCACGATTCGGCTGCCCCATCGAACTGGTTAGTGACCAAGGCACACACTTCATTAATGAAGTGATTGTGCATCTTCTATCCACCTTTCTAATTATCCATCGGAAATCCTCTTCATACTACCCTCAGGCAAATGGCCAGGCAGAATCCACAAATAAAATTCTAGTAAATGTCCTGACCAACGTAGTCTCTGCTTCATGCAGTGACTGGGATAACAAGTTGATGGCAGCCTTGTGGGCTTACCGCACAGCCTATAAAACGGTTGTAGACCAGATGCCTTTTAGGTTGACCTATGGAATTAAAGCAATTCTACCTATAGAGTTCTTCATTCCTAGCCTGAGGATCGCACTTCACGAACGATAGGAAGGGAAGGAGGCATGGATGGAATGTCTAGTTGAACTCAAACGCCTCTTGGAAACTCAATTTCTAGCTACCCATGCGCTCATATGCGAGAAAGCATGACGCAAAACTGGTTTGACAAGCATGTCAAGCAGCATGACTTTGAATAGGGAGACTTAGTGCTCTTGTACTCTGTTAAGGGGCATAAACATAAAATGAAGTTTAAAGGACTAGGGCCTTTCAAGGTTCGTGCCATTAGTCAAATTGGTAATGTCGAACTCAAGATCTAGAAGGTGAGGGCATAGGCTTCTTCAATGGCAGTCGCATCAAGAAGTACTATCCTCCTATGCATCCTCTGCATGAACCACCGATGTTAGAACCCCCAGTCAAGGTACAAGTAGCCACAATCACGGAGATTGACAATGAAAATGAGGAAGTCGTAGAACATGCTTACCTATGCATCACGGTCACTGCCAAGCAGACATGCACTTTCAACGCCTCGATCGATGAGGGAGCAGACTTCAATGTCCTAACCCACAATCATTGGACCCACATTGGCAAGCCACAATTACAACCCACTACAGCCAAACTAAGCCCATATGGGGGACGATCATATGCACTCCTAGGAAAGTGCAAGGCCACATTTTCTATTGAGTCTGAGGGCATACCAATGATCTTTTATGTGTTGCCAAACACTAAAGATGCAGGCATGGAGTCGCTGTTAGGTCGAACCTTTAAAAAGCAAGCTCACTGCAATATCCATTATGAGTCGTAGTGTATCCACACTCCTACGAGATCCACAAAGCCACCGGTAGAACACTTGCAGCCAAGTCTAAGGAGGGGGGTTGTGACTTGTTACAACCCACCAAGCCTCTATATGCTAGCAGCCCGCTAAGGCCACAGCCAATGCCCATGAATCCCAGTTGAGATGGGTACCTAAACATCAGAGCTTGCCATCGAGGAGTAATCAGCCACGCCTTCACAAGGCTAAGAACGCAACCTCAAAATCTAGGAGGCCAAGACAAAGCTACAAACAGCGACGTACGGTCAAGCCACGATGGGCTTCTAAGATCCTATTGCAAGTGCAAGGCTATTATGAGGGTAATGCCTAGATATGGATCCCTAAGGCTAAAACAACCAAAGGCATTGATAAAAAGCCACCCTCACACCTAACCATACCCAGTCATACAACATGTCAAGGCCTAAATCCACATAAGCCTTGAGACACCAAGCCCATAGGCTCACAACTGATTATGTCCATGAAGACTGACCAAGTTTATCGGTCCAAATCTCAGCCTACTACTCCCAAACCAGTACCACATAACTCTACCAAGACTTGAGAAGCTGCATTTGCAAGTAGTAGTTCCCCATTAGTAGTCCAGCAAGGGACCCAACTGCAATCTCAAGAACAATCGAAACTGCAACCATCTGCTCTACCAAACTCTCTAGTTCTATCAAACCCCAACCACCCATAGGCCTTAGACCCTCATGTGAACGGAAATCATTCTTGACACTGGCCGCAGATCTAGTCGAAGACATAGGGGATGACGTGATTGCTTACCTTAGATGCTTAGATGCCACATTCATGTCGCTAGCTCTGAGTTATGACTACTTGGACTTGGACCCTTAGCAACCAAAGTTTGTACGATGCCTTGTTCATGGGACACATTCGAATTCACATTCGTCAAAGCACCCCACTCAGTCTGTAGAGTTGCTAAACACTGAGATATCTAGAGTGCAAGCCATCAAATAGGATCTCATTACATCATACGATAAGCGAGCTACTTTTGCTATCACATGACCAAGAAATCGAGGAGTTGAAACAACTTGCTGAAACCAAATCCTCATTCTTACGGAACTGGTATACTCTTCAATTGCAATGGGAACTCAAAGGATACTAGATAATGACCAACGTTGAGCAGCGATGCACAATCAAGACATCAGAGTACAACCCAACTTATGTTGCTCCAACCTCGTATAGGGTGTTAACAACTATTTGTGGTCGACCCATGGAAGAGCACATCAAAGGACACCCTTACCTTGATCGCCTCTCCTGACTGAGGAAGAGTTACATATTGCTAGCCGTGTCGATTCCGATGACTTCCTAATGGATGCCCTTACTTACATCACACATGTAGGCAGCTGACCCTTCGATCTAGACCACCATGAAGCTCAGTTGGAGTACACTCCAGACTTCTATGCTTGGACCTTCAATCCTAGGAAGGATTCTTCTCAAATCTGGAAGGGGAGGGGGTAAGGTGAATGAAATCAGAACCAATCAAAATCAAGCAAGCGCATAAACACATATGAAAAAACACATCGCCTTGAAAACCTTAGTCTACACTTAACATAGAAAGGAAAGAAACATGTTAAACTTGTGACTGAGGAAAAATGTTTGAAATAAAGGTTGAAAAGTCTGAAAGGAAAGTTTATTTTGAAGCTTAAACGTTTTCATTCAACAAACATGAAGCCTTTCTTTTCAGCAAATAATTATTTTGAAAGCACTAATGGGAATCATGGTTCATGACAAGAATGAAAGATGTCGCAGCGAGATCGTGCTCACCGATTTCCTTTCACGAAGGAGGAGAGGGCAGTAGGCATTAGCTTAGAAAACTGTGCTTATAATCAGCTGAAATTTGCAGTATCCACAACCTCGAGGTGGTGGTAGCCAAGGAGAAGGCTGCAAAGAGAGTTCTGGAATAGTGTAACCTCTTGAAGTACCTAGAGAAGTTTGTGTAGGAGCCTGACCACACAAAGTGTGTGGAATTTCTGAGAACATACAACCCCGTCCAAGAATGCGGAATGGTGATTGTGGGAAGAGGGGAGAATGCTAAACATGTGTAAGTGCCATTGAAGTAGTCCTTAGTGGAGAAGACACTAGGGTTGGAACCTAAGGTGGAGAAGAAACACAAGAGAGATGCATATGCTATGCTAAAGATAATAGCCATAATACAGGAGGCTGTAAAAGAAGCTCAACAAGGAGAAGAAGGAGAGGATGAGACTCCAAATAGGTTGCAGATCCACCAGGAGAAAGAGCCATCGAGCGATAGGACAGAAATTGAGACAATAGAGAAGGAGGATCAAGAGGCTCAATCCAGAAGGAAAAAAGCAAAGATGCCCACTAAAAAGACAGCTCGGAAGAAGAAATAGGATGAGGGTAGGAAGAAGAAAAAAGAATATCTAGAGAGAGCCAAAAGGGAACCTCTAAAAGAGGCTGAAGAGAGGAAGAAGAAAGAGAAGGAAAAAGCTGAAAAGCTGGGAGAAGAATCAAGGAAAACAAAGAAAGAGAGAGAGAGAAGAGCTGCGGAAAAGGAGGCGGAGTTGAGGAGAAAGGAGGAGGAAGACATGGCCGAAGCAGCTCGTCGGTCCATCGAACAGCAAAGCTGACTCGATGACCTAGGGACTTTAAGTCTGCCCAGGGATGAGGGACTTGTTGGCTTAAGCTCTCATGTACCTAAAGTCATACCGCCTGTGGTCATTAAAGGCAAGGGCAAGGCTCCCATCCATCCCATCCCGCCTCTCTTGGTGCCCATGAGTGAAGCAACCACTCTCACTCCAAGCATCCCGGCCAGTGCCGATGTAAACAATTTGTGGCCTGGATGCAATCCTTCATTAATAAGGAACTAGCCCAAGGAAAGAGTGTGGAGACTACAACCATTGGGCAGAAAAGACTAGGCACAGATGTCGAGTCTAGGCACAGGATCCGAAATGCCAAGAGATACAAACCAACTAATAACAAAAACCTAAAGCAACCAACTAACAAATTAAAGCAACTAATACACACACACACACACACACACATAAAGAAAACTCTGTCTCTCTAATCAACCTACCCAACTAACTAACATGTAGCCTACTAACAGAACCGATCAACATAAACTAACCTACCAACATAACTAATGCCAAATGCACATAAACATAAACAAAAGCACCTTACTAACTTACCAACGAAACTAAATAAACTATCAACAAATATTCTCTCTCTCCAACGTACCCAACTACCTAATATCCAACCTACCAACAAAACTAATTAGCACAAACCAACTTACTAACATAACCAATACCAAGCACACACATATGTATAAACATAAGCAAAACAAACTCACTAACACACACACACACACACACACACACACACACACACACACACACACTCTCTCTCTCTCTCTCTCTCTCTCTCTATATATATATATATATATATATATATATATATATATATATATATATATATATATATATATATATATATATATATATATAACCAAGCAACCAAAACCCAAAATATAAAATAATAAAATAACCATCTACTGTAATTGCAATAATAATAATAATGATAATATTTAATTAGTTACTTAATAATTAATAATAACTATATATAACTATACATATATAATATGAAAATATTAAAAATAATTACTTATTTATAACTAACTAACTCATTAATTAATTAAAAAATAATTAATAATAATATAATATAAATCATATGTATAAGAATAAAAATATTTAAAAATAGTCATGAATCAACTAAATAATAAAAATAATAAATTAATTATTCTATCTTAATCACTTACTTACTTGTATCATATAATAATAATAATAATTTAATAATTATCAATTAACAATTAACCAATTAAGTAATTAATAATAATAATTTAATTAGTTGCTTAGTTATACCATATTATTATTATTATAAGTTAATAATAATAATATAATAACTATCAATTAACTATTAACTAGACTTTAACTTTTTTTAAAAAATTAACTAAATAACTACTACTAATAATAATAATAACCAATTAACTAACTAATATAATATAACTAAATTTTAACAATTAATAATAATAATAATAAAACTAACAATACTAATCTTATCTTAATCTTAATAATAATCATCATCTTAATAATAAACTAACTAATTAATTAATATTTAATATTAATAATAACTAACTAACATAATATAACTTAATACTAATGACTATCAACTAATTAAATTATTAAAAAATAAATGATTAAATAAAATAAATAGTATATAGTACTTATATTATATTTATTAATTATCTATTATCGATTAATCAATCTATTTTAATTAGTTACTTAGTAATACCATATTATAATAAGATTTTAATTATCATTACATATAATCTGATCTTATCTTAATAAAAATAATATATAACTAATATATAATTAATTATTGATTAATCAATCATATTTAAACTAACCAATCTATTATTATTATTATTATTAACTGTCAATAATAATGAATAATATTATTATCTTAATCTTATCTTAATAATAATAATAATAATAATATAATAGTAATAAACCTTAAACTAATAATATAACTAAATATAATATAATATAACTAACTAGTTAATCCATTTAAAAAACTAATAATAATAATACTACTATTTATTTTTATTTTTATTTTTTTGTTATTAAGATAAGATTAAGATAAATATAAGATGATATTATGAGATTGTTCATTATTATTGATCGCTAATAATAATAACTAAGAACTATCAATCAATTATCAATAATAATAATAACAACAACTTTAATTTAACTATTAACTTTAATCTAATTAACTAATTTAATTAACTATAACTATAACTATAACTATAACTCCTACCATGTCATCATGCCCTCCCACCACATCATTGCGCCTTCCCGTCACCACATCATCGCCATGTCATCAACTGCCACATGAGAGAGAGAGAGAGAGAGAGAGAGAGAGAGAGAGAGAGAGAGAGAGAGAGAGAGAGAGAGAGAGAGAGAGAGAGAGAGAGAGAGAGAGAGAGAGAGAGAGAGAGAGAGAGAGAGAGAGGCGCCCTTCTGCAACCCTGGGCCCACCCTCTTGATGCCCCACTAAGTCCTCCTTATCTTGCAATAAAAGAGAGAGAGAGAGAGAGAGAGAGAGAGAGAGAGAGAGAGAGAGAGAGAGAGAGAGAGAGAGAGAGAGAGAGAGAGAGAGAGAGAGAGAGAGAGAGAGAGGCGCCCTTCTGCAACCCTGGGCCCACCCTCTTGATGCCCCACTAAGTCCTCCTTATCTTGCAATAAAAGAGAGAGAGAGAGAGAGAGAGAGAGAGAGAGAGAGAGAGAGAGAGAGAGACCTATTCAAGAAGATCACCACCTTGCCTATGAACACCTATGCCCAAGCTCAAGAAGAAGACCACCAGGCTACTTACAAGATCTGGTCTCAAGATCACTAGCTTTCACTAGCTTGCCTACACCACCCACCCAGTTTCAAAAGCGACAGTGTCATGCCGCTACATGGACACAGTGTGAAAAACTCTAGAGTGCATTGTCATCCGGCTTTCTTATTAATCTAATGAGTCAATGCCATATTAGTCATTAGTGTCAGTGTCCATAGTATGGACGGTTCACAAACACAATATTTTTGGACAATTTTAGCCTATTTTTGATATTTTGGATATTATTTCTTTTAAATATCCAAAAAAAGATTTAGAAAACTTCTAGAATAGGGTGACATGCAAAAGGAGTCTCGGCTCGCCTTGGTGGAGCTATCTTCTTGAGTCATTTGGCACATTTCATCCCTTCATTTGATTCACCTAGTTTCATCAATCCTTACTTATCAAAAAGGTGAAAAAGGTTCTTTGACATAAAGCCAACAATTGCATTAGCTACCATGTGTGGTTAATCCCATAGAGACCCATGTTCTTCAAGAGCTTATTGGCTTGAGCACATGCTCCTGTCCATTCCACATTGGTGTCTCCCTAGCATCTTCATCAATAACTACATTTTCCCTCCGCACCCACAATTCTTTCCATCTTCATTAGATCAAGATCCCTTGCTTCATCAAGCACTAGTTATCACTCACCGAATCCCTAAAGCAGTCTTCTAACTATGTATTAGACTATGTATGCATGGGCACTCACTATAGTATTTGCACAATAACCTATTTACGATTTTGGGTCCTCAAGTGTGGGACAACACTTCAAGCTTCTTGGGGTTCTACCCATCTCCCAAACCAAGAACATCATATGTCCTCATGTGCATGAAAAGAAAACTAGCACTTTCCTCTAGGAAGTGATTGCATGTGAGGTTTACTTTTAGGTACAATAGTTCATGGAGGATCATGAGCCATCACTTCTACATCAACATTGAATATCCTATCTTCTACAATCTCCCATTCAACTTCAAGGGCCATTCAAGGTGTATCCATTACAAGAACCATTAGTCAAGTGTATCTTTAGCACAATCAACTTCTACAAGACTCGTTACTAGTTACAACATCAGTCACCATCTACCACAATATGAGCAACATCATCTGTATTCGCAATAGGAAACAAATCATCCTCTTCCACCGTAACAAAATCTTCATTAGCAACATTCATTTCTCCTTATCAAGACTACCACTTCAATCAACTATTACCTACATTTCGTGACTTTAGTGCAAGCTACAAGATGCTACCTACTGCCATGGGATTGCTGGGGGGAAAATAATATTAACAATGTTTTGAGAAGAGTGCAAGAGCAAAAGTGCCGACTACTATTTTTGGTGGATATTATTTTTGTGAAGCTTTAGTGCATTATTTTTTGGCACTTGGATTATATTTGTATTTCATGGACATCACCATATTATCATGGATGTATTACTTTGTGAGAGCCGTGCACATTGTATTCACCACCAGCAATTGTATTTGTTGCACATGCAAGTGTTGCACACATGTATTTATGATTAGAATATCTTAGGCTTAGTCTAATTAGGATAAGGTTAAAGTATGCAATGATGATTGGCCGGCCAAGAGCCCACAAAGTGGGTAGGATGGCCAAAAAGGTGCACAAACCCTAAATGCAAAAGGGACACAAACCTTAAATGCAAAAGGGACACAAACCCTAACCCTAACAATAATTCTCAGTCTATATAAGGGTGGTAGGTCTTAGTTGTATTCACCCTTTTGGTCCATGCTACGGAAGCTCTATCAATGTGACTACTCAAGCTTCTATTCTATCTTTCCATTCTATCATCTTGCTTTCATTGTGTTGAGAATGACTGAGAGGGAGAAAGTGAGAGGTGTGTTGAGTGAGGAGCTAAGGGAAGGTGAAGCTCTTCACCATTGTCTTACTTTTCTCATATTCTCTACTAGCTCTTCGACTCATTGGTGTACTTGGTTGTGGATGCAAAGAAGTGATGACATTGGATCGTGTTGATGGTGGTCACGGAACCATCTTTGAGCCTTCGAATCATCAAACACAAGAATGTAAGTTAGGTGAGTTCACTACAACTTGAGCTAGTCTTGTGTTCTTGCTTTCTTGTGGTGGAGAGGAGGATGTTTAGTTAGTTAGAGTGGAGTGTTGAGAGACAAGGTGAGAGATTGTTGCTGAAGTGAGTTGCAGCTTCTTTTGAAACAATAGAAGTTTTTCTGAATTCCCAATTGTTGGTGCATTAGGATCAACACTTGAATGAACTCAAAGGAGTCGATTCAAGGGTCGTAACCCATAACATCCCGATGACTCCTAATGCAACACCTGTTAAGTAATGGCCATACCCGATGAATCCAAAGCAGGCACATGCCATCAAGGAGGAGATGGACAAGTGTTGAAGGCATAATTCATCTACAAAATTGAGCACACGGACTAGGTATCACCCATAGTGATTGTCATGAAGAAGAATGGAAAAATTCAAGTGTGTGTAAACTACAAAAAACTCTGTGCTGCAACAAAGAGAGATAACTATCCACTATCCTACATTGAGCACATGCTCAAGAGAGTAGCAGGAAGAGAGGCCTACAATTTCCTAGACAGCTTCTCAAGTTATAACTAGGTGCAGGTGCACCCTAATGATAGGCATAAAATAGTATTTGTGATGGAATGGAGCGTGTTTGCCTATATAGTCATGCCATTTGGGCTAACGAATACACTAGCTACTTTCAACGCCTCATGTGTACCATCTTCAAGGACATGCTTAGGCAAGAATTAGAGATGTTTGTTGATGATCTATGTATTTACTCCAATTGGAGGGAACACCTAGATGCAATCTTTGAGCAATGTAGGCTACATAACCTCTCCTCGAACCCCTTGAAGTGACATTTCTGGGTGAAACATAGATGTATCCTAGGGCATGTGATGTGTAAGAATGGCATTGCCATCGACTTCTCCAAAGTCAGAGCCATTGTCGATTTACCACCACTCACGTACTATAAGGGAGTTCAGTGCTTCTTAGGACACACAGGGTACTATTGGTGATTTGTTTTGAACTATACATTGATTGTTAGCCCCCTTTACAAATTGTTGATTGTATTTGAGTGGATCAAGGAATGCCAATGTGTCTACTATGAGGAATTAGAAAAGGCTCTCATGACCACACCAATTCTATGAGCTCCAGATTGAAACATAACTTTCAATGTGTACGTTGATATCTCGAAGTTCACCATGGGAGTTGTTTTGTGCCAACCTGGAGAACATAATCTTGATTATCTTGTGAGCTTTGTTAGCATATAACTCACGGATATGGAGATGAATTACTCCACAATTGAGAGGGAAGGCTTAGCCATGGTATTCTCTATAAAGAAGTTTGTCATTACCTTTTGGCTACGCCCTTTGTCTTCTTTGTTGACCATCAAGTCTTACTTTATCTAATGAACAAACCTTGCATTACAAAGTATGGGCAATCAAATGCAAGCATTTCTAACCATTTCCAATCAAAAGTGATCATAAAATGATGAAATTGATTACTCATAAAATTGCACATTATGACATATGTTTTTCGACATTGGAGGCCCACGACGTTCTTTCGCGGTTGTTGATGATTTGTCCAACCTCGACTCATGTTTCTTTACACTCCCACATCATCAAATGATCAAAACCGTCCATCTCAGCCCACCCCCTTCTCTTTTACATTGATCCCCCATATTAGTGACTAAGTTATCCCCCATATTAGTGGCTAGGTTCGAGGACAATGTAAGGATAGATATGTGCTCGTAGGAGGGTATGAGGCCTACATGAGGTTGGGGTTTGACTGGACTAGATAACTTAGGAAACGGATGCCATCTTGGTGGACAATTAGTAATCATGTGTAAGAATATTAAAGTATGCTCCCTCTCATCAATAAGTATATCAAAGGCATGTGTCTTCTAGGTAGTTACTAATATGCATAGGTAGGTAGGTTCTACCACTTCCTCACCTTCGTTCTCTGTCTCATTGTAATTGATGGGACCTAAAATGGGTTGGCACTAGCTATGGCACTAGCCAGACCTCATGTACACAGCAGACAACCCCACCACACAACCTCGGGGACCAGGAGCATTTGAGACTCACTCTACACTAAATGTTAATGTCATTTTTGCGTCTGTATTAGGTCATAGTCCAACATTTACCATCCCTTCTCCTCAGAGGGGGATCCAATAACATATAGGTATAATACCTCGTAGCACAAACATAGGGAAGCACCTCTTCGCTGATTGCCGCAGCTCCATTGCGACTCTCCTACACCTCGAGGATTGGCCCCGAGATGCATCACTCCAACATAAAGTACACACGAGACAAGCTCCACTCTTTCATTTTGAACGTATACCAGGAGATACCATGTGTCCTTATCAAATAATTCCCTAAGAAAATAATGGACTAGCGTACAGCTTAGGACGTCTTCACACTCTCAAGTGTAGGTCATCATAATGGAAAACATGTGCTATGCATCCACTTCTTGATATTCTAATACCATGGTTGATATGCACATGCAAAAGTGGATGATCCTAATGTGCTCAAACATAATTTTCAATCTGAAATGTGTCGTGCACAACCAGGCTTTCTAATGCTCATTTACTACCTCGTTGCGGCGATGTAAGGATAGCATTGAGACAATGCTCATGCTACTACCCCCTTAATTAAAATACAACGAACCCTGTATCATGTTATACATCAGCAAAATCGGTAGTAAACATCACTCAAATCGCATCATTTAAACACCCCACCCCCTACTTTTAGGTAGTGCTTCCGTTGCATAGGTGTAGGGGTTCATTTTGTCATGTTTTGATGTATGAAAAGTGATAAATCACGAACTTTGACAAAAAGATAGGGCAAAATGAGGCTAAACCTCATGCTTTGCCACCACCATACATTCACAAACACTCATTATATTTTTCCTTATTTTTACGGAGCGTATTTCTATTTTTTCCTCATTTTTTATTATTTTTAATATTTATTTTTTAATAATCACTATTATTTTCTCATTTTTTTTCATGCCAACCATTTCACATATTGAAACTCAATTTTATTTTTCATTTATTCCCATAAGAACACATTTCACCCACCCGAAACGACAAAACCATCATTTTACCCTTAAAAACCACATTTCGGGTTTCACGAGATTTAAATAGCACATGTAAATCATTACGAAATTAAAATTTTCTAATAGATAGCGATTAAACATGATGCAGTCAGCACTCAAACAATTTTCCATCACATAAGAACATCATTTCCACCATAAAATATAAAAAAAGCTTCATTTCCTTTATAAAAAATAGTCATATTGTGTTTCTACAAAACCCGAGATGCATTGAATGACTGTGTGACCAGTGGATGGAGTCTCTATCGCTCTTAATTCCATGTTGCACATCAATCTTCAGCATCTCCATTAATCTCCATCATCATTTGCTTCAATCCCCTTCTCGATTCTTCCTTCAAAGTGTGCATACGAACATCCCATAGAGGGGAGAGAGAGGGAGGAGAGAGAAATATTGATTTCTGATATGTCTCCCAATTGTCGCTCGATGGGTCTTTAAAGCACTTTTGACACCCATCTCTAACTTGCCACTTAAAATCATACTAACTGCAGTCGCCTTTGATGAAGTCTATTTTTCCCATGAATTTGGATTTTTTTGGCAAATTTTGAGCATGTTTCCTAGGCAAAATCCACTGCTCAGTGATAGTGGCAACTCTTACATTCATAGGAGATTCTAGCATTGGAGGCTTGTGCAGTGGGTGTGTTGAGGATAGTACTTCTTGAGGTGGCTGCCATTGAAGAAGCATATGCCCTCTCCTTCTAGGGTCCTTCTAGGCCCCAATCCTTTAAACTTCATCTTCTGCTTATGGCCCTTCACACAGTATAGTAGAACTAGGTTGCTTTGCTGAAAGTCACATTGTTTGATATGTTTATCAAACCAGCTCTTGCATCTTACCTTTTCATCACATATTAGCACATGGATAACTAGGAGTCGTGTCTTAAAGAGTCATTCTAGCTCTACCAAGTATTCTGTCCATGCCTTATTTCCATCCCATCTCTTGTACTGCCACCCTCAAACTTGAAATGAAAAACTCCACTAGCAAGATCGCTTCATAGGTAAGCTTGAATGGTGTTTGCCCTACGACCCGCCCTACGACCCCGTTTGGTAGGCTATTCTGTAGGCCCATAGCATTGCCATGAGTTTATTGTCCCAGTCGTTGTGTGAGGCAGAGACTACCTTAGTCAGTACATTCACTAGGATTTTGTTCGTGGATTCCGTCTAACTGTTAGCTTGAGAGTAGTATGATGATGATTTTCTTCGGAGGATGATCAAGAAGACAGTAAATGGACAATCACTTCATTAATGCAATGTGTGCCTTGATCACTAACTAGCTCAATTGGATAGCCAGATCGTGAGATCACTTACTTCCAAAGAAACTTAGCCATGGTCCTAGTCTCATTCTTCCTGGTGGCCTGAGCTTCGCCCCATTTTGTGAGATAATCCATTGCTACAATGATCCCCCACTTTTCAAAGGGTTGCTACTCTATTACCAGGGTCAACTCCATCTTGTCCTTATGGATGGGTACTTTGGTCCTTTGACATTCGTTGCAGTGCTTCATGAACTTAGCAGCATCGTGGAATGGGGTGGTCACCACAATTGAGATTATAGCACCTTGTGTCCTGTAGCGTCTCCACTAAAGTGTCCTCCAGCAATTCCACCGTGTGCTTTAGCAAGCATCTCATACATTTCATGCTCACACACACATCTTCGCAATAACATGTCCTATCCTAGTCTATAGAGTTGGCCAACAATTAACTGATAGGGATAAATCTTAAGGATAAGGAGCTTTAGCCTTGCCTTCTCTATAAGTCTCTAGGACTTGGACTTGGACTATGTCATCTACCCAATACTATGTTAGATCGGCCCTGAAAATGTCTCTCTCACTAGTCCTTCTAAATAGGTGCACATTGGGGAAGTTGTCTACGATGCCCTGTCCAACAACTTCTCTTGTGGGTGTGTGGGACATTAATCATGTTGAAAAAATCATAAAAATCAATCATATGATAATTTTATGCTAAACACGCAAAACTGAGACTATGCGATTTAAGAAAAAATATGCAATTTTTGAATTTTTTGTGTGTATTTGCTATCCCTATGGGTTGAAACATGCTTAGAAAATCATTTTCATTAAAATCAATCAATCAAAACTAGTACATCAATAAATATCAATAATTTTCTATAAAAATAATAAAAATAAGTTTTTTCCATCAAAAAAATAAGAAAAAAAATATTTATGTTTGTGAATGTATGGTAGAGTTGAAGCATGAGGTTAGCCATATCTCTTTGTTAGAGTGAATTTTTATCACTTTTGAAAAAGCAAAATATATTTAAAAAACACGCCTTAAACCTACCAACGAATACATAACTCTAAATGATGGTAGGGAGAAGGGGGTAGTTGAGTGTTTGAAGTACACTGAATTCTGATGTTTCATGATGCACACCATATAGGGTTCGTTGTCGTCTAAATTAAAAGGGTCTAGTAGCATGAGAAAGCTCAGTACTAGCCCTAAGTGCAATGAAGCACTATTGTGTTAGAAGAAAATCATAAAAAGAACTGTCTTTGCACTTTCATGTTGGTGATTTTGAATGAATAAAATTGTTTGAGCATGGTAGTCATACACAATTGCATTGAAATTTGCAACTTGAGCACCCACTCTCAATCAGCATAGCCGAAATTGCAATATACCCTGAAACTGATGTCCGTAACCTTGTAGCTTTGAAACGAGGCTTGAAACAGCCTCAGCTCTCTATTCGCACACCAAATCTCACAACAATCCAAGATTTTCACTCTATTCTACTTCCAGTGCCTCCACAGGCACTATCCAAGAGAAAGAGTGGAAGAATGGAAGAGCTTCTTACCCATTGCTTACTTGCTCAAACCTTGCTTCTTCTCCTTCACTTTAGTCTTCAAAACTAGCCTCTCTCAATGGTGTTTCTCTACTACCATGTCAATAATTGTGTGGTGGGGGAACTTGCTTGAGTTGTTGCACCAACAACCACACACTGTATAGACAAGAGCAAGCTCACTCAAGAACACAAGAAGAGAGATGGAGGCCAAAACATTTTCTTGCAAGTTTTTTCTTCTTCTTCCACACACAATACAATGTACACAAAGTATAGATAAGATACAACATAAAGGAAAGTGGCCTATTAAGTCAAACAGTGCATGGATGACTATACTAGTTGATTGGCGCTATATCTATGCCAGCTATAGGTAGGTGTAACAAACTAAATATAATAAGTAATAAGTTAGTGGCCATGTGAGTATCATAATGATCACCGACATGCTAAAAGTAGATGTGCAGACCCATCTAGTTAGGTAGTCCATCATCAACATGTGCACGTGTTGAGCTTGCCATCTCAACATAATCCTTATGTAGAGTTGCAAGCAATTTGATTGTTATAAAAGTAGTAACCATGATGATGCATCAATGGATGAGATGATGCATTTCGATATCTAAACAAAACTACGCAATGCAAGCAACAAAAATCATTCACATATTGGAAAACTATCATGTGCATTGAATTGATACCACAAAGCATCAAATATTATATTAGTAAGTTAAGCATTCTAAAGAGCAAGTCATACTAATTGAAAGGACACCCATAATTCTCATCCTCTTGGTTGCTCTCCATACTAACATTCTTGTTGTCGCACCATGTGGTATCATATCTTGGATGCATAGCACCTATTTGTATGAGTGATGACCTACGCTGAGAGTATGAGGTATCCTAAGCTGTAGGGCTAGATATTTGGTTTCTTGGGGGTTTACTCAGTGAGGATTATTCATTATCTCCTAGATCGATCAATCAAAAGAGTATAATTTTTTTCGACTGTGTTCTATGTTCACGATACATGTTGGGGCCAATCCCCGAGGTGTAGGAGTGGAGCCACAGTGATCAACCAAGAGGTGCTCCATATGTGTATACTTACATGGTGTATCAAACTAGCATGTTTAGGGACTCCCATTGGAGGAGGGGGGAAATAATCATTCATTGGGCTACAAAAGCGTATAAATGCAAAGATCTTAGATGCTCCTGGCCACGAGGCCGTGTGGGGTGGTTTTAGGTGAGTAGTAGAGGCTTGGTTAGTGCCTTAGAGCTAGTGTCAAGCCTGTTTTAGTACCAACAAGACAATTTGAATCTTAGACCAAACTTTAAAAAGTAAAAAGGACTAATAAAAGTCAATTTGTACTTAAGGAAAATGTTCATGAAATTCTAGGTTGAACTATGTGGATTGATTAAAGCAAAAATTTTCATTCTATACTTGAGCACTTCACCTTTCCATAGCATATATTCATAACCACCTCATCTTTTCACAAAAATTTATTTCAAGTAAACTAATAGTGAGATGTTGCATCATGATAGGAACCCAAGAGATGGACCGACAGACAAAGGTAGCAAGCTCTCATTTCACGAAAGAAGAGCATGACAAATACAGCCTAACAATGGAAACAAGGGCCTTTAATCAACTTAAATTCTGAAGCATTCAGAACTTAGAAAGTGTGGTGATGAAAGAGCAAGTGGGAAAACAAACGGTCGACCAAGGTAATCTTGGTAAATATATGGAGAAGATCGGCCAAGCCATCAACTATAGCAAGTGTGTGAAATCCCTATGAACTATTGATACAAACAGGAATTGTGGCACTGTGACAGTGAGACAACAAGGAGAGACTCGCAAAGTAGAAGTGGAGTTGAGACCCAAAATAGTGGAAAGATGCTAGGGCTGGTCGGCCCAAAAGAGATGCTTATAGTATGCTAGGGATGGACAAGGCCCAAGTGTATACAAATGATGGAGTTAGCCTAACCAACATCCCTGACCCAAACATCAGGCTGCAAGAAAAGATAGTCCATGCTCTATTCTCCACTCAGAGCTACAAGGCCTTGATGAGTAGGATTGGAGTGCCACTACTCAAGATTCTCATGGCCGCCTAGTCTCTAGATGAAATCAATTGGAATGGCTACATGCACAAGACCGTGGAATCCTCAGCAAAAGTGCTAGCCATAGGAGCCAGAGCAGTAGGTGGGGAGTCTCCAGCTTCCATAGCAAAGATGGCAAGGAAAAAGGAAATAGCTAAGGCCTCCAACATAGGTTTTGGATGTGTCCTCGTTGCCATCATCTAGGAGGCCCTTATTAGGGACTTGGAAAGACAAAAAGTGGTAGAAGAAACCCCCGAGTGCTCACCAACCCACACATTGCCCATGCAATCACCCAAAAAGAAGAAAGATCCACCCCAAGTCAAGTAGCCAAGAGGCCTCAACCATTAGTGGGGAAGGAAGGAGGGCTTAGTCCCATCATGCCAAGGCACAAAAAGAAAAATCAAGTTGAACATCCCAGGAAAGAGGAAGAAAACCATGGAAGAATGAGACAAGGAAGTAGGAGCCGCATAGAAGGAATCGAGAGAATTAGAAGGTGAATGGAGAAAGAAGCAGGAGGAGAAAGAGGAGAGAGTAAGAAAGATGGAAGAGGAGTCAAGAAGGGCAGAAGATGAACAAAGAAGAAAGAAAATAGAAAACGAGGAAAGGTTGAAAAGAGAAGAAGATGAGCAAATGGCCCTAGCCTTGTAGTTGTTAGTAGAGTAAGCCTCCTGACCTGAAGAGCTCACAAGGAGAAGCCCAAGTGATGAGCCAGCTCCAGCTTTATACTAGAAGAAAGACCTCAAGGACCCATTGTGCCAAACATGGGAAAGGCCCTCATGAAACCACCACCACCGACCATGATTGCCATGCCAGTCACCACCCAAGAGACCTTAGAAGTGAGAGTGGACCAAAGAAATGTGGTGGCATGGGTGCAATACCTGTTGAACTCGGTGAAGCAGCTTGGCCCAATGCCCAATGGTAGAGAAGCCCCAATAATAAGAACAAAGAGACTTGCTGCCGTGGATGCAAAATCTAGAAAGGACCAAAAGAAGTCCAAGGTTGAAGCATCCACAATATCCATGCCATTGGCCATACCGACAGTTACAAACTACGACTAGTACATGCAAGAGCTCCTAGGACAACTTGAAAAGATGAAGGAAGATAGGAAGGCCACCATGGTGGAGTTGGAGGGGGAAAAGGATGCATTTGCTGCCTACCAACTATAGAAGACAAAGCAGGTAACCATCAGAGGCAAGTGAATGACCTAAAGAAGGAATTATAAGCTAGGAAGAAAATGGAGGTGGAGAAGGAAGAAGAAAGTGCAAAAGAGCTACAAGTGGAAAAGGTAGAGGGAGAGATGGGGCTAGAAACTAGACTTCTCAAGCCTCATGTAGGGACAAAAGGATATGGTGGAGCAATTTGAACAATTAAAGAACCTAGGAGAGGAGTCCACCAAGGAACTGAAGAGGGTAAAGTCACAAGCTCATATAGAGTTCTGCAGAAGGAGAGGAGAAAAAAGGAACAACTAATGAAGGAATTGCAAGATATTAGGGCCCAGAAGGACACAGAGTCTAACTAAAAAGCTGCTAGAGGTAGAGAACCGACTCCTCATGACCCTCCAAGAGCAAGAACGGCTAAAAGAGAGTTGAATCACCACAACCACGACAAGGAAAAGATGTTGTCAATATGGAAAGAACAAGAATAGGTGGAGACAATGTTGTCACAAGAGCTACGGCTGAGTCAAGGCAAGATGGAGGAGAAGGCTGAGGCCTAGGAAGATAGGAACCTTGGAAGAGTTAGGGACTTGGCTAAATGCCCTACCCTGGCAAAAAGTAGGAGAATCACGGTAGAAGCAAGGGCCGAAGTCGTAAAGGCAAGGCTAAATGTCCAACAACATGACTTCCCTAATATCGTAATTCATGTAACTCAGGTCGGGGATGATGACCCCGTGGAAGGGCTAAAGAGGAAGATGGATGTCTCAAGGAGAGCCATAAAATATGGACTCCAAGAGCACACCCCAAGAACCAACACTAGCCCAAGCTTGGCACAACGAAGGCAACTTTTGCTGCAAATGGGGCTCTTGATAGATGAGCTAGAGGAACTCAAAATTAGAGAACAAGAGCACCAAGAACAGCCAACCACGGCAACCCAGAACCACCAACAAGGGATGAAGGGCCCAATTATTTTGAGCAACCTATCGACATCGAGGCACACCCCAGTGAATAGAGCCCTCCCCCACCTCTGACAATGGAAGCAAAAGGCTAAGAAGAAGAAGTTTCTGCCACCATAGAAAGAATCGTTGAGGCCAAAAGGAAATGTAGAGAGTTGATTGACTTCACGAGGAGAAAGTTTAATGCCAAACCACAAGACATGCCCAATGTCTAGATGTCACAAACCGAGGAACAACTGCCTATCAATTGGGTATTGGAATTAAACCATTGGGAGCAGTGGGAGAATGGGTGCAAGCCATTTGAATTTAAATTATTCTACCCTTTTGCCCTAAATCAAGTGCTACCCCCTCTAGTGGTTGAAGGAGCCATCCAAGTCACAAAGGCTAGGGCAACGGTGGCTAGACGAGAGGGCTAGAAATATCATGTTATGGAGAAGAGAGCCTACGAGGTACTAGGAGGATAAGGTCATGGAAGAGCCAAGAAATGTCAAAGGCTATAAAGCCTAACCTAAATGGTGTTGAAAGATCTAGGACACCAATTTTGAGGCAACATGGATTGCTTTTTGCAACATGCTACCATATGAAAGGGATGATCCCACCTACATGGGTTACCCGAGGTGCCACAATGTGGATTTTGACTAAGGGAAGCATGGCAAGTACGACTTCCCTTTGCTCTATAATGTCAATGCTGCCACTCCTAAAGAATGCATGACCTTTGGAGCACAAGACCTTCAACCTTCCATTACCCACTTTTTGGACGAGTTCATGGCATGACTCGACCCCCTTTTCTTACCACTTGTAATTACCTTAGTCTCTTACAACTTCTACTAAAACAAAAACCAATAGCCCAAGAAGAGCACTAGCCACCTCTCTATTTTGATATCAATGTAGGGATATATAGCTATGCAATGACCCACCTAATGTTTAGGGGGGCCGCTCTCTTGCCAGATTTTTGCATGAGCCTTTTGGAAGATATGAGTGATAGTAGGTTCTCAAAATGTAATCATCCTTTCCTCTCTACTACCCCTCTCAATGTAAGGATTAGCCAAAAAAGCTACATGCAAAGCCATGCATTCTTTAGCAAATCTCTTAGGCTCCCCAAAATGTAACTATTGAGAAGAGTAATAGCAAGAGATTTAGTGTATTTTCCCTCCAATGAAGCTCAAAAAAAAGAAGAGAAAGAAAAAAGAAAAGAGAAAACTAAGAAAAGACCCATGTGAATCAACAGGAAAGGAACAAAGAGCTTTCTCATGTAACATCAGAGTGCCACAAATATTGCACCTAAGGATCCTCAAATGAGATATGCCTAGTGGCCGCGGTCAGTTAGTAGCTCCGTGCCTAACCCACTAGCCCTCCATATCCCCCCGCTTTGCACTTAGGGTATATCAAGGGTATGGCACACCTAGGGAGTTTGTGCCCTACGGTTAGGCCGGTCTCCCTAAGTCACACCCACAATACCTCCCTTCGTACACAAACTGGGTCGTCAAGTATGGGACAACACCACAGTCTTCCCTAAGGTTCGACCCAACTCCTAGTTTCACTGGCATGGACACCATACACTGCATAGTGAAGTAGGCATATCCCCCAGAGGTAGTGCACTTCCTTTTCCTTTTCAAGTACATTTGACAATCTAGAATGACCACTGACTTCGGAGGCCCCCACACCAACCACTCAATGTACTCTCAGCCTCCACACTCTCACATCCATTTTGTGATGCTTCTTCTCCCCGTCCAATCTCCATGAAGCCCCATCACCGACTTACATGGCAACCCTTCAACCACCCAAGCCCTCATCTCAACAAGTGCCCACAAGTGCCATGGGATTGGCACTCGAGTGCTAGGAGGGGGGTAATGTTAACCCCAATGCAAAGAAAGTAAAAAGAAAATTTAAAAAGATGTTGGGAAAAGTGAAAAAAGGTTGCCAGGTTGAAGAAATAGGAGGAAAAAATAGCAAAAGAGCAAGGATAACCTTAAAAGTTTAGGGCGAGCGCAAAAGAGGAAAGGTGCATTTTAAATGCAAAGGCAAATCCTAATGTTTTGTAAGAGAGTGCCAAGCTCCCTCCTATGCAATTTGTAAATGTAGACAAGCATGGGTGATGGCACAATGCAAATAGGAAGGGAATAGGAAAAGAGGACCTATGCTAAAATGGCTAGGTATGTAAAAAAGGGATGGATTAGGGTTTTGTATAAAAGGAAAAAAGTGAATAAACAAGCTCATTCTTGTGTGTGACCAAAACTAGCTCTCTTCTTCTTCTTCTTCTTCTTCTTCTTACTTGCTTGCTTGAGCTCGTGCTTGAGAGAGGAAGTGTGAGGGAGTGAGTGTGTGAGGGTGAGGGTGAGGGATAGTGGTAGAGAAGCTCTCCATCTTCTCCTCTCTTCTGCTTATCTTCTCTTCTCTTCTCTTGTCTCGTACACGGAAATGGAGTATGGAGCTTGGAGCTTGAGGATTGAGCTTATACCTTGGATCATGGATCTACCAAAGTGCTTGAGGGAGGAGGCAACTCAATCAAGCTTGGAGGTAAGATAATTACAATCGTAGGTGTAAGAGCACATACGGCTACGTGAGAGATGGCCATTGCACTTGGCTTGAAATGCTTGAAGCAATAAGCAGACCGTGGGTCTTGGCAGTTGAGCGAGAAGCTCCCACACAGAGGTAGTGGCCCCAGCTTGACAGTAAAGGGAATATTCTTTGGCCAACTAGGAAAATTTCATAATATGGTTGAACATGCCAATCAAACTACCTTCACAGACTATAAAAGGAAGACCCCTCTAAAGCCATTGTCAACAATCTATCTTTCACCCAATTAGAGTTCTTCTAGATACCCTTAAGCTTTTCACCTATCATTTGTCTGGATTGCCATATAAGCTTCACAATGGAAGTGCAAAGGTGGACAAAGCCATCTTTGTATTAGTTTGTTTGAAATTAAAGCAGTATGTGTTCTTCTCATATTTGTCGTGTGTTCTCTACTCCTTGTTTAGATTCTATTCGTTGTCCCGTGTAAATTCCACATGTATAAGAGCCCAGGGGGGCTCTGAGGAGTGAAGACTATGCGAGAGGTAAGGGCTTCAGTAGTGAAGAGAAGAAATGTCATCTACTGTATCTGGTAGTAGTGTAATATTGCATCAGGTGCTATTGTTGACTTGCTAATGTATTAACAATTCAAACAATGAGGATTCATCAACCAACCTTTAGTGAAGGCAAGTTAGATGGTACAAATTATACTTTGTGGAAGTTTAAAATTACAACTATCCTTGATTCTTATGAGCTTCTGGAGATGGTACTAGGGATTGACCCAAAACCACAACCCATCCCTGACCCATCAAATTTAAGGTTTATGACTTTTCCAATTGTAGATCTTCTATGAGCTTGGAAAGAAGGGACACAGATGCATTGTGTGCCTTAGTTATAAGTTATTGTGATAGTGTTTTAACCTTGATTCAACATACAACCAAGGCATTAGAGGCTTGGAACATATTGAGAAGTTAGTATGAAACGCAAAATCAAATAAGGATTCAGAGCTTGAAGAGTCAACTAGTAACAGAGAAGTTTGTTGAAGGAGATACAAGTGAAACATTTATCACTTGGATCAAGAATCTACAAGATTAGATGGCTGGCACTAGGATACAAAAGACTAGTGAGGAGCTAGCTCAGAGGTGTCTTCGGATTTGTCCACCAAAGTTTGATGGATTGGTAACTACCCTAAATACCCAAGTGAGACCCCAAGCTTTGAAATTTAAGGAATTTTGTACACGATTAATGGAAAAGGAGTTAATGCTTAAAGCCTGAGAAGGTAGTAGCAATGGAGATGCTGTATTCTTTGCCAATGCAAAAGGCAAAGGTGGTTCCTCTACTAATGGTGACAAAAAGAAGAAGGGTGGTAAGAAAAAGTTTCACGAAGAATACTTCTACTACAAGAAGAAAGGACATGCAATTGCAGATTGTCGTATCAAGAAGGTAGATGAAAAAAATGGCATCGTGAAGACTAAAGATATAGAGACAACGAATACAGCTGAAGTAGAATCGGAGTTATTCATGGTGATTATTGAGAAAGTGTGTTCCTTGGCATAAGAAATATCTAACACTGACTCATGGGTATTGGATAGTGATTCCTCCCTAGCAAGAAAGGTCTAGATAATTCTATGAAGCCTCTGCAAGAATCCATGAATGTGATAGTTGGGAATGATATAAAATGCCCTACTGAAGGAACATGTACTATTTCCTTTGTTACTGTAAATGGTGAACTCAAAAATCCTTCAAATGTATTGTATGTTCCCAAGATTAAGAGAAATCTGCTATTAATTGCTTCTATAGCTGATCTTGGCCATGAGGTGCTCAGTTCACTAAGACAGGTCCAGAAATTATTGATAGTGTTAGCAAAGTTATCCGCAAATGAGAAAGAAGGAGCAACATGTATGAGCGAAGTGCTCTTATAGCCACTACTACTATGGGCACAAGTAAACTTTGGCATGAAAGATTTGGTCACATTGATTTTGTAGTGTTAAAAAGGAGATGCATAAGCAAGATACAGTTGCTCACCTACCTACAATAACTAAAATAAAAAACCATATGAAGCTTATATGATGGGCAAGCAATAAATAAAGACATTTCCACAAGAAAGCAAGAATAGAGTGAAGACTCCTCTAGAGTTGGTGCATGCTAACTTGTGTGGTAAAATGCCTACAAAAGCCTTGGGAGACTCTTCTTATTTTATGTTGATTGTCGATGACTACAGAAGGAAGATGTGGGTTTGTGATAAGGCTCAAGATCTTAGTAAGTTTAAAGAATGGCTAAAGCTTGTTGAGAATGAAATAGGGCAAAGTGTGAAGAAGTTTAGAATAGATGGTGGTGATGAGCTCAACTTAAAGGAGTATGAAGACATTTGCAAGAGCAAAAAGGGATTGAGCATCAATTGACAATGCCTCTCATATACATCAACAGAATGGCATTGTTGAATGCCGAAATCACACCATTTTAGAAATTTCAAGGTGCATGCTTAAGGGCAAGGGATTACCTAACCAGTTTTGGGCAAAAGCTGTTAATACTGTAGTCTACATTCTCAATCACAAAGGCTCTCAAGGGCAAAACTCCTCATGAGGTCTATTTCGGTAAGAAACCATCTATCTAACTTTTTGATGTAAATGTTATGTACATGTTCCAAAGGATAAGAGAAATAAGTTAAATCCAAAAAGCACAAAATATATCTTCTTAGGTTTTACTGGACGAGCAAAAGGCTTACAAATTGTATGACCAAGAGGCAAAGAAGATCATAGCGACATTATGTAGTGTTCAGAAAGTAGCCATATATAGTGAGGAAGGAGATTATAAATTCTTCCACTTTATCATCCAGTGAAGAATTAGTACACTATGAACCTATCCCAAGAGTTGTCCCTACCCTCAAGGAGGAGGAAGCATCATCTTCAGATGGTGAAGAAAAAGTTCACAAACCTGCAATCATGCCATATCGGAAAAGCCATTGCTACGATGGGTGAAGAAACTCTATGATCGTAGTAATCCTATACCTACCACTATTGAGAAAAAGGTAGATGGGCCAAGGATGTCTCTAAGAATAGAGGAACAAAGAAAGGCTTTTGTTCACCTAGTCAATATGGCCTTGATGGTGGTGGCTGAGATTATAAGAGAAGTAAAGGAGCCAACAAACTTGGAAGAAGCACTTGTCGATCCAACATGGAGAGCATCTATGCAAGTTTAGTTTGATAACATAATGAAGAATGATATTTGGGAGCTAGTGGATTGGCAAAAAAAAAAAAGGGTTATTGGCACAAAGTGGGTCTAGACGGTAAAGTACAAAGTTGATGGCATCTTAGAAAAGTACAAAGCCAAATTAGTTGCATAGGTATTTTCATAGGTTGAAGGATTTGATTTTCAAGAATCATTTGCTCTAACTACTAGAATGACCACTATTTGCATGGTGCTTGCAATGGCTACTCATAATAAGTGGCCAATTTACCAAATGGATGTTAAATCAATGTTTTTGAATGGTGACCTCAAGGAGGAGATGTGCATAGCTTAGCCACCAAGGTTTGAGACCCCCCATTCAGTGAATAAAGTTTGTAAGCTAAAGAAGGCAGTGTATGGGAAACAAGCCCTTAGAGCATGGTACTAGCAGAGAGATCAATTATTTTTAGGCATTAATTTCAAAAGATATGCCTCAGATATTGACTTGTATATTTACAAGGATGGTAAAAATCCTATAGTGAGTGTCCTATACGTGGACAACCGTCTTATTACATGTGACTATGAATATATGATTCATTAGACTCGAAAGGCCTTGAGCTCTAAGTTTGAAATTATAGACTTGGGCTTGTTGCACTATTGTTTGGGGATTGAAGCCTACTAAATTCTTCCTCTCTCAAAAAAAGTATGCATAGGAGATCTTAAAAGCATTTGGCATGATCAAGTATAAGGAGATAGCTACACCTATGGAGGTCAATGTGAAGTTATCCATTAAGGATACATCAGCACTATAGCAGACATTGGGAAGTATAGGATGTTGGTTGGCAACATCATCTACTTGTGTAACCCCGCACCAAATATCCATTTTTCTATTGGTATTTTAAGTAGGTTCTCAAACAAACCACGAGAAAGTCATTGGAAAGACAGGATGTGGATACTCATATACTTGAAGAAAACTCTTGATTATGGTGTCACATACAGTTTTAGAAGTGCTCTTATGGGGAAATGTGACTTAGATTGGCCAGGTGACAGTGATTCCAAGAAATCAGTTTTTGAATATTGTTTCTCTTTAGGTTCAAGACTATTCTCTTAGATCAGTAAGAAGCAACCAACTATGGCATAAGTACAAGGTAGCTTGCTTTGCTGCATGTGAAGCAGTATGGTTAAGGAGGATCCTATGGCATATAGGAGTATAGGATGCAGATCCAACAGTGCTAAGATGTGATAATCGAATTTGCATCACCATTGCCAAAAATCAAGTTTTTCATGTACGCACCAAATACATTGAGATCCAGTATCTCTATGTGCATGACTTGATCAAGGATGGGATAGTAGAGTTGGGTCTACTATCCAACGAAGAAGAATGGAGTAGCTATCTTCACCAAAGCTCTTACAAAGGATTTTCTTTGAATTTACTGAGACTTGGCATTGGGTCAAGAATGTAGTTCACCTACGGGTGGGACATTGGGAGGGTGTTAGATATGCTCAATGCCCTACCCTTGTAAGCTGCCACCAATGATCCATGGTGATCTTAGTTGTAAGGCCCCCATTATGAGGAGAATTCATGTGTGAGCACAAAAATTGGGGTGGGTCTTGTTGAGATGTATGCAATCACACCTAACTCAGCCTCTTTGTATGAGGTAGTTCTGGGCTTATGACATGTAGGCAGGCTAAATCCCATAGGCACGAAAAGGGAGACTGCTACCTATCTAACAACTATAAAGCATTGTACTTGACTATTACTTTTTCATATATGACGAATGCAATATCATGATGCTTTCCTCTTTCAATTAGTGTCTTGGTCATTGTCAGTCTTATACACAAGATTGTGTTTATGAGTCCAAGTCTCAATCTTAGAACCTAATTCACTTGTGTAACAGGTCAAGTCTTTGTCTATGTCATCATGAGCTTAATCTTCATCTTCCATCCACCATAGCTTCTGCCATGCTCTAGATCCTATGTTTTTTGACCTAACCTCAAGTCAGTTCATGGTTCCAATTTTCACTCTACCTTCAATGAAGCTTCAATGGCTGCCATAGGCAGACATGACCCTGCTCACTTGGAGGAGTTGGATATCCACTTACAGGTCATATCTCTCCAAGCTCTCTTCTGGGGAAACATTCTTGAACTCCATGTGCTTCTGCCTAGCACATTACAGTGGGACATTGACCTCCCAGTTGCTCAATATTGCATGATTTTGAAGACGCTGCCTAATCTGCACCTAATTCAGTTTGTACTATTCATTCTCCTTCTGCACTATGCGAATCCATCATTGTTCATGGGGCAAATGATGCTGACCTTGTAAGATTACTCCCCACAAAACCATTTGTGCTATAGCTACGTATATGAGCTGCACTGAATCAAAAACCAGTTTGGTCAAAACCCTAATTGTAGAGACTCCATAGCTTTTGAGCTCAAGCTCATAAAAACTCATCGTTTTCATCACTTCCTCTCTCGTGCCACCTTGATTGCACTGAATCTGAAGGTTTCAGCAAAGATTTTGGATATTTTTAAGTTTTTTTTTGAAGTCTTGAAGACCTCAAGTAGTAGCATCAACACCAAAGCTTCTTTCTTTGCTTCATTCTTCCTCCATTTGGCAAGGCAAGCATTGTCACTCTGATATGAGTATTTACTTAGTGTTCAACAAGATTTTACCAACAAGGAGGGGACAAACATGAAGTTTTTCATGAAGATGCCATTCATAAAGAGAAGTGCAATCATTTTTACTCACTTGTACCACATAGAAGATGTACTTGCTCTACTTACAAGGAAAAATGGAGTTGTGAGCATTCAAGTGCCATCCATGTTTCCATTTGAAGAACTTGAAGACATACCTTCTACTTTAGAGATAGTGCAAGCTTTTGAAGACATTTCTTCTATCTTGAAGACCATGCAAAGCTCATAGATTGTACCTTTGCTTGAGGGGGACCACAAAGAAAAGAACTAATTGACTAATGCAAGCAAAGTCCATGGAAATGATGATCACTTGTTCTCTAATTCTCTAACCTTTCATTCCCTTTTATGAAAATGCCACCACAAAAGTGTGTGAACATCACAAGTCCCTCGATTACTATGGACAACCAATGATGCAAGCATGTAAGTGATCACTCCAAATAATAACCAAGTTTTTTTTCATGCTTTTTTAATGGAATTTAAATTAAGGCATTGTAAAATATTTAGTTAGGAGAAAATTAAAATAATAATTATAATGTAATTAAAATTATTTACTTAAGAAAAATAAAAAAGATAGAAAAAATAAATTCATTAATAGTCCGAAAATTATAATAGTTGGCTATCCTTAACTTGGTTAACAATAAAATAGCATGAATAAATTAGAATAACATTAGAGGATTATTATTATTATTAAAGCATAATATTAAAGCTTATAATTGATTAAAAATAGATCATTGTTATAATAAGATAAACTAAGCACTTCGTGCCTAGATTCTCCTAATGCCTCATGCCAATATTCTCTCAATGCTTTGTACCAAGATTCAAAAGCTCGTTTCATGGCAAGAGGATTCATGGGAGATTCATATAAGAAACATTATCCAAACTTTAAAAGCTTTTGCAACTTAGGCTAATACCATGTTGAATGCACAAAATTACAAAATATAGGGATGTGGCACTCACTGATATAGGAAGTGGAAGACCAACACTAATATAATAAATCCTAAACTATATCCCCAAAGAACTCTTATGATCATTTCTCAAAGTTTCTCAAAGACCAACACATTTATTAGTGATTTTTATTCACATTGAGCATACCATGGCATGCATATTATCCTCTCAACACTGAGCATATGGCATTACATCAATTTGACAATCCATAAACTAATGATAATATGGTGAGATTTAGCATCATTATATAGGTAAGTAGTCCTTGTACAAAAGTAGAAGGTGTGGGGAGAGTGTCTCCATAGCCAAGAGTCAACAACTCAGAATGCCAAAGTTTCAAAAAATACAATAATTAAAATCATTAAATATTTTCAAAGATGAACATCGTAGTCGTACATGGACACCATGATCACTAGTATGTGTGTATTGCCAATAGTGAGCTTATCACATAAATAATTCATTGCTTACCAACTTTCAAATATAATGGCAACAAAGTAAAGTTTTGAATACTTGTGGTCGCATTCCTTAATAGAATACATATAGGGGGAACATGAGCCATCCTCATCAAAAGAAATAATCATTGGAGTCCTAAAGCATGATGGAGTTTTCCTTATATCCCATTTTTATAAAAATTGAGGATTGCATTTTCCAAACCATAGTAATAAATACACAGTGAAGAGGTAATCTTGTTACTTGTGTTGCAAGACTAACGAAAAACACTAGTTGGTAAGGACTAACAAGTACAACTAGGTTGGAGGTGTCGAGGAACCACCTTGGTTGTTATCCCCTTCACACCATGTGGATAGTACCTGGTTTGAAGCAAAAGAAGACATAGTTGTTGTGGTACACAAAAGTTGCATTTTTGTCTCTTATATATGAAATTGTCTATGCAAATAATCGTGTGGTATGAAAGTTGACATAGCTTGTGAGAAAAAATTTCTTATAGGTGCATATTTATTAGACTAATAGATTTCTTAAGATTTCATGGGCTTGGTGGGTTTTCTTTGGCTTTTAGTTATATTTATTGGGTAGAATAGATATTGTAGGGCATATATACTAGGGAATATAATTTTCAAGTAGCATGGATTTATGGATTAGCTAGTAGAGTAGTGGGTGCTTATTTTTATTAGATGATATGAGATTGGTGGGTTTTCCTTGTTATATTTCTTATTAAGATGAGTGAGTAGCCTGATGGGTAACGAATTAGAGGATGGGTCAAAATATTTATAAATTCATAGATTAGCAAGTAGTGTTTCAATAGTTTTGATTTTGTGATTAGTTGTGTTTACACTACATGTGAGCTCTTGACAATGTAGTCTCTATTGTCTTTTGGCTATACTCTCACTCCCTCTCTTTTCTTTTATTTATCTTTCCTATCCTCTCCAAATGGCACATCCCTGTTGCTCTATTGATGATAAACTTCATGGCATCTCATTGTAGGGTGGCCTTGAAGAGACTCTTGAAGTGAGAAAAGAGTGTATGTAAGAAAGCAACACCGGTTGCTTTGATATGCATGATGTCCTTGTTGATGAAACCAATAGAGACGATGATTTTTTGGATGTAGTAGAACATGATAACTTCAATCTATTAGAGTTGTTTGTAGTGTTTGATAGCAACGATACTTACATGATTGAGACTAGTTGGACTAGTGTTAAGAATCAGACAGACCATAGAATAGATTATTTGAATGTTGAGTTGATGCAATTTGATCCTAAACTTTCTAATGCAATTGAAGAGCACAAATAATGTATCATTGATGAATTTGATCAGGACAACATCGAGAGTTGGAATGCCTTGATAGATGAGGATCCACAGATGGATGCATTTCCAAACTTTCCACAATGGGCTACTAAACTAATCGATGATGAGGTTGCTTAAATTGTTGGACAAAGCCAATTAGATTTGTTTTTTAGTTTTGAGTTGAAAATTGACGACATGTGCTATACAATAACAAAGAGCATGTCCAATTTTACAACTTTGGGGTATGGGAGATAAATGGAGATGCTTGTACATGTTATGTGTCCATTATGCTACTCGGAACCACTTATGCCATTTGACCTAGGGGGTGGCTATGGTAAAGTGCTATAAGTAATGTACACACAAGTCATAAAGTAGGTTATTGTATTTGGTAGTTATTGGACAACTTTAATGTTCTAAAATTTGGTGTTGATTAGGGAATTTTTGATGATGCACAACACATATAGGTGTATTTTAACACTTGAAGAATAGGACTACGAAGTTCACTATTGCTAGATCACTTAAGACATCATCAAATACATCTAGATTATTATTACCATGTTTTGGGATCCGTTGGAGTACAGTGCACTTCGACACTTGTGTATATAGCCACCTTTGTCCCAATCTTGGAGAGTGGAGGTTCAAGGCTCTTTGATTGTATCTATCATCACTAAAACTATTAAAACTCTTTTATGAAATCTTAATAGGTAGTTTGAGACTAGTTCTATAATAAAACTAGTATTTTGTATTTATTACATAAGGATCTATGAAATTCTTCTATGAAAAATGTAAACTTACAATAAGGGATTTATAAATTATGATACAAAGTCATAGTAGGGTTGAGAAAATGTCACAAAATAGGTTACATAGGGATATATAAAACATGCCATGAATGGACGTTATATATAGGATTTATAGATAGTGATCCCCCTTAGTACATGCCCTTAGTATCAAATGCTCTATCTTGCATGTATATATCTTCAGTGGAAATCCTAAAGCAATAATTAAAGGTCAAATGGCTATCGACTTTAATCTTGCATATGCTCCTATTATCAAAATGCAAAGGTAGGAGGGGTCTGATATAATATGTTAATAACACGATTTACATAACAGAAGAAGAAATACTTGACATAGATCACTATGATCTCATAATTTGATAAGGTTAATAGATGGAGTGAATACTTTTGCTTCAATAGGCCACCAAGTCAAAGCACTGTATGATCAGGATGATTTGCAAGCCATCTTTGATTGCTAGTAAATATGAATTTTCTAGCTCCTATACTAAACTAAAATGGTTATCAAAGCATCGGGATAGGACCAAGGCATAGGCATCAATAGTGTATAATTCATAATGACGTGGTTAGAAGCACATTTAAAGCTCTACATAGTGTAGAAATTACACAACACATCATACATAATCTAAGAAGGAGTAGAGAACACACATTAAATATGAGAAGAACAAAGATTGCTTTAATTTGAAACAAACTAATACAAATATGGCTCTGTCCACTTGCATGCTTCCATAGTGAAGCTTCGATAGCAATCCAAACAGATGATAGTCAAAGAGCTTAAGGATAGCTAGAAGAACTCTAATTGGGTGGAATATAGATTGACGATGGCTTTAGAGGGGTCTTCCTTTTATAGCTCGGGAAGGTAGTTTGGTTGGCATGTCCGACCATATTATGAATCTTCCCTAGTCGGCCAGGGAATATTACAAGTAATATTCTCTTTACTATCAAGCCAAGGTTGTTGCCCCCATACCCTTGTCAAAGGGGCCACTAGCCCCCCTAAGACCCCCTAGCCACGGGCCACTTCCATGGCCCTTGGACCCAAAAATAGGGGTCCTTGCTAACTCCCACACCTCGTAATTTGATGCATTGTACCTTGAGTTGCTACTAGCATAACTACTCTATAACCCAAAGCTTAAATCCACAAAGGTCACCTTTTTGCCATCAATCACATGGATCTCATCTAACATACAAGTCAAGACCTGTCAAAATGTCAAAAGACGCGGGATCTAGAGCATGGCAGAACCTATGGTGGATGGAAGATGAAGATTAAGCTCATGATGACATAGACTAGACTTGACCTATTACACAAGTGAATTGGGTTCTAAGATTGAGACTTGGACTCATAAACACAATCTTGTGTATAAGGAGACATAAGTAAAAGAGGAAAGCATCATGATATTACATTCATCATATATGAAAAAGTGATAGTCAAGTACAATGCTTTATAATTGTTGAATAGGAGCAATCTCCCTTTCTGTGCCTATGGGATTTAGTCTGCCTACATGTCCTAAGCCTAGAACTGCCTCATACAAAGAGGCTGAGTTAGGTGTGATTGCATACATCTCAACACCCCTCCTCAATCACAACTAGACAAGTACAAAAGTGTGTAGAGGCTTTAGTGAGAGCACCACCTGCAAAGTGTGGACATACCATAAACATGGCAAACACTAGAGGCTGTCGCAGAAAAGGCTAACTGTGGGTACCAAAGACATGGTTGACATCTAGAGGTTGTAACAGGAGCCTCACAAAGTGTACAAAGGCTATAGTAGAAGGCTACATGAGGAGTTTACAAGCTTATGTCCGAAGCATTAGGGCTAGGCATTACAAGGCTAAAAAAGTCTAGTAACCAAATGAGTCAAGAACCGGCAGCCCTTGCTATTTTCAGCATTTCTTTTGACATAGATCTTCTATTCATTACAGGTCTTCTTGTCCTTGTTGATGTAGTCCAACTTGCTATTTTTGATGCTGTATTTGTTCTTCACTTTTCTTGCAGCTTCAGTGTCTTCTCCTCTTGGAGCTTGATTTCAGTAGGGCTTCTGCACGTACACATGAGCTTTGAAGGAAAATCATCAATCAAATTATCTCAAAAGTTGGGCACATGTAAGCAACAAACTAGTGATGTTTTCAGTTATGTGTGAAAAGGTCACCTTAGGTTGGTTACACATCAAATGACAGACACGCGCTTTATAAGCTTTAACAAATCAAAACATTTATTTAAGAGATGGGTATTCGCAATCCTTTACACATGTGGGAGCTTTCACTCAACCGCCAAGACCCACGGACCGCTTTTATTGTTTCAAGCGTTCCAAGCCGAGCACTAATGGCTACCTCTCACATAGCCAACGTGCCATCCATACGGGTGTAGTGAGCTTACCTCCGTGCCGTTCAAGTTACCTCCTCTCCCGCGCACTCCGGTAGCTCCACGATCCAAGTGCAAGCTTCAAGCAAGCTCCACCCTCAAGCTCCACGCTCTAAGCTCCATTGCCGCAAGCAAGACAAGAGAAGAGAAGAGAAGAGAAGAAGAGAGGAGAATATGGAGAGCTTCTCCTCCTCAGTCCCTCACCCTCACACACTCACTCCCTCACACTCTCACACTCCCTCTCTCAAGCACAAGCTCAAGCAAGCAAGGACAAGAAGAAGAAGAAGAAGAGGAGAGCTACTTTTGGCCACACACAAGAATGAGCTTCTCATTCACTTTTCAAGTTTATATACAAAACCCTAAATCCCTTTTGGGCAGTCATCCCTTTTTCCCCTTTTTACATGGTCGGCCGTAGCCTAGGCCCTTTTTCCCATTGTCCTTCTATCTTTCTAGCTTCCTTTCCACCGCCCATCTACATTTACAAATTGCACGGGTGAGAACGCGGTGCTCCTTGAATTAAACCATGATGCGCTTGCGCTCTTTTACAAAAGTTTTGACTTGCGCTTTTCCTTGTGCGCATTTCTCCCTTATTTAGGACTCTTCTCCTTATGCGTCTTTGTCTTCCATTTCTCTTTGCCTTGGCCTTTGTCTTTGTCTTCTGCTTTAGCTTTTTCGAATTTTTCACCTTCGTTCGTTTGAGGGTTAACATTACCCCCCTCCTAGACTAGTGCCAGTCCCATGGCACTCACCGTCGTAGGTAGCAGGCTGTAGCATGCATCGAAGACGTGGGTGACAAGGATGCCTGTGGTTTCCATGGAGGAGTGTTGGTGGTGGTGTGGAAGAAGGTTCTCGGGGCCTATTGGTGGCCAAGGTGGATGGTGGAAGGTTGTTGGAGTTGATGGTAAGGCTATTCTGTGTTGGGGATTGCATTGATGGCTAGCACAAGTGTTGGTTTGCTGGGGATTCTGCACATGACGATTCTTTGCGGGCTTGTCGGATGGTAAGGGATAAGCATTCAGAGTTGGGTGTCGCTAAAGAGCGATTGAAATTTTGTTGGAGGCTTCAATACCTGCAATTTGAAATTCTCTCATGTGGTCTCTCCCTAAGGGGTAGTGCTAGTCTTCTTATCATGCCCAAGACATATTTGATTAGTTTGGGAGACAGGTCGAACTCTAAGCAAACTGAGAGTATTGTCCTGCACTTGAGGACCCAAACTGTGTATATACTTCGATGCAGATATTATGTAAGTGCTCGTGCATACTTAGATATTACGTAGTTAAAAGACTGTGGGCTAGTTTCTCGTAATAATGTGTGGATGAAGCAAAGTTGTCCATGTTGAGAAGAAGTACACGTGAAGGTATATGAGACATCATTTGCATTGTGACTGCACGACGGAGCATAATTGAATATAGAGACACCGCACTTTCGGTAGCTAGAAGCTATTGGACTTGCTTGATGAGGATGGTGCACTTTTCATGGCCAATCGTGCAGTGCTTACCACCACTGATTGCAATGGTACTAAGGTAGAGTGCAAGAGAGAATTGTGCAAGTGGGTCAGGGTGACAAGTCTAACCATAGGCGAGATAAGCTCCCTAGGTATGTCCTACCCTTGATGTGCCCTGAACAATTGTGGGTGATGCTAAAGGGCTAGGGGACTAGGGACGGAGCCAGTCGACCAAGATCACTGGATGTACCTAATTTGAGGACCCCTAGGTGCTGTGCTGTGATCGTGGGTGCTTCTTATCTTTTCGTTCGTTTCCTTTTTTCTTTTTCCTTTTTCTCTTTTTTTTTTTGGGACTTGCCTGAGTACAACCATTACAATATGTTGAGGCTATCAGCCTTTTAATGGGTTGGAAAATGTCAAGCTTCGAAGGCTCAAGAAATGGATATTACAGTGATGATTGTGCCCTAGCCTCGTTGTTAGAGAAGCAGTTGTTGAGATGGGGAGATATACTTGAGATATTGCAAACCTCCTTACGACACACGCGATGTTGATACAATTGAGGTAACGACTGCCGTGAGCCAACTATAGAGCTTGACCCAGAAAGAGAACGTGTCCCATGAATGTGAGTTGATCCATGCGATGTGGGTGGTCGGCAAGGGTGATTTTTGCTTTTGGCAGCGTGGCTTTGTCGCGGCTCTTTGTGGGGTCAATGGTCTTGCGGTGATCGGGCATTGAACACCTTCACACTAGAATCTATATTATCCTGCATCCACTTGTCACTTCGGGAGAGTATATGCTCGCTTGTGTTAAGTACATCAAACAAATGCAATCATGTTAAGACATAATTTTTCAGAATTCTATGATGTCTATTGGGATGCCTATTTCCTTGCTTATTAAGGTCGCATACAGTAACGAGAAGTAACGGGAAAGTGTACAAGTGGGGATATTGCCCCTTTACTCATAAAAAAACAAAATATTCTGGCATGCTGACTTGTCAAGCTACTTGTACATCAGAGGGGTTTAGTCGATAGGTACGAGGCTGGGTGAGTCCAGTTGGCTAGGTGACCGCCCGGGCGGTGCTAGTACGGGGCTCGCGTGAGGCTGGACAGGGAACATGTCGGCCGGGACATGAATGGTGTAGTCCTGGGCCGCTACCGTTTCCAGAATGTCTTTAAACAATTCATTAAATTATGCCCTATCCCTGGCCGCCTTGTCACTTCGTGAGCACCTGGTGTCCAAGCGTGCATTGGGGGTTTGTGCAACTGGCGTTGCCACATTTTGTGTGCCTCCCAGAGCGTCCGCTCCCCTGGCCCGCGGATTCTTCGGCCTTCGTCCGGGGCGGTAGCTCTTGGGGCCGCGTTTCTTGGCGTACCTTTTAAGAGTGGGCACGTAGAGCACTGGCGGAGGGGTGTGTGCTGCATGTTCCCGTCGGCTGCGGAGAGCATCCTTGCAAGCTAGCTGCCCTTGGTTCTCCATGTTTTCCTTGCGGGGGGCCTGTAAGATGTGAATCAAGGATTAGGATTTGTCACATGATAAGACCATTCATATGTAAGGGATTATAGTGCAGATTATCAAGTGCATAGGACGAGAAGGGGAGGGGTGGGGCATGCTGTGCTTGTTGTAGAGAGATGGCCCCCGTGATGTATATTTAGCCTCCTACAATTAGCCGATCTTGGTTCACACCGAGTTACGTCGGCTGGCGGTCATGGATTTAGGCAGGGCTCCTCCTCAGAAGGATAGACCAGAAAGGGGAAAAGGTGTATAGAAAGGGATGGTACCCCATCTACACCATCAGAGTCGTTGGTCAAGGCTTCCTATGGCGGTAATGAGGGTTGCATGCCCTTCACTTGGAGGTGATAATGGTCACACGACTTTTAAAAGTGTGATGAGAGGAGGACCTGAGGAGCTTAGCCTATCAAACCCAACTCTTCTCCCTGCGCTTGACTATCATTGCTTGTGTGTATTGATAGTATCTATACAGGGTGACACAAAAATCATTGTTTATTTATATACATATTTATGAATCCATGTCACTTCACGAGGATAAGAACCAATTGTAGAACTCGGGATTATACTGGAGCGTGGCACATGCATCTAGTATTCGTGGCAGCTTACTTAATACCGATAGATATTTTGCCACATTGAGTAGCATGGAACCTTGTCCGAGTCTACTGGCTATATGTAACTCCTCCTTAGTGAGAACCTTATCAAATAGAGCGTTCTCTTGGCTAGTTCTAGCTAAGTCCGTACCCCGGATGGCAGTCAGTACTCGAAGGGAGGTAGGTGCCACATAGGTTGGGTCCCTCTGGGATCGCCATTTGGCCAATCGCTCCTCTGAGACTGTCATGATCTGAGCCCCTAGTTCGGCCATTACAACGCGGCTTTCACACCAATGCTGCTCAAATTGACTCTGGCATGCTGACAGTCGCTTTAGTTGCTCTATGTCTACGAGATTCGGTCGATAGAGCACTTCATTGAACGTGATGGTTAAGCACAATTCGTCAGCCTCCTCGTCAGAGATGAGTCACATGCGTTCATGCAGGAGCCTGTCGTAGTGCTCGTCAAGATGTTCTTGCTCTTACCAGGATAAAGGAAAGGGCAAGTAATCTCCAAGCTGCTCCTTGGGGATTGTGCCCATGTCGGCAAGGACGTAGACACGTGCGATCACTTTGAGCTTAGCATCCAACTCAATTAAGCATTCTGTGACACTTCTATATTCAACGAGGGCTTGCTCGGTTGCTATCTCATGCAAAGTTCTAAGAGTTTCCTTAGGCTTTAGCATGGCTGGGGGCTCAGGCCTGGATGAGCAAGATTGTTTAACGCTAGGATTTCTCATGCTCGTGGGGTTCTCACGTTGCTCCTCAGGTTTTGCTGCTATTTTGTCATGGTTCTTCTCGAGTGTAACTGGTAGGACCTTGTCACCCTGTTGTGACAACGTTGTATCCACTCTTGATTTATCAATGTGAGTTCTATTGTCAGTGGATAGAGTGTTGCAAGCAACTGTTGATGGCAACTGTTGCTCGGGTTCTTCAGAGCACACGGATGTGTCTGAGGTTTCACCGCTATCAAGAGAGACGTCAATGGGTTCATTGGTGGATGGACTTGATGCTTTATTCCCCCGCTCTCCCTTGCTCTTGGTCTCAATGCTCTTGGGGTCCACAACCACCTGTAGCTGCTGTTGTTCTCGATGTTTTCTCCTCTTTTTCTTGGTCAATGCAGGTGCATTTAACGTCTCAGGACCTTGGGCTACATCGACCATTGATGTGCTTGGTCGGGCCTCAGTATTTTCCTTCTCTAGAGGGTCCTCATGGGACCTAGTCGTGGCCTGCGGAGTAGCCTTGCTAGGTTGAGTGGTCAGATGCGCCGTCTCCTTGGCCACATCTTTGGGAGGTCTCTCCTCAAGCCTAGGCTCTAGGTGCTTTGGAAGTGCTGGAGTTGTCAAGGACACTGGTTGCGGCACCTCCTTCACAGGTGTACTACTAAGGACACGCTCCGCTAGGGGCGTAGTCATGGCCAAGGACTGTGACTGTTGTGATCCCTGATTGGAAGTAGTAGCGGCTAGTCCAGTGGGTTAGCTACCCTCGGTGGATTGCAGTGTCAAGTCCCTAGGGTGATCGGAAGTAGTCGTGTCTTTTGTTGCCCTTTGAGCACTCATCTGTGTAGATCGAGATCTAGTCACATTAGGTTGCACAGGCCTATCCTTGGGCCGAGAGCTACAGATGGCGTCATGTCCCACCTCTTGGACATTTGAAAGCTTAGATGGAGATGGAGATTGGGATTGAGCAGCCGCCCTTGACGACTACTATTGTGCTTCCTGTGTCTGTTTGGCAAAAGAGGGTGTAGGAGATCTAGGACTCTTAGGTAGACTTGGCACTGGCTGACTGATTTGCTCAATGCTATTAGACGATTGTGCATTTGCTTTGTTGAGCGATCAGCCTTGCCTTGAGCAATGTTGTGCCTATGATGCTTGTTCTCCCCTTGGGAAATCAAAGGCTCTTTGGGCACTAATGATGTTCGTGCATGCTCAATGGCTACGTATAACATCTGACTATTTAGCATGCTAGGCTGAGGCTCTTTCCTTTGAACAATAATGTCTGGTTTCTTGCCTCGAGACCTAGATTTTCTCTTAGATTTCCTCCTGTGCTTCATTGCTTTTGATGCAATCTGGCCTTCAGCTGATAGAGGCGGTTTAGCAGGGGATTTTGGTACCCAAATCCATCGGTTACCTGCGTAGTACCCTTGAGCACGTAGCAACGCTTTGGATATCCATCGCGGCGTTGTGTTGACCCTCCATCGATGCCTGCGTCTATAAGGCTTGGGCTTCTTTTGGGGTCTTCTACGATATTTGTAAGTCCAAAGTCCGTCCTTGGCATTTTCTCTTGACCTTCTTTTTTTAGGCCTGGCCTCACTCACTAGTTCTTGTTGTTCGACCTGTGCTTGTATCAATTTTTCCAACAAGTCCTTGCTCTCGTTAGTAGGCTTGACTATTACGTCAACACCTTCCTTGCCTTTCCCTTGAGGTTTGATGAGGTCACCCTTGCTAAAGGTTGTGACTATCCTCACACCCGGTAGTGTCAGGTGTATCCTCTGTGCCACATAGTCAGCCTCATACTTGGTCGCCCTTTTGAAGGGTCTTCCTAGGAGGGTTTATTTCCCGTAGCTAGCACTATTTTGAGGAACATAAAATAGGATAGGCAAGCTTTCCGTTTCAATTGTCACAAGGATTTTGCACTTCCCTATGAGTGCTTGTGGGTGTCCCCCATAAGGGCTAAGAGTTGCACTAGTCGGAGTGAGCTCTGGTTGGCCTAGTAGGGTCCATGATTCATAGGTCAAGATATTAAAATCTGCTCCTTCATCAATTAGAGCATCAATAGTATGCTCTCTTTTCGCAGTGAGTTTGACCCTAAGATAAGCAGGTGGTACTATATCTTCATCTTCCGGGTCTTGGCTTGTAAATTTAAGCCTTCTGATAGATGCCCTTGAGTCCCCACATGCATGACCAGACATGGATTCTCCACCAATGTCTTGGGTTGTCTGTGCAGTGTTGCTCAAGGTATATCTCTCGTAAAGAGTGTCATGTCTAGTCATCCCGGCATTTGTAGCTTGCTGATGTTGCCTTCCGCCCTGACTAGACATGTTCTGAACACAATGTCTTTGTATTCTCGTGGTGTGGCCTTTTTGCCTTTGATGGCTAGATTGGCCCGTTGAGGTTCTAGGGTCTCTGTTTCTCTCTGTTTGAGTATGGGCTTTTGGTTGCTCTTTTGCAAGTGAGAATCCATGCTCGTGTAGAGCCATTACTACACTCGGGTCCAATTTGGAGAACTTATCACGGCATGTGTTTTCTCTCCAACCTGCTTGGGGGAGGTGCGGGGGGGTCCAGAGAGGGCAGTCTCCCCCGGCCCGCAGGGCCATTACGATAGACGCCATATACAATTTGGAGGACCGTTTATAACCAAATTTTGAACTACGTGCTCTAAATTTTAGTCCAGTGAGGATCTGTGATGTGCCTTTAGCTCTATGCGGTCTTTGGGGTCAATCTTGGGGTTTAGATGCGTCAGAATTCGGGTTCTAGATACCTGTCCGATTTTGACAGTTTTTTGTCCGATTCTCAGATGTCCGATTTTCAGGAGTCCGATTATCAGAATCAGACGTCCGATTTTGGGTTGGTCCGATCGGCCTAGTGGTCCGATTTTGGTCACGTCCGATTCCAGGAGTCGGATAAAAAAAGTGGTCCGATTTTTAAAGTGGTCCGATTTTGGGAATCGGATCGGACAGGGTGGTCCGATTCTGGACTGGTCCGATTTTGACTGGTCCGATTCTAGGGGTCCGAGTGTCTGAGTGTCCAAATCGAACGGGTTGGTCCGAGTGGTCCGATCGGACAGGATGATCCGATTAAGATCTGGTCCGATTTTGGTGGTCCGAGTGGTCCGATCGAACAGGATGATCCGATTAAGAACTCGGGTGGTCCGATTTTGGGAATCGGACCACTGCGAGTTGGTCCGACTACATCGGTGGCGAGTGCGATTCCTGCGCGTTTGACCCCTCCTTACTGTTTGCTGCGCGCAATCACCACAGAATTTCTAGATCTGATTAGAGCACTTGTTGGAAAACACCAGACTCACCTGGAGCAGCACGAATCGCCGACACCTAGAGATCGGGGTAGCGCTTCCTCGTCCTGTGAACCAGAAGTTCTCTCTCTCTCTCTCTCACAAGGCAAACCAAGGAACTGAGGTCTGTCCTGGCCTCCCAGGCCTCTTAAGGTCCTTTCCCAGCATTGCAGAACCTCACAGCTAGTTCCCTGTCACTGTCTCACCCAGAAACTTGAATCTGGTCCCCTGTTTCCCTGTTTTAGCCTGTTATACAGCAACAGAAAACCCTACTGTTTGCTTGTTTTTTTTTTCTTCTTTTTCTTTGTTTTTTCCTACCCTAATGCACCCAATTCATAAAGTAAATACCTATACTACTTCATTCCACAACATAAATCTCAAGAAAGCAACAAACCTACTTGCCAAGGAGATCGAATACCATCCTCAACCCCCTCGCTTCCTACCTATCTACCTCAAGCACCGGTTCGGGGGAAACCCCTTACTTTGATGCTCGATTCGAAGCGCGCAAGCGCTCAAGGCTTGAATCCGTTTGTCCCGGCAATGGAACCAAAATGTGGGAGCTTTCACTCAACCGCCAAGACCCACGGACCGCTTATTGTTTCAAGCGTTCCAAGCCGAGCACTAATGGCTACCTCTCATATAGCCGACACGCCATCCATATGGGTGTAGTGAGCTTACCTTCGTGCCGTTCGAGTTACCTCCTCTCCCGCGCACTCCGGTAGCTCCACGATCCAAGTGCAAGCTTCAAGCAAGCTCCACCCTCAAGCTCCACGCTCCGAGCTCCATTGCCGCGAGCAAGACAAGAGAAGAGAAGAGAAGAGAAGAAGAGAGGAGAAGATGGAGAGCTTCTCCTCCTCGGTCCCTTACCCTCACACACTCACTCCCTCACACTCTCACACTCCCTCTCTCAAGCACAAGCTCAAGCAAGCATGAAGAAGAAGAAGAGGAGAGCTACTTTTGGCCACACACAAGAATGAGCTTCTCATTCACTTTTCAAGTTTATATACAAAACCCTAAATCCCTTTTGGGCGGTCATCTCCTTTTCCCCTTTTTACATGGTTGGCCGTAGCCTAGGCCCTTTTTTCCATTGTCCTTCTATCTTTCTAGCTTCCTTTCCACTGCCCATCTACATTTACAAATTGCACGGCAGCGCTCCTTGAATTAAACCATGATGCACTTGCACTCTTTTACAAAAGTTTTGACTTGCGCTTTTCCTTGTGCGCCTTTCTCCCTTATTTAGGACTCTTCTCCTTGTACGTCTTTGTCTTCCATTTCTCTTTGCCTTGGCCTTTGTCTTTGTCTTTTGCTTTAGCTTTTTCGGATTTTTCACCTTCGTTCGTTTGAGGGTTAACAACACATTGGAGAGGACATGACTTGTTGTTTACGTGTTGAACATGTGAATTCTTTATCCACTTCATAAAGTGATAGACAAGCGTACACTTTTTGCATTTATAACCAATCAAAAGATTTTATAAGTTCATGTTAATTTTTAAAATTTTAAATAAATTGTGTCCATTTAGTGTATAAAAGTACTATGTCCATATTCAAAAAATACAGGGGCGTATGTTGTTGGGTGTGTAACTAGCCTTAGTTTTCTTAAAAGTGATTAGTTAGTCCAAACATCTTTAAACTTTGGGCGGATGTTTGTGAAAGCCCTAAAGTCCCCATGACCTAACATATTAGGTTTTGGAGGGCGCCGGGGACACAATGTCAGTAATAACGTTTGAAGGGATACCGGATGCTGCAGTTGCGCCTTTCTCTTAAAAATTCAAATCTCCCGGCATTCCCTCGACTGCTAGTCAAAACGAGTATAAAATACAGCGAGAACTCACCTGAGGAGCGTGCAGGAGCCTGCGATCGTTTCAGCGTTGTGTGTGGCGACTGTATCAGGAAGAAGGGGGGTGGTTTGCGTATATCTTCGGCATCAGCATGTCGGGGCGCGGCAAGGGCCTGGGGAAAGGCGGGGCGAAGAGGCACCGCAAGGTCCTGCGCGACAACATCCAGGGCATCACCAAGCCCGCCATCCGCCGCCTCGCCAGGAGGGGGGGCGTCAAGCGCATCAGCGGCCTCATCTACGAGGAGACGCGCGGCGTCCTCAAGATCTTCCTGGAGAACGTCATCAGGGACGCCGTCACCTACACGGAGCACGCCCGCCGCAAGACCGTCACCGCCATGGACGTCGTCTACGCCCTCAAGCGCCAGGGCCGCACCCTCTACGGCTTCGGGGGCTAGGCGGATGGACACCATCCTCTACGGCAATGGACCCGGGCGCGCCTTTGTTCTTCGTGCTTCTGCAACGGTGTCTCTATGACACCACCTTTTCCCCCTCTCTGAGATCACTACCGAACTCTTTGCTCAAGTCCTTTCTCCGATTCTACATTCCGATTTGCAGGCGCGCCTCCACCCCGTCTTGTTGCTGCGCGGTTGTTCAGGTGCAGCGTATTGCTGATGCTAACAGTTCTCGAATGCATGTACGGATGTAGGCCCGTGGTCCGCCGCGGTGCAGCTGTCACTTCTGTCACTCTACATACTAACACGTTCGCTGACTCGATATGCCTTTCAGTATGTCTTGTCGGATCCGGAGCGTGCGTCAATACCTGACAAGTTATAATCATATCCAAGTGAGCAATTAAGTTTGTCCAAAGAAAATAACTTGCATAGGTGAAGCAAAGCTTAAAATCAAAATTTCCTTTAGAGATTGTACCAATAACTTTGCACCATAATTTCAAGTATCAACAAACTACAAAGTGTCATTTCTTGATTGTGTCTATGCATCTACATCCAAATGTTACAAAACTTTTAAAAATTTTCATAGGGTTTAGCCAAAATAAAGTTTTCTTTTCTTTGAGAAATAATTGGGAATGTATATTTTTTCAATATAGCATGGTTAGGTGAAGCAAGTTTCATCGCCACTCTTTGTCTTGTTGTTGGTATAAGGGACATTATAGTATTTTCTCTTTCTTGCACCTAAAATTTGTGGTGCTACATATAATGTTTTGTGGTGCAAGAAAGAGAAAATACTATATATACATGCAATGACCATGTATTAATATTGTAGTTGTATCCATACTTGCTTTGTGCAATAGTTAGAAGTAGATCTACATGATCATTCGATGTTACAATTAAAAATAACATTGCTACGTTGAAATGAACCACAAAGTATAAGCATATCCAAGCATCAAATATAGACACAACAGTATTAACAATCCACACAAGTGAAGCAAAGCCCAAAACCAAAGCTTGCTCCAGAGCTGATAACTTTGTATCATAAGTTCAAGTATCAACAAACCACAAAATGTCACTTCTTGATTACACCTATGCATCTATATCCAAACGCTACAAAAATGTTGAAATTTCCCATGGGGCCTAACCAAAATGAAGCTTTCTTTTTTTAAAGAAATCATTGGGAAAAATTCCATTCTCCAACACATTATACCTAGGTGAAGCCAATCCTCTTATAACAGACCAAACCTTTTTTTATATCTCATTTAGGTTTTCTTGGTCTCTAAAGAGCATTTGTCTCCAATGCACCACTATTGAGTGCACATTAACTTTATCCATTCCACTATCGAGCTTTCTCCATAATGTCTAAGATGTCTAAGATTCAATATAGGGGCAAATACACAAAACTACCTTGTATAAAAAAGCGAGGGTGAATTGGCATGCCAAAAGAGCTTGCGATCGTGGTAGTTGCTGAGAGCAGGCCTAATGTCTCAAGGAGGGAGGGAAGTAGCTAGAAAGCATCAACATGTCGGGGCATGGGAAGGGCTTGGGGAAAGGCGGGGCGAAGAGGAATCGCAAGGCCTTGCGCGATAACATCCAAGGCATCACCAAGCCCGCCATCCGCCGCCTTGCCAAGAGGGGGGGGGGCGTCAAGCGCATCAGCGGCGTCCTCAAGATCTTCCTGGAGAACGTCATCAGGGACACCGTCACCTACACGGAGCACAAGACCGTCACCGCCATGGACGTCGTCTACTTCCTCAAGCGCAAGGCCGCACCCTCTGTGGCTTTGGGAACCAGGCGGATGGATCTAGGGGTGTGTTTCTTTCACAGCAGCCAACGGCGGCGGGTCCCCCTCGGTTGTGGATTCTCTTGCCCCTTCTTTTCTGCAATGGTGTCTCTTTGACACCACCTCTTTCCTCTCCAAGTTTATCAATCGCATGCACGAGGTAACCAACCCCTCGGGCTTTTTGCGTATGGCACTTCTCGGCGCCAGGTGGTATGATTTTCTTGGAGGCTTTGCGATATGGTAGGAGTGGGGGTCGGCTAGTTTGGCCATGTGACTCGAGTCAAATTAGTCGACTCTCCTCTCTCTCTCTCTCTCTCTCATTATAAGTGAGGATTGGAGAATACCCAACCTTATCCCTAAAGGTGATATAAGAAAATCCCCAAATCATTATGGGCTGCCCATTTTGAAGATGTGTGGCATGTAGGTTACATCTAACTATGGATTTGATTATTCATGGTTTATTGTTTGGGATTGGCCATGCAATAGAGATTGAACATTTTTTTAAAGCAACATGGGAGACTTGAGCTTTAGATCCATAAAGTATGACATGGCTTGTAGTGGGGACCTACTTTCTTGCTTTGATGCTTCTTTGGATCAAGTTATTTGGTTTTAAGTTGAGATTTTTAGAGAGTTTCCAACTTGTCAAAATAGAAATATAGTAATTAAAAAAATTAAAAAGGGTTTTGAAGTTGCAGAATTGCTTGATATTTGATCATGCTTCCACAACATTGGGTTTATGAAGTTGGAGAATTGCTTGAGATTTTATAATGCTTCCACAACATTGATCAATTTGCATAGGGAAGTTATGTTTCATTGAAACCATAATGCCTTGCACTTTAACCATGATGGAGTTTTTGGGGCATTATCTTCCTACATTAGGTAAAAGAATTAAGACATTAAAGAAATATAGAGATATTTTTGCTAGTAGTGGCATTTGGATTAAGAAAAATAAGGAAGCATGGAAGAGTGTAGATGAGAAGTTCCTTAAGTTAGAAGTTTCTTAAAGCCATGGGAAAAAAAAAGGATTTAAAAGAATGTGGATGATAACTTTGTCTTTTAACTAAGCTTAATGCTTTTGGAGTCCTTGGAAGAAGACTCCTAATTAATAATGGCATTAGGCTTTTGCAAGTTGCACCATTGTGCTTGTTTTGCAAGAGGAGATGAAGCACTCAAGTATAAATTTTGGGATTGCAAGAAATTGTATTCATAGTAGACTTAGCTAGAAACAAGCTTGGTGATAGAGGCATCTTAGTAACAAGCTTTGGTTTGTGATAGAGGTAATCTTAATGATGTTCCTTATGAGGTTTGGGTTTTTATTTGAGTAAGTATTTTGAGGTCAATTAAGGTTGAATATGCTTGATTTCTATTTCACTACATGGTTAGTGTGTTAAAACATGATTTAATTATATTGATCTCATAATAAAGCTTATTATTTTATAGATTTGATAGATGTATAGTAGCATGTATTTGATGGATCTTATCACAAGCTAGGTAGAGCATTCACTTCATTTTTGTATACATGTTACTTATTTTAGTGTTGATGTTGAATTCTTTGGAATTTATGATTTACTTAGGGTTTTTGGTACTACCCACCATTGGATTACTTATAAGGCATGTTGGTTCATTTGTTTTCATTGATTTACTATGAGTCACCAATCTTTGGAGATTTATTATTAGATTATATTGAACCTTAGTCTTAAAAGATGATACAACCCATGCTTCAAGAAGGCTACATATTGTTTTTATATGCGTTAAAATGTGTAAAAGCTTTTAACAATACAATTGTAAATACATGCTCTAAGAAAAGCCTTTGGGAGCATGGGGAAATATTGTACCCAACGGTTTATGCTCTTGCTTTCTGATATATATATATATATATATATATATGAAAAACATATTTCCATATCTTTCTCCTTCCCATCAACAAACTCGAGTGGCTTGATTTGCTTAAGGATAGGGTTAGGATTAGATGCAACATCTTGACTTTGCAATGCACATAGTTAACTTCTACATGATTCATCCAAGTATTCCTTTAAACTTTTACACATTTGTCATATAAGCATCAATAAATATTGTTAAGAAAACATTAATCTTGAACAATTGGACACACAAATGTATTGAAAAATAGAGATACCTTTATTATATATATTGCCTTTGCCATATACATAATTTGGATGTCTTCAAAAGAAATTGGAGCCTTCAAATCTTCAAGATATAGACTTTGTAAAAAACAAATAGCTTGTTGTAGAAAATAGGGCATGTTGTAGAAAAATGCCATAACTTTTGATAGAAGTATCCAAATAGGGCATGCCACATATCAAAACATAGCTATTCAAGAGTACATTGACCCTATGTAGGTGGAAAAATTCTAAAAATCAGGTAGAGTAAAATTTCTTTTAGAACAAACTATTGTTCAGATTCTATTTATAGTATAGTTGGCTCCCATGTGACTATGTCTCAACCACTAATGTATCTTGTAGATAGAAAAACTCATCCAAAATGGAATCCAACCTCCAAGAAGCTTCCTCAAGTAGTAAACCCTTTCACTTGATCAAATACTCGTGATGGAGTGAGAGCAAAGCTTCTTTTCATGTTGTCTTATAATCTCCTTAAGAATGTACTAAATAAGTCCTTCATCCATAGGAGGTAGCTCATCAACTATTTCCACCTAGGTACCATAAAAAGAGTTTGAGTTGACTAACATGAAATACATTATAAATCTTAGTAGAAGAGGGAAGTTTCAAATGATATGACAAGTCTCCAATACGCTTTAAAGATCTTGTAGGGTTCATAAAATTTGTGAGCAAGTTTATTGTTGGATCCATCCTTTAAAGTAAAATATCGAGACTTGGGTATTTTCAATAGAACTAAGTTTCTCTTCTGGAACTCTAAGGATCGTCTCTTCTCATCAACATACATCTTCATTTGATCTTGAGCTTTTCTAAGATTTATCTTACATTCTTAAAGAAGGGTTTGCATTCTTTTCAATTCTTCCTTTTCATGAGGGTTGATCTTCTCATTGAAAATAACTATGGGTAGGGCTACCTTATAGCCACACAAAGCCTCAAAGAGTGAAACTCCAATGCTAGCATGAGTGGAGTTATTATTGGAAAACTTAGCCAAATGTAACCATGAATCCCATGGATGCTACACATCATGACAAGAATGGCAAAGGCAAGTTTCCAATAATTTATTTACCCTTTTTGTCTTACCATCAATGTATGGATGATAGGTTGTAGAAGGAGTCAATTTAGTATCCATGGAGCTTAATACACTTGCCAAAAGTTACTCATGAGCTTGGTATCCTTATCATGCACAATCACATGCGATAATCCATGTAATCTAAAGATATGCTCTATGAACTGAATAGCCACTTGTGAAGTAGTGAATTGAGTCTTGGTAGAAATGAAATGGGTTGTCTTGGTGAGTCTATCCACTACCACATAAATGCTATTCTAACCCTTTTTTGTAATAGGTAGACCAATAATGAAATCCATGGTAATGTGTACATTTGCCTTTTGAAATAGACAATGGATGCAACAAACCACCTAGCTTACGGGTGCTATCCTTATTTTCTTGACAAGGCATACACTTTATGACATAGTCCTTAACATCTTTCCACAAATCCTTTCCAGTGAAAGCTCTTGTTGATCTTATTATAGGTCTTAAACACTTCAAAATTTGTAGCTATGGCTAAGATTGTATCTCGTCAATAATTTTTAGCTTGAAAGAAGAAGTAAAGGGAATAGCAATCTTGCCATTAAGCCTAATGTGGATGTTTTTAAGCTAATAATGTGAGTTTTTCTCCATAAGACCATGCTTTAATTTTTGAAGGACATTGCTAAGCTCATCATCCAAAAGGTAGGCTTCCTATAACTCCTCAATCTAGTCACCATGTAACTCACTCATAGTTGAAACCTGACATGTCCACATTCTAGGAAGAGAATTAGCTACCGCATTGTCTTTGCCCCTTGTATGAGTGATGTCAAAATCATAAATTTGCAAGGTAGCTACCAACCTATGTTGCTTATGGATAAGATTTGATTGAGTAAGAAATACTTTAGGACCTTGTGATCACTTTGAACTCTAAATCGGTTATCATACAAATAACAGTGCCATTTCTTTATTACATGTAGAATAGCTAGCATCTCTTAGTCATAGACATTCATAGGCATCTCTTTTTCTATAAGCTTGCAGCTTTCAAAGGCAATAACTCTATGCTCATGTAGCAAAACAACCCCTATGCCATGGCCATTGGCATCACACTATATGATAAACTCTGTTAAGAAATTTGAGCATACTAGAATAGGAGCAGAAGCAAGTAATTCCTTTAACTGGTTGAAGCTACTATCTACAAGTGCATTCCAAAATAAAGCTTCCTTCTTTAACCTGTCAGTGAATGGAGTTGCTACAATCACATAATTCTTAATGAATTTGATGATAGAACAAGAAACCCTCTAAGTAGTGGTGGTAGGTGTTAGCCAATCTCTGATACACTGGACCTTCATAGGGTTAGCATGTATCCCTTTTTCACTGGCAATATGGCCCAAGTACTCTACTTCAATTTGCATGAAATAGCACTTCTTCTCCTTAGCAAAGAGACTGTGATGCCTCAACACATCAAAAACCTTCCTCATATGTGATAAATGGTCTTGTAGAATCTTGCTGTAAATCAATATATCATCAAAGAAAACTAGGACAAATTGAAAGAGAAAAGGTTGCAAAAACTGTAATATATACCAAAACACTACCCGCATGAACCCCCTTTTAAGTAATGGGGATAATGATATAGCAATTTTGATAATTTCCTAAGGATAGTGCAAATTTTTTTTCTTATTCTCCTCCCCAGCCGACTGTTGTGCTGGAAGGGTGTTGAGAATCTGCCAATCACACCCTATGTATGCCCCTTTGTATGGAACAACTAGGCTAGGAAGATGCAGTTCATTCTAGGAAGAGAGATAGATCCCATAGGCACAGTGATGAAATGTGCTACCAAGCAATCCTATATAATGATGTACTTGACTATCACTTTCATATGATGATAATGCAATAGTACTTGTCTCTTTGTGTCAAATCTCTGTCATTGTCAGTCCTACACAAGATTGTGTTTATGAGTTCAAGTCTCAATCTTGAAACCTAATTCACTTGTGTAACAGTTGTCTTCTTTGTCAATGTCAACATGAGTAGTATCTTCATCTTCCATCCTCCATAGCTTCCGCCTTTGCCATGCTCTAGATCCCGCATTTCTCACATGGTATCAGAGCCAGTCGGGCATGGCATAACTCCCTTATCTACTCTCTCAATCCCTCTTAACCTCAGGTCAGCTCAAGTTCAGCTCATGGTTCCATTTCTTACCTCTATCCTCACTGAAGCTTCCATGGCAGCCATAGCCACCAGCACCCTCTCAACTTGAAGCTCCTGGATCTCTCTTCATAAGTGATATCTGAACCTGCTCTCTTCTAGACATTTGTTCCTTGACTCCCAAGGCTTCTTTCTATCACTTAAGAGCTTGACATTGGCCACTCCATAGCTCAGGATTGCTTAAACTGTCAATCTCTGCTCTGTGTCTGCCATAGCCAGACAGGACATACAGCACTTGGAGCTTCTATATCTTACTCTACAGGCCATCTTAGCCCATGATTCCTTCTGGAGAAACATTCCTCTACTCGTGGCGAAGCTGCCTGATGCATCACAGTCCAAAATTGCTCATCATCGAGCCCAGCATTGCGGAAATCGCGGAAATCTGTAAAAACTACGCCTGTTCATGGAATTCGTCTCTGCGCGCGCCATACTGCCAGCGATCTTGATGATTATCATGGGGCTTTGATAGCCCATGAAATCAGCTTCCTAGGCATGTAAAAATTTTTGAAAATGGTCCACCATAGCTCCTGCAATGTTAGAAAAACCAGGCCCCTGTCTCAGAAACCCTAAAATCCACTATAGCCAAAATCCTTCAAACTCAAAAATTCTTCATTTTCTCTCCCCTAACACTCAACCCAAGCCTCTGCCACTTTGATTCACTGATTTGATTAGTCTCCAACAACACTTGTCCATCAAATCAAGGAGGGGAGATCTCTGAAGCACTTAAAGACCATTGAAGATTTGAAGACCTCTCATAGACTTGAGCTCCAAAGCTTCATTTTCTTACTCTTTTCACTCAACTGAAGGTTTTGATAATCTGATCTGAGTATTTACTCAGTGTTCAGCAAGATTTTACTAGCAAGGAGGGGACTCAAACAACGGGTTTGTCAAATCAAGAATCACCATCTTCAACTCTAGTATCCCTTGATACTTAAGAGTGTTGATTTAACACTATCTTCACTTGTGTTTTTTGACACATTGAAGATCAATTTGGTTGCCACTTACTCCCAGATTTGAAGCAGATTCTTGGTCATATCTATGATAACCAAGAAGATTTATATGTGGATACACTTTATGAAAAGTAACATGACTTATCTACACTACATAGAAGATTTTTGTGATCTACTTGCAGAGAAACATGGAGTTGCTCATATTAAAGTACAATCAATGATTCCATCTAAAGTTTTTGAAGACACTCCAGTTACCTTGGCCATCATGAAGAATGAGATGTCTTTGCTTAAGGGGGACAAAGACATGGACATGAAGACTAAAGTTGCAAGCAAAGTCAAAGAAGAACCAGACCAAGAAGACCATAAGATCAAAGAGCAAAGGAAGAAGGACAATAAGAAGATCAGCCATGAAGACCAAAAGACCACATCATTCAAAGCTGAAGAACCAAAGATGAAAGACAATAAGATTTTCCATGCCGACAAAGAGAAATCATATGTTGAAAAAGACCACAAGGGCCTATCAGTCCTTGTCTCTCATTTTTTGTTTTAAAAGCATTGTACCTGCCTTAATGTTCCTTTCATAAGCTTTGTAAACTCCTCATGTAGCCTTGTACTACAGCCTCTGTACACTTTGTGAGGCCCCTGTTACAGCCTCTGGATGTCCACCATGTTTATGGTACCCACACTTAGCCTTTTCTGCGACAGCCTCTGGTGTTTTGCCATGTTTGTGGTATGCCCACACTTTGCAGGTGCAGCTCTCACTAAAGCCTCTGCACACTTTGTACTTTCAGGTTGTGATTGAGGAGGGGTGTTGAGAATCTACCAATCACACCCTATGTATGCCCCTTTGTATGGAACAACTAGGCTAGGAAGATGCAGTTCATTCTAGGAAGAGAGACAGATCCCATAGGCACAGTGATGAAATGTGCTACCAAGCAATCCTATATAATGATGTACTTGACTATCACTTTCATATGATGATAATGCAATAGTACTTGTCTCTTTGTGTCAAGTCTCTGTGTCATTGTCAGTCCTACACAAGATTGTGTTTATGAGTTCAAGTCTCAATCTTGAAACCTAATTCACTTGTGTAACAGTTGTCTTCTTTGTCAATGTCAACATGAGTAGTATCTTCATCTTCCATCCTCCATAGCTTCCGCCTTTGCCATGCTCTAGATCCCGCATTTATCACAAAGGGGAGGGGAATAGAAAGGATGCGAAAGCTCCTCGATGGAGCTCGCAAGGTGATACAGCCATGCCCGTCGACACGTTAGGAGAGGGAGGATCCCCCTTCCCTCCCCTATATAATTGAGGTGGGGTCGTAGGCTGAAAGATGATGGAGGGGTAGAGATTTTGAAGAAAAGACGTCGTGCGCCATCATTGCAGAGAGGGAGAGAGTGAGTCTCTCCGCTCGACTCCTAAGGGTGTGAGCTACCGGGCTGCCTGTCATCACCAGAGCCTGGGGGAGGAATACGAGGTGGAGCCAGACGTTGTGAGAGGATGAGGCGCTGATTGCCACCAAAGCCCAGAACGGCATCGCCTCTGCCGTCAGTCCGCACCCCCAGCTGCTTAATCACCGCCGAGTCGCCGTGAGCTTCCCCCCCTCCCACGTGGCGGAAGCTTTAGAAGCTTCCTGGGGGGGAAGCTTCTAAAGGGCTAGATAAGCCCCCTTTCACCCCCCGTGTCCTAAAACCTCCCAAGGCCCCCCTTCTTGTGCCTTTTGAAACCTTCCTCCCCAGTTTTAACCCCCTATAAGCCCCCTTTCCCTTTGGCTTTGGAACTCCCCCCCCCCCGGTTTTTAAAGCTTTATAAGCCCTTTTTCCCCCCAAAAAAGAGAGGGTCTTTTAACACCTCCCTTTCCCACTCAAAAAAACCTCGTAAGGGATTCCGCACCTTGTTATTCCCCGTTCGTGCGAGTCCTTACAAAGGCCATTAAGCCTTCCCCATGGCTTAATGGGTCTTAGTCGTGAAAGATTCTGAAACACCCCTTTCGAATTCCCAACTTCAAGGAGGAAGCCTTCTAAAACTAACTTCGACGGACGGTGCAAGGGAGTGACGGTGGAATTCCAAAGAGGAGTTGTAAAGCTGCTTCCGTGTCCGAAAGACTACAATTGCGATGCCTCCTAAGAAAGTCCAAGGCGCAGCCGCGGGAGGGTCATCTCCGGGCATCCACGTCGACATCTCACCCCAAGCCCAGGTTTTCCTTCCTAATTTTGATTTGATATTGTTGTAATTCAATCATGCAAGGTTAATTGTTAGAAATAGGATATATTTTTGTCCTAGATGCTCACAATGGAGGAACTTAGTCATCAATACTTTTAAATGAAACATGCAAATTAAAGAAAGCATAAACGCATTTCTAGCAAATAGCTTTATGCATTGAAATGAATTATAAACTAGATTATTATCCATTAAAATTGTATACTTCGTTTAAGCCTAGATGTATAAACTATGTATCGCACTATTAACCCATATCCTCTTCGCAATGAATCATCACGGGAAGTGCAAGCATGAAATGATTCTTACGATGCAAAAACTCTAGGAAAATATCGTTTGTCAACTGCATAAATTATCAAGTGAAAGGTTGCTTGTTTAGCATGAATTTTGTTCGCAGACTATAGGAAGATTAGTTGGAATTAACCTAATCTATGCCTGACCTTAAATCGACAAGTTAAAGGTTGAAAGAGCAATTTACGCGTTGACAACGAGTCATGTGTTTATGAAATGATAACGTAGCTATCCTCTAGAGTTAAACAAATTGGCATAAACCTAAAAACCATGGAGTACTCATTTAGAAAGAGTTGAATTCCAAGAAATTCACTAGGAAATTAACACGTGACCTAATCGTTACGTATCGCTAAAACTGAAACTCCTATACCATAAATACTTGCCCACATTCACTAAATGTAGGGGACAGTGAAATGAAATTGAAAAGTGAGCTAGGGTTTGTCCCTAAGAATCTTACAAGATGAAACTTGGAAACCCTAGGTCTAACGACGTCAGCCTAGTAACCTGAAATGGATTGTTTTGTGACTCCATTGTCTCATAGTTCGATGCGACACTTGCGCAACAAGCACAGAGTCATAGGATCTTGTGATTGGATCACAAGGGAATGGCCAAATTCTTGCAACGAGGATGGCAAGTTCTTATGCAAGTTATCTTGCAAGAGGATGAATAGTCATCCCAATTTAGTATCTTTCTTGAGTAAAGAAGATTGATTGGAAGTTAATGACCAGCCGATAAACTGAAATAACCCATGAACTTAAGGTTTAGCCAAGTCGGGTTAATAGGGTACGCCCTAAACCACATTATAGGGGATCTTGCCAAGTTGCAAGTCATCCCGGATCGAGTGCAGGACGCATTCAAAAGGAAGGATTCATTCCTTAGCAGTTTGCCAACAAAAAAAAACGATCAATGGAAATGTTTGTGCTTGCTACAGATTTTAGAGCACTGTTTGGCTTTGTTTGATCAATGAATTAAAATATAAATGGATATCTATACTTCAGGTTGAAGTCCTGAAGGGAGAGGCAGCTTCAGTTACCCCCGACTGCCTGCCTGACCCTAACCAAGGGGGTTGTTAACCGCGCCAGGTATGTGGACCGAACCTGCCGCGAGAGGTCTATCCGTTGAGCGCTACTTGGAGTAGGAGGACGCTTGGGTACCAGAGGGGGCTCTGGCCGTAAATCCCTCACCTTCTGGGCCCTGCACAAGAGGCTAACGTGACTCGTGATTGGATCTCGAGGCCCACATACTAGTCTACGGGCAGAAACTTGGATTAGTGATCCCTATGGATTACTGGATAGCCTTCGGGCGGATTGTGGATAAGCCTACGGGCTGGACTCTTTGTATTTCAAAGACAAATATGATAACCTGTTAATAAGGAACTTGTCTGATATTGTTTTTCTATGTCAAGTGATAAGATTATGTGGAAGAACCAGTGCCTAATGGGTTAATTAAAGAAGGTGGTTGTTACATGTCTAACTAATGTGTTAGGTAATTAAATAACTAAAACAACTTGAGGAAAGTGCGGAGGATGGGCCATAGGTCCCTCCTACGGATGGGTGGTCCCGGTTGGCCGGGAACTTTTCTCAAATCACGATGGACAACAGGAAGATCGTCAAAACAACGAGCGTTGACCTAGAGTTATGATTGAACCCGATTTATGCTGTTTTAGGGGAATGGAATGGGACTATGCCTTATGGCAGAGAGGTTGAGCTTTGCATCCCTCTTGTTTCCCATTCTCTTGAACCAAGTGCAGCGTGAATCCGCTTCGGACCTAGCGTTTCTGCGTAAAGTAGTTCGCTTGGGTCCGACGCTAGTTGCCGTTAGGAAATGACCAATAAAGAAAACCCTAATTCAGGTTGATCCTAAGTGGGAACGGTCGAAATACTTCCGCTACGTGGCAGACGCGGAAAGTCCTAGATCGCAAACCCCGTAACATTCCATGGGAGCGCCGGGCGGAGCTTTCTAGACATCCTTTCCGATGGACTGCTAAGACGTGTCTTGAAGATACAAGTGGACATGTTACAAAAACTTATTCATTAGACTTTGGAAGGTAGCTGGAGCATTAGTAAGCCCAAATGGCATCACTAGAAAATGGTATAACCCACAATCAATCCTAAAGGTAGTTTTAACTTCATTACCCTCTCGCATACAGACCCGATGAAATCGAACCTCAAATCAATATTGGGTAAAGAACCTAGCCCCCTTGAGTTCATCAAGCGAATCATAAACTCTAGGAATTGGATACTAGTTTTTCACTGTAATCTTGTTTAGGTCCCTATAGTCAATACACATCTTGAAGGATCTATCTTCCTTCTTCACTAACAAGATCGGAGATGCACAAGATGAATAACTAGGCTTAATAAATCCCATCTATAAAAGCTCTTTGATTTGCTTGGCTACGTTCTCATGCTCACATTCTAACAAACTGTAGGGTGGCTTAGTGACTAGCTTTGAATGAGGCTCCAAATGTGTAGGGTGATCCACTACTCTCTTAGGAGATAATGAAGTATGTGCTTCAAACAAGTCTCTGTTCTCCTCAACTAGAGCTTTCAAAGTTGGATGCTTTGCTAAATTCTTAGATAGATATTCTACCTCTTTATTTAGGTGTAAAACAAACTATGGGCACTTCTTGTACTCCTTGAGTTGTTTAATGTAATAAGCTTAAAATCAAATTTGCTAGGGATTCATTGTAGATGGATATACTACCCATCAATGGAAAACTCCATTAAACACATCCTTTTCATGAATGGTACCCTTCATACAAAGTGCATTAGGGCTCTTTGAACTGGTCAAAGTATCAATGAAAATAGAACAAAGGGTAGTTGTAGCAAGAGATAAATCTATCCCACCAGGATTAAAGGAAATATGCCCACCAAGGTCAAATGGAAATCCATCCGCAAACTCATAAGACTAATTGGGATCAAGATCCTCATAATGCTCTTCAAATTCATCTTGTGCACTCTCTATTGGCTCATCAACAACCTTATCATGCACATCCTGAAGTACTATCATATTGTAATTCTTAGCCTTGGCATTCTTCAAAGTGTACTTGGATGCATGATTAACTGTATACTTTTCACCACATTTGAAATATAGACCCTTTTCTTTTGCTTCCTTGAAAAGATCCATATGTATAAACTTACCAATGTTTTTTGAATTATTTTGAGATCTATTGTCACCTTGCTTAGGCTTCACTTTACGGCTGATTATTGCTGCTTTGAAGCACTTTGTTATCTTGAAGCATTGATTCAAAGTGCACTTGGATGCATGATTAACTGTATACTTTTCACCACATTTGAAACTTTTCTTTTGCTTCCTTGAAAAGATCCATAGGTACAAACCTACCAATGTTTGTTGAATTATTTTAAGCTCTATTGTCACCTTGCTTAGGCTTCACTTTATGACTGATTATTGCTGCTTTGAAGCACTTTGTTATCTTGAAGCATTGAATGTAGGGAATGTAGGGGCTTTGGAACTACTAAATAAAGTATTGGATCCTCCATGATTGCCACCAAAGTTACCCTATTTAGCAATAGTCCTTTGCTGTCCAAAAGAATCTTGCATAGGAATATCCCTTCTGTACTTACGAGCATCCCTCTCTGCTAGCTCAATGGCATGGAATAGTGTGGTAGGTTTTTGGGCCATAACATTAGCTGACAAATTAGGCTCCAAACCATAGATATACTTATGTGACTTGCATCATCACTCACACTCTCCACATATATGGTAAGATTCAAAAATTGATTTGTATACTCTCTAAACTAATAGGCTTCTTTGGTCCAACTAATACCATCTTCTTACCAACTTTTCTTTCTCAATGGGAAAGACAAATACTTGAGCCATTTTAGCTTTGAATTTCTCCCAACTATCTATCTGTTGATTTTCCCTCTTTATGTACCTTCACCATGTATGAACAAATCCCTCAAGGTGAAGTGTAGCAAAGTGAAACTTTTGGTTACCTGACCTAAGGAAAATGTCAAAGTAGAACTCTAACTTTGAAGTCCACTCCTCCAAATAAGCTGATGATGATGAATGAGCACTATATTTGGTTAACACAATCTTATCATGGAGTTCCCTCTCAACAAAGCCTTGATGTCCATTAGTTACTTGGGGTTGCATGTCCATGTAACTACCATTGGGGTTCGAAAGATTAGAGGCACCTCTATGATAGTTGGTTTGAAACTTGCTTGGAGGAATAGGTGGTTGGCTTCTAGTGGCTTGAGGAGGATTTGACCCATGGATGCTCAAAATAGGCTCATCAGATCTAAAAGAAGTCTCCCCAATCTCATAAGTGTTGTGTGGTATCCCCTTTTTTCCAATGATACTTGGTTGAGGATTATTATTTGATAGTTGAAAGGATTGTTTATCTCTACTCTCTTTGTCTGCCATTTGTGCTGCCACAAGCATAGAGATTTGAGTGTTAAGTTTGTCCAAAGAATCTCCAGTAGAAGAAGAAAACTTCTCCAAGGAATCCTTCGTAGATTGGGCCATGTGCTTCATTACTTCCTCGGTTTGCATATTGGATTGAACTAACTGTTCAACCACTTGATCCAATTTAGAAATTAATTACATGTGCCTAATGGAATGCCTAGTCTCATGGTTACAAGGAGTGGTATAGTACATATGCACCATATTCTTGAGAATCTTCATCATCATGAAATGCCTCAAATATTGCCTCATGCGCTTCCCTAATTTTTTGATAAACATCATCATTAGGCTTGTTCTTTCCCTTGTTTCTAGCCATTTCTGCTCACTAGTACGGTGTAGTCCTAGTAGACCCCCTGATACAAAAATGGCTATAACTTTTGGCTCTGATATCAAAATCAAGAACTTTTTGATAAAAAATGAATCCCACAAATACCTCTTTAGGATGAGCTATAACATTCAATTTCAAAATAAAAATAGAATATTTTAAGAATATTCATTTGTTGCTTTCCATATTATTTCTACATCCTATAAAAGCATTATTTTAGTGTATCCACCTCCCCTAAGTCCAAGATAAGGTCTCCCAAACCTATGATACCCTATATAGAACCTATAAGAGTTGAATACAAGCTACAATACCTATATAGGTCTTGAAATTTCTCTAAATTACTCTATAAGACCTGTAACTAAGTAAAAAGCCTCCCAAAAATGGTCTGAATTCACTGTTTGAGTAAAATACCATGTGTAAGACCTATAACCAATCTGAGATAACTTGTAACACTTGTAGATGATTGAAAATTCACCAAATGAAGGTCCAAATATCCTATTACCATTGAATACACCTATCCCCTACTCTAAGGAGTATAATGGCTAAAATTTCTCATGTAGTAAACCTATAATAACTTGTATAATCCTTGTAACTAATCAATGGAGCCCCAATCAATCCTATCCAACAAAAATCTTTAGATATTTAGTGACTCCACTCACAATATTTGTGGTGAGAGATATAACAACATGATAGGCTCCCTACGCGGGCTCCAAATCATCGCCATGAGGTGGGCAAAGTTTCCCTTGGGTCAGTTGGTTGCACCCCTTTGGGATCTTTAATAGTGAGGAAGGTTCAACTCTCTATTGTCCCACTATCTCCCCCGGCATCCACCTTTTTCCTCAGTGGGAATATCAATATGATAGGAGCATTTTAATTAAGCAAGCAAGGATGAGACGCATAACTGAAAATTTCTTTCAACCTTCAATGATATGCAAGATTTATTAATAAAAATTTGGAATCAAGAAATAATGATTACTTGAGGGTCTTACCAATGCAATTCAATGACTCATTGATTGCAAGTACTTACATTACAATATTTCTTTCTCGGGCAAAGAGAATCATGCAACCAAATCAAGGTTATGCATCAAGATAATGTAAATGATATCCATGATGAAATAGAACGGAAGTGAATGTTAAATTTCAATGAAAAGGACTTTGATCAATGAGAAGAATAGTAATCTCTGATCTATTGATCAATTCAGAGAATTAATTGATCAATAATCTCCCATCAACAAGTGAACAAGCTTCAAAACAAGTGGATATTGAGAGATTTTAGAAATTAGGCAAGTAAAATACCTTGATCAAGCTTGAAGAAGACGATCGATTCATTTGGAATCAAACTTCAGCTCAATGGTTGAAGAAACTTTCATAATCCATCATGAAGTTCTAATAATTGATAAAATTAAATTCGTGAAGAATCAATGCCTCAAGCTTGCTTGAATACTTGAATGTAAAAAATTCAAGATCCTTGAACAAAAGCCCCAAAATATAACTCCATTATGAGCTTCAAGAGACTTAATGTGCTGAAATCTTTGAAATGTCTTCAATCTTGAAGCCAATCTTGCTCCAAAATAGTAGTAGAGAAGCCTTGAAGATCAAATATTGAAGAAATTAAAGCTCCATGCATGTGGTTATGGCTGTCCTGCTGTGTTTTAGAGTTTTCAGAGATCCTTGCACAAAAGAATGAAGATGAAGATTGAAGATCACTCACAATATATTATTATAGATTGTTTGAAGCCTAGAGAAGCTAGAAACAAAGGGACAAAGACTGAAGAGCACTACAGAGATTAAGCCGAACAATGCATTTTGCACTACAATTTCCAGGCTTGGTCTTGGGCCCAATCCTCAATCAAATGGTGGTGCTCTATTTGTTTCTCAGGAGGTCTAGAACCCTTTCTCCATGGTTAGAGTGTGATAAGAGATTACTAAAGAGCAAGATATTGGATTTCTTGGTAGTAGCTAGTATGAAAGCTTCAGCCAAAAGCTTGAAAGAGAGAGGAAAGAGAAAGCCTACCTTGAAAAAATAAATGGACTTCTAACCAATGCTAACTCTATTCTTCTTGTCTTTAACCATTTTACCTCTAGAATGGCATGCTATGGATGCATGACCTGCCATTTTGTCCAAGATGTCTCCAACTTTGTCTTCAAGTACTCCAATTAGCTCTGACTAGCTATCATTGGCCACTACACTTGTCCATTTTTCCAAACTAACACTCCGTCCTCAAGTAACTAGGAAGTAACAGGACTGTGGAAGAAATCCAAGAAAAGATTGTACTAAATGGATCAAAGACCAATGCTTCGATACTACTTTCCAAGAAGAGGGCTAAGAAGTGAGAGAAAGAAGAGTAAAAGAGAGAGTAAATAGGAGAGAGAATGAGTGGTGATGAAAAAGAAATACTAGAAATATATAAAAGAAGGGAGAGAAGGCATGAAAGCTAAGTGCAAGTGGAAGAGATGAGAGACAGTAATGACAAAAATTACATGTCTCACACCTTTTATACCTATGTTAGTGTGACAAGGTATTATTAATAACTCTCTCACTAACACATGTCTTCCCAACTTCTTATAGCTACTGAGGTTTGAACTCAAGGGAGCAAGATCAATATGTGGAAACTCCAATTATCAAAATGTGTGACTTTCCTTCCCTTTATTATTCCATAGTAAAGAATAAAGAGTATTATGATAGAATCTGTCTGACAGGAGGAAGTACTAGAGAACTAAGTATCAAATAGAGATTGGCCCACAGTGATGAATGACTACAAGCACAAGCTTTGCATAAAGTAATGAGAACAGAGATAGATCCCAAGACTTCAAAGGCCAAACTCTGTAATAGAAAATTGAATATACTCCCATCGGAAGCAAATTGGAATAGCCAAGAGCAAGATAAGCTCAGTCAATATACATGATAACATTTGGAGGCCAATAATGCTAAGTAGTAAGACATTTGGGAACCTCCAAATGACATAAATATCCAAGCCCATAATAATTGGTAAAGCACTAACCAATGCAAACTCTACCAAGTATGAATTTAATAGAGCTTGAAGTCAAAGCTCAAAGCTCAAGTAAGAGCATATTCAACATAATGAGCAATGGTAAGCATGCATTTGATCAAAGAGCATTCTCCAGTAGCATAAAAGTATGTATTTTACTTGCATTCAATGCATAAGCTTGTTGTCCATTGTTTATGACATGAATAAATCTTCCAATGGCTAATCAAAGCAAGCTCTAACTAACTTGTAGAGTCTCATAGAGCATTAATACATCATCATGACATTAAATCTTATGTGCATAAGCATTAGAGAAGCGTAAACATTCAAGAGTTTGCTACCCTAGACTGTGAAAAATAGGTTTTTCCACAATAGTGAATCAATGGCTGATCACTTTTGCCCCAAGTGGTGCCCAAGATGGAGTGAAAGATGCTGAGAAGAACCCCCAATGGTTGGGCAATGAGCAAGAGGCAAATACTAGAAGAACTAAAAATATACATGAGCATCATGGCAACCCCTAAAATTGCATTAAAAATTGCAAGGGCTGCTCCTAGGCAATCTCCTACTATGGTTGATGCTCTTGGGTGCTCCAACATTGAGCGGAGGTCCTTCTAGAGGTGGGAAGGAAGCTTGGAAGGTCGGAGGAAGTTGATGCATACCTTAGTTGATTGAAGGAGTGGCTGCCATGAAAGCTCAATTGAAGCTCTTTTGTTTAGATATGGTAGAATGATTGAAGCTCCTTGAATGCCCACTTTGATACATGTTGAAAGGGGGTGAGTAGGAGTGAGAGCAAGAGAGAAGCACAAACGAAAACAAGAGATCAATGGCTATGGAGATTTGAGGTCAAGAGAGTAAGACTGATATGTGGAAACTCCAATAGTCACAATTTGTGAATTGCTTCCCTTTATTATTCCATAATAAAGAATAAAGAGTAAACATGTCAGTGATGGGTGGATGCCACCTATAGTGTACAAGTGTGTGGGCACTAAGTAAAAGATAAATATAGAAAGCTAGCCATTGGTGGCCTTTAACCCCCAACATTATAAAGGAGGTCAAGGGGTGTCTAGGAGATAATGGCAAAATTTCTTTATATCATACACCATACCAATTCCTTCATGTTTTATTTTAGAATATTCCATTTATGTTTCCATGAGATGTTGGCTACCAAGGACCATGAGAAAATCCATTATGTGTTCTTTTGATTGGTAAAGTACTGGTCAATTTATACTTTTGCATGCATCAATATGCACATGGATTAGAATCTTCTAGTCGCAAGGCTCATAGTATGGGTATGCCAATTAGAGCTTCATATTCTAGTTCAATTCAAGAAGGGAACTACATTATCATTAAGTGGGAAGGAAAATCTAGCAAACCTATCGATAGGTTGTGAAGCCTAACGAAGTAAACCTCGTTGAGGAGGGAGAGTCTCCCGAGCCCATGTATATTGTTGATGACCTTTTGGAAGAGGATGAGAGGAAGCTTATCAAGCTCCTCAAAGAGTTTCATGTTATGTTCACATACAAAAGTATACCAACTTTAAGAGAGTACCGGCACATATACTTACTTATCCACATAATACAAAGAGATCCTAATACTAAACCTATGAAACAAAGAACCCCATGAACCCCAAATATGCACATCTAGTACGAGACAATTTGAACAAGCTTCTCAATGTTGGGTTCATCTATGAAATAGAGCATACACATTTGGTATCATGCATATTAGTAGTACTCAAAAAGAATAAAAATATTTGAGTATGATTAATTTACAAAAAGGTGAATGTAGCTATCAAGAGAGACCATTATTCATTGCCAAACATTGAGCACATGATTGAGCATGTGAGAGGTAATGATATGCATAGCTTCCTGGATGCTTTCTTGGGATAGATTTGGGTCCACTCTGATGACCCTAGCACAAGACTTCCTTTGACATTGAATGGGGAGTGTTTGCATATATAGTCATGCCCTTCGGATCAATGAATGCACATGTGACTTCATGCTTTGCAAGTATATGAAAGTATTCATTGACAACCTCTACATTAACTCTAAATGGGAAAAACACTTAGAGAAGCTTCAAGTAATATTTTAACAATGTAGGCAATACCAATTCTCATTAAATCCATTAAAATGCTAGTTTAGGTAAAGCATGGCATCATTCTAGGCCACATAGGATCAAGAATGGTATTGCAAGACTAATAGTTCAAAAATTTGAGTCATCTTGGAGTTTTCTCCCCAAGAAAATGCTAATGCTAATTCTTTTGGTAGATCCTACAATCGGTCATTGTCATCAATATCTCAGCTCATCTGAGCTTCCTTCAACCTCTGTCATCTTGAATGTATAGGCAAACTTCTTTTAGATCCTTCAGATTGGGTAGTCTGTGGAATCTGCAAATCAATGTTTATGATATCATTTGACTTTAAACTTGTCATGTTTGATTCATATGGGGAGTCTTTGTCACTAAAAAAGAGTGAGACTCCCATAGAAATGCTGATTTTATCATCCACATCTTTGTACTATGAAGAAGAATAAGAAGTTTCCTCCTCAAGATCCCAATGGGTTTATGAAAAATGAGATAAGGTCAAAGGAAGCAATGGCAATTTTTGGTACACATATGCAAGTTAGAATGCAAATATACTTTGAGATTTTTTTGACATCGATGCTTGAATACTCAAAAATTTGTATACATCTTGAGGTGTAGAGGAATGAATGAAAAGAAAAAGATTAATGTAAATTGCAGAGGAGAGAGGGAGTGTGCATGGTTGTGTCAATTCAATGAAAGGAGAAGCCCTACATATCTGATTGCTACAACTACAAAAAGGGGATAAGGTCATCCTCCCACAAAGCACACTGCAGATTGAGTGAGGTCTGAGTTGTAGAAGCACAAATTTAGAGGGTGATCTAGTTTACAAAGGGATAGATGTCATTCTTGTCTGGGAGTCTGGGAGGCAAACAATCAACATGATGATTAGAGGAGGATTCATAATCAACAGAGAATACATCACCAATATGAAGCAATGTAAGCTACTATAATAATCAAACAAGAAAGGATAAAGAGAGAATTTTGAATTCTCACGTGCTAGGTTGGCTACAAGATTGAGAAAAAGGTGACATCATGTGATTAGTGATAGTGGGATGCCATCTTAAGTAATCCTTATTGTGAGTAGGAGGGGCACGACTAATATGTGCAATGTCATGATTAGAGGGTTGTAGTGTTGTCATGAGTAGGACCTACTAGGATGATCAGGTGGAGCCTCCTTCTATCTAGCATATTGGATTGTGACACATTCAATCATGACATACTACATCATAACACTAGCAGCCTTTGTTTCCTACATGCAGTTACATTTGTATTTGGAGTGTGTGCAAGAAGTGAGCTTTTGGAGGTTCTTTTTTTGCCAACGTGCATACAATGAAGTTTTGAACATTGAGCCTGTTGAAAGAGAGGGGGAGAGACAGAGTGGAGCGGAAGATGAGCCTCAACTCACTGTTGTTCTTCTTCCATTATTCTTCCATCATACTAACTAAAAGAGACTTACACGCATAGGTATGATTAACCAAGACCAACTATGGTTAAGTCACTGACTAACCAATACTAACTATGGTTAAGTCACTGACTAACCAAGACCAACAGTCACTGATTACACTGACTTATTGAATGCCACACACATGTATAGCCATATCCAGCTAATGTTGGTCACACACATAAAGATAGGCTGACTGAAGAGTAGCAGGAGCTTGATATTCTAACACTCCCCCTCAAGCTCAAACCATCTGATAAACTACAAGTAGCTGTCTAAAATATATGAAATTTTCTTTTCCAAGAGACTTGGTAAATATATCTACTACCTGGTCTTCAATCTTCACATGAATCAAGTCAATCTGCCCTGTAATAACCATTTCTCTGATGAAATGGTAGTGAACCTCAATATGTTTGGACCTAGCATGGTAGACAAGATTGTTAGCCAACGTAACACTGCTGAGGTTATCACAATGCAATCTCACTTTGCTTTCCAGCTGTATTCCCAAGTCTTTCAGCAGTTTCATTAACCAAAGTGCTTCATAAGCCACTAAGGCAGCTCCTCTATACTCAGCTTCTATACTACTAACAATAGGTTGTTTCTTACTCTGCCAACTAATCATACTGTTGCCCAATCCAAATGCATAACCACTGGTTGACTCCTGGCATAGGCACAACACATCAGTAAACCCTGTCTAGTCAAGAGATTTTCCATATGCATTAAACAACCCATAATCTGTAGTAGCCTTTACATATCTCATGATCCTCCTGACTACATCTAAATGTGGTTTGCGAGGCTTCTGCATGAACTGACTAATCAGCCCCACTGCATAACATAAGTCACGACATCAAGTAATAGTCAAGTATATCAAGCTGCCCACCATCTGTCGATACATCGTCACATTCTCTATGTCATTCCCAACATCAATTTGTAGCTTGGCATTCCGATCAAGAGGTGTCTCCATAGGCTTGCATTCAGCCATACCATACTTCTGTATCATGAGCATACTGCTTTTGTAGCAGCCATATACATTGAGGCGTAGAGACTACCTCAATCCAAAGAAAATACTTTAGTTCACCAAGGTGTGACTCTGAATTCAGCATATAAACATTATTTAATTTCAACAATGCCCTCTTCATCATCTCCAGTGATGATAAGATCATCTACATAAACCACTAGAAACACATATCCATGATCTGTCTTCTTCGTGAACAGACCGTGATCTGCATCACCCAATCTAAATCCATGTTGCTGTAAATAACTGTTGATTTGAGCATTCCATATACACTCCTCAACCATATATACTCCATATATACTCCTCAACCAAATCACCATTCAAGAAAGAATTCTTGACGTCCATTTTCCATAATTTCTAGCCTTTGCATACTGCCGAAGCAATGGCAATTCTGACTCTTGCCATTTTAGCTACCAAATAGAAAGTCTCCTCATAGTCAAGGCCACATTGTTGTGCATACCCTTTTGCAACCAGCCTGGCCTTATAGTGTTCTAACAAACCATCTAACTTGCACTTAACCTTGTACACCCATTTGCAACCAATGGGGAATTTGCCTTCAGGCAACTCAACCAATTGCCATGTCTCATTTTCAGCCATGGCTACATACTCCTCATCCATGGCAGCACACCATTTATCATCTGTAACTGCATTATCAAACTTTGTAGGTTCTTTATAACTTGTCACACTAGCCATATATGCATAATGGCGAGCTGAATAACCAGTGTATGTAAACCTATCAATTGGTTTTTTGACTCTCTCAGATCTCCGTAATAACTGTGGCTCACTCTGAGCTTGCCTCTCATGAGGCGGTACATAATGACGCTGCCTTGCTACAGGCGTCATAATGGACAAAATGCATAACAACTTTTCCTTGCTACAGGCGTCATAATGGACAAAATGACCCATAACCTGCTATAAGTGGACCTGTCACATCCTAAAGCATCTTTTCTTTTCCCTTATCCAATCTCCCCCTCATTGACACATCCGTGTCAGTGGACGTAGGAGTACAACTCCGCAAGTGTCTTGACCAAGGACTTATTGTAGGTGACCCATCACCTATAGGACCATTCATAGATGTACTCACTCTAGGTGTATTTTCAATATTACTAGTGTTGGCTGATCCTGCCACGATGCTAGCTCATCAAAAACAACATCTCTGCTAATCAATGTCTCATGTGTAGATGGCACATAACACTTGTAAGCTTTCCGGTCTCGTGATAACCAAGGAACACACTCTTGACAGCTTTAGGATCCAATTTCTTCCTCTTTTCATTAGGAACACATGCACATATGCAATGTTGCCAAATACCTTCAAGTGTGAAATGTCAGGCTTATGACCATAAAACTTCTCATATGGAGTTACATCATGAATCCCTACTGTAGGGGTTCTATTCAACACATAGAGAGTAGTCACTACTGCTTTAGCCCAATAACCATTTGGCAAACTCTTCTCATGCAACATAGCTCTTGCTGATTCCATCAGTAACCTATTTTTCCTTTCTGCTACACCATTTTGTTGCAGTGTATAGCTATAAGTTAAATGTCTTCTGATCCCATGTTTAGCAAGGTACATGGAAAAGTAATTAGAGACATATTCTCCACCTCCATCTGATCTAAGACATGAAATTTTACAGATCAACTCATTTTCAGCATGCTTCTTGAAATCCTTGAATGCATCAAACACATCATCCTTATGTTTCAGTATGTAAAGCCAAGTATACCTGCTAAAATCATCAATGAAGGATACATAATAATGAGCACCACCAAACAAAGCATTATGACATGGACCCCATACATCCGAATGTACCAACTGCAAGGGTCGTGAACTATTATGTACATGTCTCATAAATGGAAACCCTGCTTGCTTTCCAAACTGACATGCATCACATACATGTCCAAAGTCATGATACTTGAACTTAGGCAGTCCAAGCACAATCTCCTTCTGCTGCATAGATTTCAACTATAGTACATTCACATGGCCAATCCGCTTATGCCATATCTCAACATCCCGTATAGCACCATCATCATGTGCATGGCTGCTTTCAACTATGGAATTGATGCAACAAGAGTAAACATTTTTCCATCTCTTTGGCCTCTAGCAATCAATTTGCAGCCATTACCATATTCTTCAACAAAGCATCCATTTCTATTAAATCTCACTTGCAGATTCTATTCTGCCATTTGTCCCCAACTGACAAAAGATTCTTGGTTATTGAAGGTACATGTAGCACATTATGCAGGTTCTTTTTCTTGCCATCAAGCATCAACAATGGAACAATTCCTATGTGCTGAATGTCATGTTGGGTGTCATCCCCAGTACACACATAACCATGTGAGCTTGCAACCATCTCATCAAACCATTCTCCATGGGGTGTCATATGATTGAAGCCCTTGAATCAATGTACCATCTCTCATCTCTGTTCTGCCTAGATGCATTCTTAGACACATGTTGCATGGCAAACAACCTGTCAACCTGCTCATCATGAGCACTGCTAGAAGATGTGCCTGTGATGTTTGCCCTTTGCCTTCATATCTCCCTACTTCTTGTAACAATCCTTTGCAATGTGTCCATATCTGCCATAGTAATGACAGTCCTTATCTCTATTTGACTGATCATTTGGTTGCCATGAACTAGATCCACCACCTCTACCATGGGGTGATCTCCCCCCGCCTCTAAAGTCACCAGATCCACGCTGGCCCTATGTATTTGTGTCATGCCAGGCATTTTGCTGATGCTGTCCATAAGTGTTTCGAGTTTCTCCTCGACCTTGAAAAGAGCCAAGGCCTCTGCCGCCTCTACCACACTAGCTAGAGTAAAGAACAATGTCTCTACTTTGAGACGTACTAGAACCTGTATTCAGCCCAAGTTTAACTTCCTCATGCAATAGCAAAGCAATCAGCTCATCCCAATCAGGAGATTCAACTCTCACATAAATAGACATATCAAATGCTTTATACTCTTTGCCAAGTCCATTCAATGTCTCTGCAATTATATCATCCTCAGGCACAGAAGATCCAATGGTGGCAAGCTGATCCACTATGTTCTTGATCTCTGTAGTGTAGGCCTGAATGCTTATGCCATTCCTAGACATGTTATTGAACTATTTCTCTAGCTGAATCTTTCTTGCATGTGTTACATTTCCATAATTCTTCATGAGTATGTCCCATGCATCCTTTGGGGAACTACATTCAGTAATCTGTATAACCATAGCATATGATATACATAAGGAAAACCAATGTAACACCTTGCATGCTCTCTCGGTCCATAGCTTATGAGCCCTTTTCTGATCATTTGTCGGATTCCTTTCATGTATTTCAGGTTCAACCTCATCACTTGTACATAAGTCCCAATAATCTCTGCCAACAAAAAAATTCTTCATACGGAACTTCCATAAAGAAAATTTTTGTTGTCCAACTTTTCTCCCACAATTTGAGTGATATTGTCAGTGCCTTGAGCATTTTCCATAGTCATAACTTAGGTATTCCTGTAAGTATCTGACTCCTTTTCCTACAGTTCACGACCAGTTTCTTGCTATTTAGGACAGTTTTCCTGACAACCTACTTGCTATAAACTATATTCCAACAATGGAAAAATAGAGTCAACTGAACATAAACCAAGATCAAATAAGTTCAAAACATTCTATGGTAGTGGCAAAACATCCCAGCAACAAACTATGTCCATACAAGTATCAGTGTTTGTACTGTATGCAAGTATCAGTACCAAATATAGCCAGCCCACTGCTATAACTAGTAGTGTTTTCTCTATTAAAACAAGAGTATTCAGACCTCAAAACAATCCCAAAACATCTCATTCAGTTGTCACTCTATGCAAGAGTTGATATATGTCTAATCGGTCAGAGTATATTGCATGTTTGTCAAGTGAAGATGATAGGTATCCTTCCTGTAGACAATAACCAGTCAATACCCTGGTATAACCAGCAATAAATCAGTCCAAACTTTGGACTTTCAGCACTCACAATATCCCAAAAAGCATCTACCACTCAAGTGGTATGATCCAAGAATTTGTCAGTAGCAAATAAGCATCACAGATACTTCAACCTTGTAGGTATATTGTTTCCAAATTTAGGACAACAACCATTTCACTGTTTCCAGCCTGCAAATGAGCTCCAAAACTGAGCATTTAACACTCCAATATCATGCTCAAATGCATGATAATAAGGGCATATACATTGTTAGGATGAAAGCCACCAATGCCCTGAAATCACCTGCTATTTGCTGCAGTAAACAACTAGTCTGCACAGGTCTATGCTGAATATCTCAAAATCTATGGGAAATTTGAAAAAAAATTATTTTGCAAAGTTGTAGACCACATTGAAGCGATCAGGATTGCAAGGGCTGTTTCTCCAAAAACTATTTTTGTAGCAAGATATAGCTTTTGCAACAAAAAAAACGGGCTGCACGCACAGTCTCCTTTGATGATGTTTCTTCAGATCTGATGTCTTGATGTCAAATTGTCACTGCCAAGCCTTCAGGCTTCAGACATTCAAGCTTTGATACCATGTTGACAGAGAGGGGGAGAGACAGAGTGGAGCGGAAGATGAGCCTCAGCTCATTATTGTTCTTCTTCCATTATTCTTCCATCATACTAACTAAAAGAGACTTACACACATAGGTATGACTAACCAAGACTAACTGTGGTTAAGTCACTGACTACACCGACTTATTGAATATCACACACATGTACAACTGTATCTAGCTAATGTTGGTCACACACATAAAGATAGACCGATTGAAGAGTAGCGAGAGCTTGATATTCTAACAGAGCCTAGATGTTGAAGCACATTGCTGCATTGTTGATGAAGCTGTTGCTGAAGAAGAACCTAAACTTGTCAATGAAGACTAGTATGCTCATTTGTTATGTCTTGACGTGATACCTCTCAAGCTTGAGATCTTCAAGAAGGTTCTAATGCTAGTGTCAACTTCAAGTCTTTAATGTTATTTCATCGTAGGATATTCATGGAAAGCTTCTATTACCGATGATATTGTCTTCAAGCCTTGAGGCTCATTGCATTGCTTTGTCACCTATTGTTTTCTTGCATTCACTTGGTGAAACTTGGAGAGTACCATGCAGTAGATTCAAGGGAAAAAATAGAAAGAATTATGAACAACTTTCTTATTCCTTGAATTTCACCATCACATGAGGAGTGAAAGGGTTTGAGCTTCTACCTCTTGTTTTATTTTTAGCCCTCACATAAGATGTAGCATTGCTTCTAAAGTTGGAGGGGTTTTTTCTCTTGTCAGTGCAACAAATTGAGCTAAAGAAAAATATGTACAAAGAAACAAAGACTAATAAGAAAAAAGAGTTAGTATTTTGTAGTTTTTGGGATTTACCAGTCATAGAAATTTGAATTGTACTCCAATTCAGCAAAACCATCCAAGTTAGACAGTTTGGTATCTAGTCCACAAAGGTAAGTAATTAGATCACCAAGCAAAGAGGGTCCTGCAAAGCAACTGGCAATGTGTAGTTTCTCTTTGATCAGAATCTTGTCAAGCAATGGGTGATCTATCAACTTTCATGGTAAGGCAAGATTTCGGAGCTAGGATGATAGAGCGCAATGAAGTGGTTTCACAGTAAGTTGGGTCAGCTTGAAGTGTACTGACTATACGACATTTCTCAACTACTGCGGTCATAAGATGAATGCCATTGGGCAAGCAATCTCAAGTCGATGAGAAAACCACTTCTACAAGAACGGACTTGAGGAATGACAATTCTTCTCAAGTTCATCAAGTACTAATTGGTCTTAGATTTTGGTCACATAAGCATAAGAATGAATAAATAGATATAATAGCAAGTGCTCCTGAGAGAGCGTCCTAACATATTCTTTCTAAATCAAGAGGCTTTTAACCAAAATTGTTGATTGTCCTCCCAAGTGGAATGCCATTTAGAAGCAACTTGAATGGCTTCATCATCAGCAAGGCCTAGATCAATCATTGCAAACAACTTGGCATAAGTAGTGTTTATGGCCTCAAATTGGAGTAGGGATTTTGTTTAAGAGGAATTGAATTTCTTTGCCAAATGAGCAGCCATGGTACTCAATGGTCGATATACTAGCAAAGGCTTAATGCTAGAAGGAGGGTCAAGTTTAGTAGGATTGATCTAGAGATGTGTCAAAACAACCTCCTCTGGAGCGTCCCGAGGCTCAATCGGCTCAATTGGGACTAACTAGTGGGGTGAGTTAGTAGAGACATTAGTAGCATTGTGCTTAGGATTTGAAGTTGCAAGCATACCTCTTCCATCCATTGTGTCTGGGTTAGTAGAAGGTTTATGTACATCACTCTACTTCACATCATTTGATGAAGATTTAGTCACTGTAGTACTAAAAGCAGAGATAAGATTCGATGTTGTGTCACTCAACCTTGGAATAAACTATTAATAGAAATTAGGATTATACTCTAATGAAGCATGGTCATCAAGAAGTTGTGGGTCATGGGTGAGACAAAAGATATATTAGTGACATCAATCATCATGTCTCGTTGTCCTAATCAGCTTGTAATGTGTAACTCTTCCTCTAAAAGAAGTTTGTCACACAAGAGATCAATTTTAGCCAATTTAGAAATGTTGACACCATGGACAAGTGCAAGCACTCAGAGAGGTCTAGGAGCAACATATAGAGGATCATGCATTGAAGTCCAAAGTGCCTTTCTTTGCCCAATAATAGTCATTAGAGGTGGCTACCATATCGTACAACTAACCCTAGACTAGAATACCATTTTCGTTCAAACTCACTTTGTCCTGCTTTCTTGGCCAATGCTGCAATATCTTTCCAACTTGTTGTGTGCTTCCTAGTGTAGAACACAAGGATTAGGCAATGCTTCCCAATGAGTATGACAAAATTAGTGAGTGTGAGTGAGTGAGTGTGTGAGTGGGTAGGGTGTATGATCAAAGTAATGGTACCCCTATCTATTCTTCTTCTTCTCGTATCTCTTCTCCCTTCACCCCTTCTCTTCTACCTTCTTCTAATACTTCTTCCACCATTAGATGAATTGCAAGCTTTCTAAGAAGACACAAAAATTCATATATATGCACAACCTTGCCACACAAGAAATCCAACAAGGAGAGTGAGTTTACATTTTGTGTTTGAGATTTGAGATTTGAGTTTTTTGTGTGTTTTTTTTTAAGTTTGTGTTTTGTGTTTTTTCTACCCTAACAATGCCTATCTTCATAATCTTAATCCAAGGAACCGGTTCCTTTCGATTCGGCCTTCCTAACCTAGCCACATGGGTTTTGGCATGCTAGCCCACAAACATGGATGAACCCAATTGATCCCATACATGCCCATGCACAATCCTCATATTTTTCCACATGGTAGGAGTGTGAAAACCTCAGTGGTTACACCATCCTAGGTCTCGACAACAGAACCAAAATGTTGAGCCTAGCGCACCAACAATCGGGTCTTTAGATGGACTTCTATTGTTTTGGAAGCTGCAACTCATTTCAACAACAATCTCTCACCTTGTCTCTCAACACTCATGTTAACCTCGGCAACATAACCAAAATGTTGAGCATAACGCATCAACAATTGGGACTTTGGATGGAATTTTATTGTTTTAGAAGCTGCAACTCACTTCGATGACAATCTCTCTCCTTGTCTCTCAACACTTCTGTTAACCTCAACACAAGAAAAAGTTAATCTCATCACAAGAAAAAGCAAAAAAGCGTAAGCTTGGAGCCAAAAGAGATGACCCAGAATGAAATCTGACGACACAACGGAAGAAGCAAGAAGGAAAATAGCCAAAAGCGCAAGGGTGGCCTCAAAACCTAAGGCAAAGGCAAAAGCACATTTTTAAATGTGAGGTGCATCTACAACTTTCTGTAACAAAGCGCCAGGCTCCCTCTTGTGCAAATTGTAAAAGTAGATGGGCAGTAGGAAAGAAGCTAGGAAGATAAGAGGACAATGGGAAAGAGGGCCTAGGCCACAAACGGCCATGTAAAAAAGGGGATAAGGGGATGATCACCCAAAAGGGATTTAAGGTTTTTGTATATAAAGTCAAAAAGTGAATGAGGAGCTCATTCTTTCGTGTGTGGCAAAGTGGAATCATCTTCTTCTCTTCTCGTGTTCTCTTCTTGCTTGCTTGTGTGTGCTTGAGAGAGGGATTGTGAGAGTATGAGAGAGTGAGTGTGTGAGGGTGAAGGATCTTGGAGGTGAAGCTCTCCATCATCTCGTGTCTTCTTATCTTCTCTTGTCTCACACACAGCTATGGAAGATAGAGCTTGGAGGTGGAGGCTTGAGGATGCTTGAGCTTGCATCTCGAATTGTGAAGCTACCAGTGTACTTGAGGGAGGAGGCAACTCGTTTGGGCATCAAGGTAAGCTCACTACACCCGGGTAGGATCAAAGGTGCATCGGCTAGGTGAGAGATAGTCATAGGTGTTCGTTTGAAACACTTGAACAATAAGAAGTTCGTGGATCTTGGCGGTTGAGTGTGAGCTCACCTCTACATTTGGGCTCCATTGTTGCTGGGACCAATGGATTCAAGCTTAAGCACTTGCGCACCTCAAATCAAGTGATGAAGTAAGGGTTTCATCCCTGAACTAGAGCTTGAGATAGGTAGGAGGTTTTAGGTTTTTAATCTTTGCAACAAGTATTTTGGTTTTTTTAAATGATTAGGCAAGTAGGAGGAACCATTTTACTGTTTTTCTTTTGATTTTTATTGCATTTAGAGTAGGATAGGACCAAGAAATCAAAGGAAAAAACTTTAGGGTTTCTGATGTGAAACACGAAACCAAATAGGGCACAAACAGGAAAAAAAAAGGGGAAAAAGAGTGCTAGGGGTGTTAGAATCACACGGGGGGTGATCGGAAAGATTAAGATTGAGTCTAGAAAGGATTTAAGACCTTGGGAAGCAAAGGGAGACCTCATTTTCAGGTTCTATAGTAGAGAGAGAGAGAGAGAGAGAGAGAGAGAGAGAGAGAGAGAGAGAGAGAGAGAGAGAGAGAGAGCTTGTGAAAGACTTGGAGCTTTTGGTAAATCAATCGGCAACCACGGTAGTTTTTTGCTTGGATTAGATGTGTAGAAATCTTTTTGTATATCTACCCTTGGACTCTGGAGAATATTGCTCATGGGCATGGCCAAAATTGTTGTCGCTATTTGTGTGTTGGTGGAATCGGACACGGTCTGCAGGGGTCCGATTCCTAGAATCGAACGCTTGGACACCCTATAGCTGTTTGATTTCGATAATCGGATGCTTGGACACCCTATAGGTGTTTGATTCTGAGAATCGGACGGCCAATACTCAAACCAACGTAACCTATCCGATCGGACTCAGTTAAATTGGACTTGGACACTAGGACACGCCAGGCTCAGATACCCCAACAATCGGACCACTACCATGTGTCCAATCATGAGGATTGGACACTCAGACAGATGACATGGCCCGATTTTGAAAATCAAACTCTCGAACCACCACCCTGTCCGATTTTGGCAATTGGGCACACTCAAATCGGACCAATGTATCTTGCCCAATCGGACATACCCTGTTCAATTTTGAGAATCGAACATTCCATAATCTAACCATTTAGAATCGGACACCTATCAAATGGAATATTCAATCCCTAAAATTAGACATTGTAGAATTGGATCAAATTTTGACATATCAAAACTAATAAATCTAGTGCATCCGAGATGACAAAGAGTACAACCCGCAACATGAGAATTCATCGAAAGCCTTACATGAAAATTTAACCCTAGAAATTGTAGCCAAACAAACAAGAATAGTGCTGACACACATATAAGCATATTCGACACACTTAGAGTCATAGGCTAACCAGTAGATCCCACTTGACCTTGAGCAAGCTACTGAATGACGTAGCACAGATCCTAGAGACCAGAGAAAGCGACCAATAATCGATCCCAAAGCCCCATTACGCCGAGTACGTAGATGAGAGTGTGAGAGCTACAATTGTCACTTTATATTTGCACTCACATTGTTTTCCAACACTTGAAGTGCACTTAAAAAAAGCTAAAAGCCTGATTTCGTACAATGTACAAAAGAGAGCATGTACACACACACACGTCGAGTGAGTGTAAGTCAAGGACTATCTGTAAATAATAAGGAACTCACTCTCAGACCTAACAATCAGAACAAACCCATCAATAGGAGAAGACCCTGAATGGAGTCGGGTGATCGAGAACCCCAAGTATAGGACCAAGCAAGGATGCGACACAGCAGAGTCAGATGTTGCAACAAGGACCGACACCATTGGAGGATTGGATCTACCCAACTTGATCAATCTTATTGACAAGCTAGTGGAGCATGAGATCATGAATATGGCAGAGACAACTACTAACCGTGAATGGGGCAAAGAGCTTGACCTAGGTGGTTTCCGGAACAAAAATCCAACAACTAGTCACCAATTATGATCTATAGACTTGGAAAGACCACCATGGTAGGACATCCGAGGATATCATAGCGGACCTCGAAGAGGAGAGGAGACTAGCGTGGGAAGCTTTGCAAGGCATAATGGCCTACAATTAGGAATAATAAGCCAGAAGCTTGCGACAGAACATAGAAATGTGCGAGATTCAAATAGTTCTAGCCCTAGCAAGTAGAAATAGGACAAGACCTGACACAGAGAGAGAAAGAGCGCTAGAAGGCAATCTCACATTGAGCGAGCTTTTTACGAAGCAACTACTAGAAAACTCGTCAATAGAGCAGAGCGCTGCTAGTATGGCAACCTCATTGCTTGCAAGATTAGGATTTAACCAGGGTTCTAAGAGCCAATCAAGAAATTAGATAAGTACTAGCCAAATGATGGCCCATACAGATTTGTAGAGTAGTTTGAGCAAGTCTGCGAGGCCAACAGCCTCACCGATCTTACTTAGCACTCACAAGCTTTTGATATATGCTTAGGAGATAAGGGTAGGACCTAGTAAACGAGTCTGGAAGCTGTTGAGTGAAATGACTTCAACAACCTCAAGAGTCTCTTCATTAAGAAATCCTTTGAGCATGGGTACTCCGGTAACCTTCTAGTGCGGCTAATGAACATCAAGCAGAAAGACAAAAAGGACATCAGAGACTACGTTACCCACATGTGGAGTCTCTTCAAGAGAATTCCAACTAGTGAGAAACCCACCGAAAGAGTGGTCTCCATAGTCTTCATCAATGGGATACGAAGTGAGAAACTCTACAAGGACTTGGCAAGAAATTCAAGCTTGCATCGAGATGCACTAGCTAGGGTCCTTGATGAGGCGATTAGAGTGGACAACCAGCTCAAAGAGAGAAGCTCCAAGAGCTCAACCTGAGAAGAGACTAATGTTAGAAACTTTGAGAGAGTTTCAACATTAAGTAAAAAATCAGGCCCAAGTACTCAGGATAAAGGAAAGGGCACAAACACAAGTCACGAGCTAGTAGAGATGAAGATAGAGCTAGTCAAATTACAAGAAATGATGAGATGACCAACACGCCTTCACGTCCAATGGATGCATTGTGGAAGAAACCACTTGCTAGCCGAGTGTGAGGACCCGAAGTCCCTACCCTAATGCCTTAATGATAGGGTAATGACCTCTTTCACTTTTGCCATTTGCTTCAGGATTGTAGGCTAAAGTTAAAGCCAACTTGATACCCAATCATGAAAAGAATTCAAGAGCCTCATTCGCATCCAGTTCTCCTCTATCTACAACGACTTTACCAACACAACCATACCTATAATAAAAGAATTCTTCCAATAAGAACATGCAAATTGCTTGAGTAGTCTTTGTATTAAGAGCTCGACCTTCCACTTGATTTGTCAATTCTTCTCATGCAAGCACAAGATATCTCATATTCCATAAACCTATAGGCATGGTAACCAATTCAACTACCCATTTGTAATGCATAGACAATAGATAGGTCGGTTGCAACCCATCTCTATGCTTTACCATGGAATACATCTGACAGTCACTGCATGATTCCACATAATGCTCCACATCTTTATACATGTTCTGCCACCAATACTTCTCTTTGATCTTAGCAAATGTGCCCCAAACTTCTCTATGTCCAGTCCATAAACTTTCATGAAACTCCTACATCACCTGTTGTTGAGAAGCCCTATCTCCCAATACACATACTAGAGCTCCTCTCTTTTTCTTTGCATGCTTCCATAAATATTCGTATTTCAAGAAAAACCCATAAGCTTTTCTTTTAATCCTTTTGAATTCAACTTCAAACCACTCAGCCTTCTATGCCATGAGGCTGAGATATTGGCCTATTTTCAGCCAATCATCCTCATACAGCTCGTCCAAAAATTGTGTTTTCACTAAAGCATGACATTGATGATGCTTTCTCTCTACTGCCCATCTCTTCTCCATGGATGTAAGTTCTTTTCTTACTACTAAAATCCATGTTACAATAGTTACACTTGTTGTATTTGCTGTTATGACAATTGTACCTGCATTAATGATAGTTGTGCTTGCTATTTTCAGATATGTACCTATAGTAACAATAGCTACATACTCATTCCCTACTGTCATAATGTTTTATCATCCTCTTCATCTTCCATAATCTCCTCTTCATCTTCAAACCTTGCTTGTGAAAGCATGTCAGCCACCACAAGGTTTTTTCTACCTGCAATATGCCAAAATCAGGGTTAAGTGACTTTATATATGCAATCCACCGTAACATGGAAATATTAGGAGTTGAGCAATTCACTATCATGCCCAATAGAGGTAGACAATTAGTCTCTACCATTGAGCTCCCATAAAATGCTCCCTATCACACTTAAGGGTTGTCACTACACCCCAAAGCTCTCTTTTGACTTGAGAATACTGTCGTTGCCATTCATTGAGGATGTTTATTCCAAACCGAATGGCATACCTATTCCCATTAGCATCATCCTGACCCATTGCCCAACCGGGCTTGCATCCAAGGTGAGAATAATAGGCTGCCCATTCTCATAATTTTCTCTCTTTAGTGTTGGGGTTGAAATCAATAAGGTCTTTAACTTTTGAATTGCCTTCGTATGTTGTTTTCTCCACCAAAACTTTTGTCCTTTTCTCAAGAGCTGATATAAACTTTCAGCCACATGAGCAAAATGCGGAACCCATATGAAGTAAAAGACACATGCACCCAAAAATCTTCTCACCTCAGATACATTCAAACATGTCTCCCACATCGTGCTTATGGCATCAAGCTTTACTGGTGAGTGTTTTCTCCCATATGGTCCACACATGTGCCCAACAACTAATACTTCCTCCACTCCAAAAATTGACTTTTCTCCTGAAACGAGTCAAATGCACTTCTTCAAGATGGCTCAAAATCCTGTCACAATCAACAATATGATTAGCCACAAATCTTCTACATCCATGCTCATTCAACTCTGCATTCTTCTCATAGATATCACATCCTTTGATCGACACATCATCAAGAAAGGGTAAGGTCAACTGAGGAATATACTCCCTCAAAACTTTATGCATAGTATTCCTCATATACGCCACCGAATTGGTTGCTCCTTGATGGATCTAAAAACGGGCCGACACTGGCTCGTGCACTAGCCGGACCTCTATCTCACGCGCTCAACAACCCCACGGCCTCGCGGCCAGGAGCGTTGATGACACATGCATTGCCTTCCTAGACATCTTGCATTTGTATTACGTCATTTGTAGTCCACTCTTCTCTCACCCACTACTCCTCAGAGGGAGTCCCTTACACATAGCCAAAAGGCTCGAATCACATACACATGGGGTTCCTCCTACGGCTGAATGCCGTCAACCCTCTGCGACTCTCCTACACCTCGGGGATTGGCCCCTTGATGCGTCGCTCAACATATAGACATTTCGCACAAAATCCACTCAAGGTACCATTTAATCGTATACAAGAATGTTCCATTGTCCTTACTTCTCTTTTCCCTAGACCCCATGACTAGCCTATGGCTTAGGGCGCCCTGTCTCTCACTCAACGTGGGTCACTATCCTAATGAAACCAATTGCTGTGCATCCAGGATTTCTGATACCTTTTAACATTTCCATGATTTAAGCATAGTGTGGATGCCAAGTGCTCAAATAGTTATGAAATCAGTATTTTGCACATGTGGAAAACATCCTTTTAATGACTTCCAACTACCGTTCTTATGCGGTGTTGCACAAACCTGGCACCGAGGAAACCCTCGTGCTACTAGGCCCTTATTTTATAATTATTATCCGTCCTAAATGCTATGCATAGAAATCAGCAACTTTTCCATCATCTCACATGGCATTTAGACATATTTCAACTACCCTACGTTTAAATATTGCATCGTTGTATGGATTTATAGGGCATTCTGCCATCATTTTATGTGTAAAAAGCGGGAAAACCACACTAGAACAAGAAGGTAGGGTTGAAATAAGGCAAATCCTCATGCTTCAGTCCCCACAAACATTCACAAACATTGCTCTTAATTTTCATTAATTTTCCGCACCCAAAATGCATTTTTCTCCTATTTTTAGTGATTTTTCTCTATTTTCCTTTATTTTTTGCATTATTTTATTACTGAAAATTCAAGATAGGTTATGGGCTGTGGCCCTTAGTTCCTTATTGCAGCAAAAATGAAAATTTAGTTGGTGTTCCTATTCATTTCCCCATTTTTATGCCCAAAACCATCATTTTCCCTTGATTTTCCATATTTTACGTGTTTTAGCATATTATTTTGAACCACAAGATGCATATTTTTCTGCTTTTCTGATTGTGATCAGCAAGTACTCATGGAAAACAGCAACATAAACAATTTTTAGCCCACATGAACAACATTTTATCAATCAAAAGCCATGAAATCTCAAATTTCCTTTGAAATTTTTGAATTACCGCTTATTTGAGTGTTTCGGGTTTCATGTCCATGGCTGCAAATCTGAAAATCAGCAGCACTTCATGTCCAGCACAATCATAAATCACCATTTCCAGCTCGTGGAGCAATCCGATCCATGCCGGACAAGCCTCCATCATTCCTTTTTCTTCCCACATGAATTCCCCCTTAGAAGAGAGAGAGGGAGGAGAGAGAAAGACTAGATTTCTATCTCAGCATTCAGGCCATCAATTGAGGAGCGAAGGACGGCGATAAGATCCACAGACAGGAGGGAATGAAGCCCCATAATCCATTAGCCAGGGTGTTTGTAACATCCATGATGCCCTCTCTCCATCCATGGCGAAAAAAACGGCGCCCTCTGTTTGATCACGTTTTTTCATCCCTCCTCATTCTCTCTCCACGTTTTTTGCTTCATAAGGTGCATAAAATTTTTTTTTGGGGGGGGGGGGGGGGGGGGGGGGGGGGGGGGTCCAAACTCAAAAGGCATGCTCAAATTTGGACTCCCAAGTGTCCACCTTTTCATATCTTAACCAGTTTCTTGGCCATTTCCTCGTCCGGACTCGGAATTGAGCTCTGAAAAATCCTGGGCATCCAGCTTAGCATCCCGCATTGGCCAGTAGCTCGTGTCAACCCGCACAACTGTCTGAAAAATTATGAAAAATCAACAAGTGTCGCTCGGGCGCCTTTAAAGCACTTTGACGCTTAAAATCGTCCTAGATCGAGCCGCCGCCTTTGACGGTGAATATTTTTCCCTTGATATTCATAATTTTTAGCTATTTTTAAGCACTTCCCGTCACCTAAATTCCGCTCTCATTGGCGACCACGGGATAGGGCGACTCAGCCCGTCGAATCCACGAACATATCTGCACATAAACAACCAAAGAAGCATCAAACTGATACAAAACAATTATATAATAAAACTCAGCACAATGCTTCCCCGACCCCTGGACAGAACCAAGGCATGACATCCACAAGGAGTAGGCCTAGCATCATCTAATAAAAGATGCGAAGTGAGTCACGAACCAGCTGCTCCAACACAGCCAAACTAAAAAACCTATCAAAGAGGTTGCCCTAAGTGGTAGTCGGCGCTACTTACCAACTAAAAACAACACCACTAGGAGCTCCTACAAGGCGAGGACTCCTATAGCCTGATCAAGGAATATTTTCTTTCAGTACATTTCTTCTTTTAGGGTTTTTATTGGATGAACATACTTGGGCATGTAAAAAGGAGGGAGCTGAGCGATGTGACCCAAGGATAACAGGGCATCAGTCTCAGGACCTGTCTCGGCACCCAAGAACCTACCAAGCCCTCGCAAGGCGACACTGAATCCTTTTCTAACGCTCACTTTTATTTTCGCTCCAACCGTCCTTGTTTTGTCATTTCATTTTTTTTTTTTCCAGCAAAAAGCCACCCCTAGGAAGACAAGGTATCGGCCCCGGGTCTGATTCATCCCCAAGAACCTACCAAGCCTTCCCAAGGCAATGATCAACTGCCTATACATTTCCATTCCTTTTCTTTTCTTTTCTTTGATAGGGGTTAGAACCCCTTTTTACACACCTTCGTATTTATATTCATCTTCTAGGATGTCCAGGGTTTCTTGGCATCATCTTTATTATCTTCTGGCAGGCTTCCCTAACTGCCTCACTACTAGCAAGAACTCCTAGAACGGCTGCCTAGCAGGCTAGCAGAACCGGGCCACTAGGACTTCCTTCTAAAACATGCCTTTCGATGCCTGACAATGTCTTTACAGGAGGCAATGACTACTCCGACCTCCCTCAAACATACTTAGCCTAAACCTGGGACTTCATGCCTTGGTTGCCGGTCCCCAACAAAAATGTATCCCCTCGACAAGTACAAATACAAATATAACAGGAAAGAAAGGTACTTGTAAAGGAGAGATATCACCTGGATTGGCCACAAGAAGCTTCCATCGATGCCGCGACAAAGGCTCCCTCCAAGCTTGCCTTCAAACCTGTCTAGCACAGAACTTAAAACAAAAACCCGATTAAACGCACCCGCACTAGACAGGGAAATGGCCCTCTTGGCCTAATGAAATGAAACACTTCACTACAAAACTGAATCGGCCCTCTTGGCCTAATGAAATCAAACAATACTACACATAACATCCTCCTGGAAACAACTATGATAGACATCAAAGCATACCATTCCCAGGGGAACAGGGCTCGTAGCCCTAAACTAGGTGCATTAAATTATGACCCATCCCTCCTGCGTATATCGCAAGAGGTGTTCGCATCACATGTCGTCTAATCAGTCTGTGGGTCCAAGATAATAAAGGCAGATGAGTCTCGCTTACCCTCTGCATCACCCAGATCAACCATCGTCTACCAAAGAGGGCATGTTCAAAAAGCATACCCCACAAACGACCGGGTCCTGTCTCACCATCAATAGATATATCGGGACAAGGGCCACAATTAAAGAAGAGGTCTTCTTCATATGCAAAATTAGCCAAAGAATCGGCAAACTGATTCCAATTCCGTGGAATCAGCTGAAAAGACACTCTATCGAATTCGTCTAGCAGGGCTATGGCAGTATGATGGTACATACAAAGGATGGGGTTTCGTACCATGTATGTCCCATTGAGTTGATTTAAAACCAACTGAGAGTCCCCTTTCACCAACAACTGGCGAATACCACCCTTCTTTGCAATATTCAAACCCATTATCAGGGCTTTGTATTCTGCCATATTATTGGTGAAATTCACCCCGAGATAAGCAGCTAACTTCATGACAATGTGTTGTCGGGGGTCTCGGATGACAACTCCTACACTTCCTTTTTTGCATGCACCCCACGACTAGCCTATGGCTTAGGGTGCCCTGTCTCTCACTCAACGTGGGTCACTGTCCTAATGAAACCAATTGCTGTGCATCCAGGATTTCTGATACCTTTTAAAATTTCCATGATTTATGCATAGTGTGGATGCCAAGTGCTCAAACAGTTATGAAATCAGTATTGTGCACATGTGGAAAACATCCTTTTAATGACTTCCAACTACCATTCTTATGCGGCGTTGCACAAACCTAGCACCGAGGAAACCCTCGTGCTACTAGGCCCTTATTTTATAATTATTATCCGTCCTAAATGCTATGCATAGAAATCAGCAACTTTTCCATCATCTCACACGGCATTTAGACATATTTCAACTACCCTATGTTTAAATATTGCATCGTTGTATGGATTTATAGGGCATTTTGCCATCATTTTATGTGTAAAAAGCGGGAAAACCACACTAGAACAAGAAGGTGGGGTTGAACTAAGGCAAATCCTCATGCTTCAATCCCCACAAACATTCACAAACATTGCTCTTAATTTTCATTAATTTTCCGCACCCAAAATGCATTTTTCTCCTATTTTTAGTGATTTTTCTCTATTTTCCTTTATTTTCTGCATTATTTTATTACTGAAAATTCAAGATAGGTTATGGGCTGTGGCCCTTAGTTCCTTCTTGCAGCAAAAATGAAAATTTAGTTGGTGTTCCTATTCATTTCTCCATTTTTATGCCCAAAACCATCATTTTCCCTTGATTTTCCATATTTTACGTGTTTTAGCATATTATTTTGAACCACAAGATGCATATTTTTTTGCTTTTCTGATTATGATCAGCAAGTACTCATGGAAAACAGCAACATAAACAATTTTTAGCCCACATGAACAACATTTTATCAATCAAAAGCTATGAAATCTCAAATTTCCTTTGAAAATTTTGAATTACCGCTTATTTGCGTGTTTCGGGTTTCATGTCCATGGCTGCAAATCTGAAAATCAGCAGCACTTCATGTCCAGCACAATCACAAATCACCATTTCCAGCCCGTGGAGCAATCCGATCCATGCCGGACAAGCCTCCATCATTCTTTCTTCTTCCTTCTTCTTCCCACATGAATTCCCCTTAGAAGAGAGAGAGGGAGGAGAGAGAAAGACTAGATTTCTATCTCAGCATTCAGGCCATCAATTGAGGAGCGAAGGACGGCGATAAGATCCACAGACAGGAGGGAATGAAGCCCCATAATCCATTAGGCAGGGTGTTTGTAACATCCATGATGCCCTCTCTCCATCCATGGCGAAAAAAGGGCGCCCTCTGTTTGATCACGTTTTTTCATCCCTCCTCATTCTCTCTCCACGTTTTTTGCTTCATAAGGTGCATAATTTTTTTTTTTGGGGCGGGGGGGGGGGGGGGGGGGGGGGGGGGGGGGGGAGTCCAAACTCAAAAGGCATGCTCAAATTTGGCCTCCCAAGTGTCCACCTTTTCATATCTTGACCAGTTTCTTGGCCATTTCCTCGTCCGGACTCGGAATTGAGCTCTGAAAAATCCTGGGCGTCCGGCTTAGCATCCCGCATTGGCCAGTAGCTCGTGTCAACCCACACGACTGTCTAAAAAATTATTAAAAATCAACAAGTGTCGCTCCGGTGCCTTTAAAGCACTTTGACGCTTAAAATCGTCCTAGATCGAGCCGCCGCCTTTGACGGTGAATATTTTTCCCTTGATATTCATAATTTTTAGCTATTTTTAAGCACTTCCCGTCACCTAAATTCCGCTCTCACTCCTTATGGAAGTGTACACATCCTAACCAATCTAAGCGGTGTCTTCATGGTAGTGATATACTGGCTTCATAATGCAAGCTAGAACTGATCATATCATAAATCACCAATAGAGTAAATTTTCTTGCCTCTGCAAATGCTTTTGCAAATTCATCCACTATCGAGCCTGATCCAACATTCCTTATGGTAACTTTATTAACTAGTTGTAAATCTTGTATAAACCTCAAAGCACCATTCTTCTTTGGAATAGTAAACCACCGATTCGAATATGGAGCTGGAGAAGGCTCCAAAATTTACATTCTAATATTCTCATTCAAAAGCTCCAGGGGAGCTCATGCAAATATGCCCGAGGCACTAGAATAGGCTTTAAATTCCATGGCACATGAGGTACTGTAAAGATCACCATAGGTGATCAACACATCTAATTTCATCTGGCTGAAATGCAAAGGATTTCCCATGCCTTGCCAACATCTACAAGAAACAAGATCTTTTTGCAAGCAAAAGGAAGCTTGTATCACCAATTTTCAACTCTTGTACAGTTTCAGCTGTAAATTTATGTCATACTCCATGTGGATCCCGTAAACTAGGCTATTGAGTCACTTTTTCAGCCAACCCATCATTTTTAGGTAATAAAGGCAAAGCCACATGCTTAACCTTCTTTGCAACTATTTTGTACTTTTTGTATCCACCCTTGCGTTAACCCTCAAACGAACGAAGGTGGAAAATCCAAAAAAGCTAAAGCAGAAGACAAAGGCCAAGCAAAGTGAAACAGAAGACAAAGACGCACAAGGAGAAAAGTCCTAAATAAGGGAGAAAGACGCGCAAGGAAAAGTGCAAGTCAATACTTTCATAAAAGAGCACAAGCGCATCATGGTTTAATTCAAGGAGCGGCAGACTCTCACCCGTGCAATTTGTAAATGTGGACAGGCGGTGGAAAGGAAGCTAAGAAGATAGAAGGACAATGGGAAAAAGGGCCTAAGCCATGGTCGGCCATGTAAAAAAGGGGATAACGCCCAAAAGGGATTTAGGTTTTTGTATATAAAGTTAAAAAGTGAATGAGAAGCTCATTCTTGTGTGTGGCCAAAAGTAGCTCTCCTCTTCTTCTTCTTCTTCTTCTTCTTGCTTGCTTGAGCTTGTGCTTGAGAGAGGGAGTGTGAGAGTGTGAGGCAGTGTGTGTGAGGGTGAGGGACCGAGGAGGAGAAGCTCTCCATCTTCTCCTCTCTTCTTCTCTTCTCTTCTCTTCTCTTCTCTTGCTCGCAGCAATGGAGCTTGGAGCGTGGCGCTTGAGGATGGAGCTTGAAGCTTACACTTGGATCGTGGAGCTACTGGAGTGCACAGGAGAGGAGATAACTCGATCGGCATGGAGGTAAGCTCACTACACCCGTAGATATGGATGGCGCGTTGGCTATGTGAGAGGTAGCCATTAGTGCTCAGCTTGGAATGCTTGAACAATAAGCGGTCCGTGGGTCTTAGCGGTTGAGCGAAAGCTCCCACATTTTGGTTCCGTTGTCGGGACCAACGAATTCAAGCCTTGAGCGCTTGCGCACTTCGATCAAGCATTGAAGTAGGGTTTTCCCCGAACCGGTGCTTGAGGTAGATAGGTAGGAAGTGAGGGAGTTTGAAGAGGTATTCGATCTCCTTAGCAGGTAGTTTTTTGGTTTTTTGGATTTGGAAAAGCATGTTGAAGTAGTGTAGGTGATTTCTTTGTAATTTGTATGAATTTAGGGTAGGAAAAAACAAAGAAAAAGAAGCAAACAATAGGGTTTTCGGTTGCTGTATAACAGGCTAAAACAGGAAAATAGGGACACGGATCCTTGGAGTGCCGCTTGATTCGAGCACCACAGTGATTCTAGGCATGTCTAGCATTTCCTTGTAGTGTTTTACACTTATTTGGAAGGCGTTGGATGATTCGGTGGAGTAGACGTTGACCTAGAGGCATCGCGCATAACTCGCGGGCCATCGTCCGTGCCGTCGGACCAAGCCGTCCGAGTCCCAAAATTGGACCACTCCAAAAATCAAACCTCTTTGAAAATCGGACCACTTTTTCGATCTGACTCCCAAAGTCGAACCGTCCAACTACTAGAATCGGGCCACTTTTTCAATCCGACTCCCAGAATCGAACCAATCCTAGAATCGGACCAATCCCAAAATCGGACCGTCCGACTACCTGTCCGATTCGATTCCTAGAATCAGACCACTGCAGAAATCGAACGTGACCAAAATCAGACCACTGGGCTGATCGGACCAACCAAAATTGGACGTCCGATTCTCTGATAATCGGACTCTTGAAAATCGAATATCTGAGAATTAGACAGAAATTTATCGAAATCGGACAGGTATCTAGGACACAAATTTTGACGCATCTAAACCTCGAGATTGACCCCAAAGGCTACGTAGAGCTAAAGGCACATCACAGACCCATCACTGGGCTGAAATTTAGAGCAAGTAGTCCAAAATTTGGCTATAAACGGTCCTCCAAATTGTGCATGGCATTTACCATTACGGCCCTGCGGAGGCCCTGCGAGAGCCGGGGGGACTGTCCCCCCCGGACCCCCGCAGAGGGGGCTCTGCCTCCTCCACACCTCCCCCAAGTAGGTTGGAGAGAAAATGCACGTCGTGACAGGTCCTCCAAATTAGACCCTAGTGTAGTAATGGCTCTACACGAACATGGATTCTCACTGACAAAAGAGCAACCAAAAGCCCATACCCGAACAGAGATAAATAGAGACCCTAGAACCTCAATAGGCCAATCTAGCCATCAAGGGCAAAAAGGCCACACCATGAGAACACAAAGACATTGTGTTCAGACCGTGTCTAGTTAGAGCAAAATCCAACATCAGCAAGCCACAAATGCGAAGATGACTAGACATGACACTCTTGACGAGAGATGTACCTTGAATAGCACTGCACTGACGATCCAAGACATCAGTGGAGAATCCACATCTGGTCGTGCAGTTGAGGACTCAAGGGCATTTGTTAAAAGGCTTAAATTTACAAGCCAAGACCTGGAAGACGAAGACATAGTACCACCTGCTTATCTTAGGGTCAAACTCACCGCGAAAAGAGAGCATACTATTGATGCTCTGATTGATGAAGGAGCAGATTTTAATATCTTGACCTATGAATCATGGATCCAACTAGGCCAACCAGAGCTCACACCGACTAATGCAACTCTTAGCCCTTACGGGGGGATACCCACAAAGGGTCCATGCTACTCGATGTTGCAAAATATCTATCGATATTGAGTAAGTTGCCACAAGTACTAGATGCGTGTGCCACGCTCCAGTACAATCTGAAGTTCTACAATTGGCTTTTATCCTCGTGAAGTGACATGGATTCTTGGATATGTATATAAATAAACAATGACTTTTGTGACCCTATATAGACACTATCAACACACACAAGCAATAATAGTCAGCGCAAGGAGAAGAGTTGGGTTCAACAGGCTAAACTCCTCAGGCCCTCCTTTCACCACACATTTAGAAGTTGTGTGACCATTCCCACCTCCAAGTGGAGGGCATGCAACCCTCATTACCACCATAGGAAGCCTTGACCAACATCTATGATGGTGTAGACAGGGTACCATCCCTTTCTATACACCTTTTCCCCTTTCCGGTCTATCCTTCCAAGGATGAGCCCTGCCCCACTCCATGACAACCAGTCCACGTAACTTAGCATGAGCCAAGATCTGCTAATGGTGGGAGGCCAAATGAACATGATCATGGGGGGCATCCCTCTACAACAAACACTGCATGCCTCACCCCTCCCCTTCTCATCATATTCGCTTGATAACCCACACTATAATCCCTTTCATGCGAATGGTTTTATCCTATATCAAGGCCTAATCCTTGGTTCGGATTTTGCAAGTCCCCCTACGTGGAAGATAAGGAGCACCCAGGGCAGTTGGCTTGCAAAGACGCTCTCCGCTATCGAAGGGAACATGCAGCACAAGCTCCTTCGCCGGTGCACTACGTGCCTACCCTCAAAAGGTATGCAAAGAAACAAGGTCCCAAGCGACACCACCCCGGATGTAGGCCGAAGAATCCCCAGGCCAGGGAAGTAGAATCTCAAAGAAGCACACAAGGTGTGGCAACACCGGTTGTGCAAGCCCCCAATAGACGCTCGGGCACCAGGTGCTCAAAAGCAGAAAGGGTAGCTCGAGACAAGGAAGAATTCGATGCATTGTTCAAAAGCATTTTGGAAATAGTTGCAGCTAGAGACTACACCATTTAGGTCCCGACCGACATCTTCCCTGCCCAACCTCACAGGAGCCCCTCACCAGTAGAGCCTCAATCGCCTAACCACCCAGACTCACCCCGCCTCGTGCAAATCGAGTAGCCCCTATGATATGCAAGCAACTTAACAGGCCATCCTGCCATAACTTTTTGTCTTTTGATGGTTAAAGGGACAGGCTCCCCACTTGTACACACTTCCCTTACCTATCGCTAATATATGCCACGTCTTTAACAAGCACTGGAATAGGCACCGCAATCAACATCATAAGACTTTGAAAAAGTTATATCTTGACATGATTACATTTATTCGTTGTACTTGACACATGTGACTTGCATATACTCTCATGAAGTGACAAGTGGATGCAGGATGACACAGGTCTTCGTGCAAATGTGTTCAATGCCCAAGCCATCGCAAGATCACCAACCTCACAAAGAACCGTGACAAAGCCATGCTGCTGAATGCGAAAAATCACCCTTGCGAGTGCCCACATCGCACGAACCAAAGCATAGCCATGGGCTACACTCTCTCCCTGGGTCAAGCTCTACAGTGGGCTCACGATGGTTGTTACCTCAATTATACCAACATCGCGTGCCGCAAAGAGGTTTGTAGTATCTCAAGTGTATCTCCCCATCTCAACAACTACTTCTCTAACAACGAGGCTAGGGCACAATCATCACTGAATATCCATTTCTTGAGCCTTCGAAGTTTGACATTTCCTAACCCATTGAAAAGCTGATAGCCTCAACATATTGCAATGGTTGTACTCAGGCAAGTCAAAAAAAAAGGAAAAAAGAAAAAAAAAAGGAAAAGAACGAAAGAAAGAAAGAAAAAAAGCATAAGAAAAAGAAACAAAAAAGAAAATAGAAAAAAAAGAAAAGAAAAATAACAAAACGATTAGAAGCACCCACGATCACAGCATAGCACCTAGGGGTCCTCAAATTAGGTGTGTCCAATGACCTTGGTCGGCTAGCTCCGTCCCTAGTCCCCTAGCCCCCTAGCATCACCCACAATAGTTCAGGGCACATCAAGGGCAGGACATACCTAGGGAGCTTGTCTCGCCTATAGTTAGACCTGTCACCCTGACCCATTCACACGATTCCCTCTTGCACTCTGCCTTAATACCATTGCAATCAATTGTGGTAAGCACTGCACGAATGGCCATGAAAAGTACACTGTCCTCATCACACAGGTCCAATAGCTACCAGCCTACTGATAGTGCAGTGTCCTTGTGTTCAATTATGTACATCGTGCAGTCACAATGCAAAGGATGTCACATACACCTTCACGTGTATTTCTTCTCAACATAGACAACTTTGCTTCATCCACACATCATTATAAGAAACCAACCCGCGGTCTTCTAACTACGTAATATCTAAGTATGCACAAGCACTCACATAATATCTGCACCAAAATATATACATAGTTTGGGTCCTCAAGTGTAGGACAATACTCTCCGCTTGCTTAGAGTTTGACTTGTCTCCCAAACTAAGTAAACTCTGTCTTGTGCACGATAGAGAAGAATAGCACTACCCCTAGGGAGAGACCACTTAGCAGAGGTTTTTAATTGCAGGTATTGAAGACTCCAACGAAAGTGTCATTTTCTCTTCATCGACACTCAGCTCTGAATTCCTATCCTTTATCATCCTGCAAGCCCGCCAAGAATCGTCATGTGCAGAATCCCCAACAAACTGCCACTTGTACTCCATTAGTACAATCCCCACAAAGAACAGCCCTACCACCAACTCCAATAGCCCTACCACCAACCACCTAGGCCCCCAATGACCTTCCTCCCCACCACTACCAACACTCCTCCATGGCAACCACAGACGTCCTTGCCACCCACATCTTCGGTGCATGCTAAAGCCTGCTACCTACGATGGTGAGTGCCATGGGACTGGCACTCGTCTAGGAGGGGGGTAATATTAACCCTCAAACAAACGAAGGTGGAAAATTCAGAAAAGCTAAAGCAAAATACAAAAGCCAAGGCAAAGTGAAACGGAAGACAAAGACGCACAAGGAGAAAAGTCCTAAATAAGGGAGAAAGGCGCGTAAGGAAAAGCGCAAGTCAATACTTTCGTAAAAGAGCGCAAGCACATCATGGTTTAATTCAAGGAGTGCCGGGCTCTCACCTGTGCAATTTGTAAATGTAGATAGGCGGTGGAAAGGAAGCTAGGAAGATAGAATGACAATGGAAAAAAGGGCCTAAGCCACGGTCGGCCATGTAAAAAAGGGATAAGGGGATGACCGCCCAAAAGGGATTTAGGGTTTTGTATATAATGTTGAAAAGTGAATGAGAAGCTCATTATTGTGTGTGGCCAAAAGTGGCTATCCTCTTCTTCTTCTTCTTCTTCTTGCTTGCTTGCTTGAGCTTATGCTTGAGAGAGGGAGTGTGAGAGTGTGAAGGAGTGAGTGTATGAGGGTGAGGGACCGGGGAGAAGAAGCTCTCCATCTTCTCCTCTCTTCTTCTCTTCTCTTCTCTTCTCTTCTCTTCTCTTCTCTTGCTCGCGGCAATGGATCTTGGAACGTGGAGCTTGAGGATAGAGCTTGCTTGAAGCTTGCACTTGGATCGTGGGGCTATCGAAGTGCGCGGGAGAGGAGGTAACTCGATCAGCATGGAGGTAAGCTCACTACACCCGTAGATATGGATGGCGTGTCGGCTATGTGAGAGGTAGCCATTAGTGCTCGGCTTGGAACGCTTGAACAATAAGCGGTCCGTAGGTCTTGGCGGTTGAGCAAAAGCTCCCACACCTTGCTTCAGCCTTGTTTTGCAGCCCATAACATTCATGCTCAGCAAACTCTTGAATGGATTCATACATCTCTAAAGTGTCAACATAAATAACCTCTTATTCTGCCCTGTTTTCAGCATTAATTACTGCAAAAATTTCAGCCACTTTATCAACATCAACCAACCTTGAAAACATCCCTAAAATACCTTCATTTGTAGCCATCAAACCATTTGTCTTTAGCTCTTTTTCAGCCCATCCTACATATTTCTTTTCAGCCCTACACATGGCTGAAATACTCTTAAAATTGCCAAGACCACATACTGTCCATTCCTGCAATCCAGACACAAATATAGTTCCCCCTTTCTTGGAGACATAATTATCTTCCTAGAGGCACTTCCATAGCCTTCACTTATAACAGTGATGTCTAAAAACCCTTAAACTCTCATACATTAGGTGGCATGGGATTATCCCACAGCCTATCTCGATTGTGGGGATGATTCACACAGACAGTGAGAAATTGTACCGCCTTTGTATTGTCTTTACTCCAAACCTGAGCATATGAAGAACCATCATCCAAGGCTTTTCTTTCTAGCCTTGATTCTAAAATATAGGGCTGTCCCAAAATCATTGGATAACTACATGAATCCTACACAAAAAAATGATATTCATCCCTAATATCTCCAATAGTCATGGATACATTCAGACAAGCTGCATAAAGATCCCCTGATGAATTGTTTGCTATCCGCATGTGTCATCTTGGATCTGCATCAATCGGCCAACCTCCATTCTCATACATTGTATGCCATAACATTGATTTCAGAACCATGATCCAAGAGAGCTATGCAAGGTGTCTCTCTTTCTCCCACTTTAACAATTGTCTCTGTTGTAGCACGAGCCCAATGCATTTGTGAATAATGACTGCTTGGAAAAAAATGAGCATCTTCTTCTTCATGTACTTATTGATGGACATCCCCATTATACATAGCCTTCTCTCTATGCTTACTACTATCCATAAGACCAATTTTAACCACAAGCTTGATGTCTACACTTGCATTTAACCCATTTTCAACATTACCATGCTCCTCCAAATCAGCATTACATGCATCATCATATCACCATCAAACTGTCTTTTTCATTTTAGCATATCAATGATTGCATCATGAAATTCATGCTTTGCGATTCCAAGAACTTTGCCAAGTGTGAATTCCACTCTACTGCCAAGTATGTGATCTTCCAAGGCCTTTTTAAGGTTTGTGGTAGTCTCAAGTTCTGATTATAACCTTAACCGGGTTGCTTGTCCCTTTTCTTCCTTTTTTGTTTCTTCTCTTGAGATGCATCCTCCATAGCATGCTTAGGTATGGCTTTCTCAGCCTCTTTCTGCTGCTCCATTTTGCTTCATATTATGTGTTTAGATGGGTATGAAGAGGAAGGACTAGTAGTGTCCTCATCTCTTCTTCTCCTTTCTTCCACAAGAGCTTCTTGATTATGAACCTCAGCCAAATAAGCATAGACTGAAAATGAATCCATTGGTGCACTCCATCCTGTTCTCCCTCATATACTTTGACTTGCATTAGCCAATTCAGACTTTGTTGTTTTGTCTTTTTCCATGCAATCTAATGCCTACATCCAAACGTCAGATTTTGCTTCAGTCATGCCTCCTTTATGAGCTTCTTTGGTCCTTTCAATTCTCAACCCATATGTGGTTGCATCTATGGTAACAAATGTTGTCTTGCTGCCATCTCTTCCAACCTCTTCTGCATGCTACTGTTTCCAAAATTTGGCTCTATTGGAAGACCAATTTTTGTTGCATGTATTTTTCCATCTTTCCAAAAGACTAACCTTTTCGCTTCCGCTTCACGATAGGCTGTATAGTCTCGCTTTTCATGCTATAAACTATCACCATCAAATGCATCTCCTCTTGTATCCTTCTTTGTACGGTCTTTGGGCTATTGCCCAACCCTTCTCTTCTACCTTAACATCCAAATATTTGACCTTTGCATAGATTTTTGTCAAACTTAGCCTCAAATCATGCATGCCTTTGATTAATTCATCCACATTATCACCTTTAAGAGCCGAACCAACAGGTATAGCCAGTTATTCTGCCATAGCCATAGGTGCCTTGGCTGCAATTTCAACCCCCTTCTGAGCATTGGCAAGTGTGGTCCTTGTATCCCATCTTAATTTCATCAGCCCTCTCTTTACCAAGATATGCACAGCCTCAGTTATATAAGCCCAATCTGATTTCAGTCCCATTTTAGACGATGCATATTCTAAATAATCAGTCAGCTTCTCCTGCAAGATAGGATCTACAGCCTTCAGAAACAAATCAAATTTTTGACTCTCCAATGATTGCTGCTCATCGGTATCCAACTATGCATATACCGACTTTCAAATTCATGAAGCAAAGTTGTAGTAGCCAACCCTTTATTAGGCTTTTCAATCCAATCTGTAAATGTATTTTTAGTTACCAATCTTGCATCTTCCAAGAAAGCTCTTCTCTCAAAGCCTTCTTAAAAGATGTCCAATGAGCACCTTTTCTATGTAACTTATCAATCCGATCATGCAATGCATGCATGGCCAAACGGGAGAAATACCGACTCCATGTATACTATAGTACCCCATGAAAAAATATCTTTTATTCATACAACTGGATGAAGGCCAAAATGTTTTGACCCTTCAACTGCTTCAATTCATGTCCCATTGCTGCTTGCAATGCATTCATAGCTAAGGAATCAATTATTTCTTCTTCCTGCCGCGAGTTTGCATCTGTTGTTGTAACAACAACTACTGTTGTTGTTGCTACAACAAAGCAATCATCTGTTGTAAAGCATCACCACTACTTGAACCTGCAGAATCCCCCATCTTTACACACATGTTGCCAACTAAAAGGTGTGAAGGATCGAAGCTTGCACGTGAGAGCTATGGCGGGAGAGCAAGAGCAAGAAAGAGAGAGACAAGAAATGGGAACTCCAACAGTCACAATGTGTGACCGGGCCTTCCTTTATTCAAACTGTCACTAAAAGAATAAAGAATAAAGTGATGGTGATGGGCACCCACCACCTGCAGTGTGCATTGGCGGTGACTACCAGTGTAGTAATACACGGGCGGCTAGGCGGAGGCACCTTTAGCCCCAACAACCTCCCACTTAAAGGTGAATCTTCCCTAGTGAGAAGTGAAAAGAAAAAGAAAAAGACAGTACAACATGTACACATGTACAATAGGATGAGGAAGGACATCATCTCATCCCACGTCCATCAACCTCCTGAGGAAGGCAAAGTGCTCTGTAGAGAGGCTTTTCTGAGCAGATCTGCAGGATTCTGGTCAGTCAAGATCTTTTATAGATCAACAGACTTGTCCTCAATGACCCCATGTATGAAGTGATATTGCACCTCAATGTGTTTCGTCTTCGCATGGAAGACCGAATTCTTGGCTAACTAAATAGCACTCATAGAATCCGAATGCAATGTAGGGATAGCATCAATACCAAGGTTAGCAACCAAATGACCCAACCAAATGGCCTCCTTGCAAGCCTCAGTGGCTGCAACATACTCGGCCTCTATACTAGAAAGGGTCGTATATTTCTGCACCCTGGACATCCAAGAAATAGCACCTCCAGCATATGTGAATACATAGCCGGAAGTGGACTTCCTACTATCTGCATGTCCTGCATAATTAGAGTCAGTGTACCCCATGACTCTTGTATCCTGGCTGCCATAGCAAACGCACATATCTCTAGTGCACTTCAAGTACCTCATGATACCCTTCACGGCATCCCAATGCTTCGTGCCAGGTGTAGCCATATAGCGTGCCACAACACCAACTGCAAAGGCAATATCTGGACGAGTGGCTATCATGGCATACATAGGACTGTCCACTATGGATACATAGGGAATCTTGGCCATCTCGGCCCTCTGCTCATCTGTCTGCAGACAATCAGCCTGTGAGACCTTCACATAAGAAGGCAATGAACAGCCAATAGGCTTTACGTCCTGCATGCGAAAGCGCTCAAGGACTTTATGAATGTACTCCCTCTATGACAAGTAGAGGAGTCCCTAATGCTTGTCACGTCTAATGCGCATACCAAGTATGTGAGAGGCATGTCCCAGATATTTCATCTCAAAGCTCTTCTTGAGCTGAGCCTTAAGAGCATCTAGCTCACCATGAGCTTTCCTTGCTATCAGCATATCATCCACATAGAGTACCAAAATCAATAAAGAACTATCATGGGCTTTCTTTTTGTAAAGACACGAATCCATAGCACTCCTGATATAGCCCTGTGACTGCATAAAGGCATCAAACTTATGATACCACTCCCTAGGTGCCTACTTCAAGCCATAAAGACTTTTCTTCAATTTACACATTAGGTGCTCCCTGCCATGTTCTGCAAAGCCCTTAGGCTGCTCCATATAAATCTTATCATGCAAGTCCCCATGTAAGAAAGCCATCTTGACATCCATCTGGTATAAATCCAAGTCAAGCTGAGCAACCAAAGCCAAGACTAAGCACAGGGTGGTCATCTTAACCACAGGAGAAAAGACCTCGTCAAAGTCCACACCATGCTCCTACTTAAAACCCTTTGCTACCAATCTAGCCTTGTATGCCGGCTTGGGGTGTCTAAGGGTACTTTTCAGCTTGTACACCCACTTGCATGGCAAAGCCTTCTTGCCCATAGGCAAGGAAACCAAATCCCAAGTGTCATTCTTATGCAAGGAGTCTATCTCAGACTGTATAGCCCTCTCCCAGGAGTGACTATCACCCCTACGCATAGCCTCATCATAAGTGAAAGGCTCTCCTGCATCTGTAACCAAGACATAATGCATCAAGGGCTGAAATCTATCAGGTGGATGTTTGTCTCTAGGAGACCCTCTCACGGCAGGCTCTATTGCCTGCCCAGCTGCCTATCCAACACCCTGACCATGAGTATCTGCTATAGTTGTAGGTTGTCCAACTGGCTGTCTGGGAGCTCTCGGCTCCTCCTGAAATATGACCCTACGGATCTCAACAACTCTCTCAGGCTGTCGATGCATCTTGTCTTCATGGAAGACTACATTATGACTGCGGATGACTTTCCACACCTATGGATCCCAGAGACGGTAACCCATCTCGCATGCATCCCCATAACCAAGAAAAATGCATTTGACACTTTTAGGATCCAGCTTACTTCTCTTGTCCCTGGGCACATGGCAAAATGCCTCACATCCAAAGACACGGAGATGTGCATAAGGGGGAGGTTTTCCAGTCCATACCTCCTCTGCAACCTAGAAATCCAAACCACTAGAAGGTGATCTGTTTATGACATGCACAACTGTACTAACTGCCTCAGCCCAAAAGCTCTGTGCTAGGCTTGCGTGACTAAGCATACTACGTATACACTCCTAGATGGTTCTATTCATCTGCTCAACCAAACCATTCTAGGGGGAGGGGGGGTGTAGGGGGCGGTCAACTGACGCTTAATACCCCTCTCATCACATAACTGCTCAAAAGCATGTGAGACATACTCACCCCCATTATCTATCCTTAGGCATTTTAGCCTATACCCAGACTGGTTCTCAACCAATGCAAGCCATCTCTAAAACACAGCCAAGACATCGAATTTCAGCTGAATAGGATAAGCCCAAAATTTTCGTGAAAAATCATCTATGAAAGTAACAAAATACTTGGCACCACCCCCATAGACTGACAAGGCAGGGCCACAGACATCTGAATGTACCAATGCCAAGGGCTCACTCATGCATGGCCTACCAACCTTCTTATGCATAGACCTAGTCTGCCTGCCATAAAGACAATGCTCACATGAATCAAAACATGCATAGATAAGTATTGCAAACCAAAAAGCATTTTCATTCCCTTCAACGACATATGGCCCAAACGGGCATGCCAAAGAGATACATGTGGGATAGAACCCACAGACAAAACATGATCAAGGGAAGAAGCGGATACAATCAAGGGATAGAGGTTGCCAGCCTTGGCACCTCTCACAATCACAAGTCTGCCACAAGTGATCTTCTATGCAGAGACTCCAAAAGATACATGATAACCTGCGCCATTAAGCTGTCCAGCTGACATGAGACTGTATGTCAAAGCAGGTACATTAGTACATTCTGCATAACAAAACTACTACCAGAAGGAAACTACAGCCTAACATCACCAATGCCCATAATATCAAGAGAGCTATCATCACCCAAGCGCACAAAACCCAAAACAATACGATATGAATGAAACCACTCTCGGCAAGGTGTCACATGAAAGGACGCACTTGAGTCCAAGAGCCAACACTGTGCATACATAGAGTATATCTCTGTCATCTACGAAGCCCTAGAAGAAGCTGCAAGGATATAATCATCATCATCAACATCCTCAGGCTGCATAACATTGATCTCTTCAATTTTAACACTGAACTTTGCAAGCACTATGCTGCAATCAGAAGACTTATCCTGCACTTTGTCTTTCCCCTTATCTTTGCACCTTTCATTGCGCAGTTCATGGCATTGTGGCCTAATATGGCCCTTTTTTCCACAATAGTGACAAGTAACATCTACATTCCTGCCACGGGATTTGCTACATGACTTCCCACGAGACTTGGACCGAGATTTCTGAGAATCTCGTCCACGGCCACTGCCATGCTTTCCATATCCATCATTCCTGCCTCTAAATTTCATAGCACGCGACATACGAGAGGCATCCAAATTCTTACGGTTAACCTCTTCCTGCAAAAAGCACTCTCAATATCAGATAATTTCAAGGTAGCAATAGAGGCACATAATGCAGTGCGGAATACATCCCATGACTCATTAAGAGTACCAAGTAAGAAAAGAGGAGTGACATCCTCTGCAAAAGTGATGTCCTGCGAATTCAAGTTCTTGAGTATAGCATGGAACTGGCTCAAGTGAGCAGACATGGTCACATTCTCCTTCATGCGCACAGATCCATAAGCTGCTTCAGCTAATACATCTGACTCGCTGGACTTTTCTTGTCATAAAGATTCTTGATTTTATCCCACAACTGCCATGCACTCTGTTCTTCCTCAAATACATTGTAATGAACCTGTTCTATGAGAGATAATACAATAGTGGACTTGCATAACTCATCAAGCTCAAGCCATTCCTCATCTGGCATAGTTGCAGGCGGATGCCCGCTCAACCTCAAAGGTTTGATTTGCGATTTTTGCACCAACACCTGCCAAATCTGGCTCTTCCAATAAGAGTAATTCGTACCATCAAGTTTAGTGATGTTGAAAATAGCATGTTCAGTGGCCATAATGCAGGCTGGAAGATTGTAGACAGTTCAAAACTGCTTGTTGTTTATTGCAGACAATGACCAAAAAATCACCAAAATTGAGAGAAAATAGCAAGAAAAGTGTAACCAAAGCTGTTGTCCACCAAGTACTGGTGAAAGTACATCATTTCAGAATATTTCAGCATGAAAAATCCATGTCAGTCCGTACATATATGCTTGCTGTAATAAATTACAGATTTCAGTAAATAAGAGCTAACAGTGCCAAAATCAGATCCCAAGTCAATCAGATACTGCCAAGACCAAAGCTGGCATCATGCGGGCATAACATAGGCATATGACAATCGATAAGCATGAATCCAACACCCAAACATGTCATATAAGCATTTGCCAGTGAGTAGGCACACCCCCCAATCAACGAGGCAAAGTGCTCCTACCACTACCAAGACTTGACACAAGTAGGTGTCAGCTCACAAAGAGAGGGACACAAAGTAAAGAGTCAGCTCATAAGCATCGAACCCAGACATATGAACTTTGCATCATCCTGAAGGGTAAAAGATCCCAAATAGTCTCAAAAGCTCAAAGAGCATAGATCGTCTGCTCAATGGCTGTCAAGCATCCAAAGGCTCTCCCACTGGCACAAAATCCATAAATATCAAGCAACAAATCTCGAACAAAGCATGTACAAGCACCAGTGACAAGTGTCCAAGATCAAGCATCAATGGTACATCTCGGACATGTAGGCGGTAGAGCATCCGTATGTAGCATCCATAAGCATGTAAGACATCAAGTACATCCCAAGATACAACTCTGGAAAGCCAATAAATAGCTCAAGTAAGCTCTGGGAATCCAAGGTCAAGCCAAGACCGAGCTCCAGTAGCAATAAGCTCCAAACAATGTAACTAGCATGTAGTAATGGCATAGGCTAAGCATGTCAAGACCGGTCAGACATAAGCAACATACATGCCATAAGTACATCCAAGACGGAGCATCCAAATGCTTTGTAAAGTGAGCTCAAGCTCAACCAATGATCCTAAATCAAAACCAAGCTCTATGTCGATCCTCAAGTGTCAATACATCACCATATATGCCCACATAGCCCGAAAAGCATAGGCATAAGCATACATGAGTAAAAATGACTTCAGCTCAACTGTGTATAGCACTGATTTACTATTAAAAAATAATAATTTCAGCACCAAAATCATCTCCAAATGGTTTTCAAACAATAGGCATACATTCCCCTAACATCTGGGCATCAAACGAGACCAACCGGGCATCAAATGACAATGCTGGGCAAGCATAAACATCAAATGTTACTGTAGCACTGTTTGTGGACTGTTATAATAGTCTGAAACTAAGGTAAATCAGTCCAAATGCTATGCCAACACATCAGCCATCAAAACCAAGCATCAAAGCATGTTCATATGCCCGAAATGGAGCCTTTCCAAGTGCCAATGGCTACCCAAGAACTGGTAGATTGTTGGAGTGCGTGTGCAGTCCAAAACATGCCAAAAATGGCGCAAATTTGTTGATGTTAAAAGGGCTTCATGTTGATCAAAATTTTGTAGATTGAGGCCAAAGACAGCTCAAGGAGGGCCTATGGAAGGCACACAAGAAGCCTTAAGTAGCCACAAGAGGTCTATGCCAAGATATGAAGCAAAGAAGCTTCAAGGGTTTTGGGCTATGGCTGCCCCTGTTTCAAGAGACTTGAAAACTGAGGTAAACCCTCTAAAGAGTAAAGCAATACCTCTATGTGAATGCCTTGAGGATGCCCAAAGGGATCGGGAAGGTGCTCGAGAAGCCAGGGAGTGACGGGAGCTCGAAGGAGTCGGATATGGCTATCAGAAAGGAGACCCAATGTGAATGGAGAGTCAATGGAAAGTTGAGAATACCACGAGCCAAGCTCAAGAGTCAGAAATCCGAGCTCTAATACTAGTTGAAAGGTGTGAAGGATCGAAGCTTGCACGCGAGAGCTATGGCAGGAGAGCAAGAGCAAGAAAGAGAGAGACAAGAAATGGGAACTCCAACAATCACAATGTGTGACTGGGCCTTCCTTTATTCAAATTGTCATTAAAAGAATAAAGAATAAAGTGACGGTGATGGGCGCCCGCCACCTGCAGTGTGCAGTGGCGGTGACTGTTAGTGTAGTAATACACAGGTGGCTAGGCAGAGGCGCCTTTACCCCCAACAGCCGACTTTCACATCAAGTTTACCACATTGTCAGAGTGTTTGGGGTCGAAAGTCTACCATGGGGGTAAGAGACAATAGGGTAAAGGGAGATTCACTGAGAGCAATTGATGAAAGAGAAGGGGTTCAAAGAAATAGAAGATGTAGAAGAATATTGATAGAGGTGAAGCCTGTTAATTTATTTCTCCATCCTAAGAAGATAAATCTCTTGTAGACCAAAAACGTGCATAAAATAGTAGCTCCCTCTCTACTGCTCAAACTACCAATATGGTGCTTCCATTGGCTCTGAAAGGGGAGTAAATTTTCAAGACACCTGGTTAGAATTCTCCTAGATCACTCCTTCTTCTCCTAGTTCGGAGTGCTATTGTTTGCTGCCTGTAAACTATGATCGTGCATCGTGTGATTTCGCCAATCCTTCTTTTTACATAAAATCTCCAAAAATGGCTAAAAGCCACTTGCTTTTTTTACATGTCATCCTAGTCTAGAAGTTGTCTACAACTTTTGGACATTTACAAGAAATAATATCCAAAATAGGCTAAACTTGTCCAAAAATCTAGTATTTTTGAACCATCCACACTATGAACACTAATAATAATGACTAATATGGCATTGACTCTCTAGATCAATAAGAAAGCTGAGTGACAATGCACGAGTTTTTCACACTATGTCCACGTAGCGGCATGACACCGGTCCTAGCTCTAGGAGACACCACAAGAAAGGGAATTGTGGATACGAGAGCAAGACTTAGTGTGATGAGCCATGTAGTACTCTAGGACAGGGATAACACACATGTTGTGAGAGTGCTGGGTTCAATGTCACCCTAGCCAATGGAATGAAACTGCGGCCATTTGGAGTATTAAAGAACTGGCCATTGAAGATTGCAGGAATCGAATTATCTATTGACTTTATAGTCATGAAAGGAGTGGACTATGACATCCTGTTAGGCTAGCCCTAGATGCACAATGAACGGGTCATAGAAGACAGGGGTAACTGTGTAATCTTCTTAGGCAATCAAATGGAGGCAATAAAAGTAGAGATGGATACATGGAAGACCACACCCAGTCAACCTGGATGCCATCTCCAGCATGTTAAAGGGTGATGTGCAAATTAGAAAATTGTATAGGCCACTCACCAAGTATATCCCTTTTCTTGCGGATGAGCGAGACTGGAATCATGTGCTAGCCACAATCAATTTTCCATTCTTGGATAGTGAGAAGTACAAGCAAGTCACTAAGGCAATTGGTAAGCCTAGTGACATGCCCCTAGTACTGATCTACATAATGGCAAGGAGCTCTCATAGACAACCCAACCCTGTCATCAAGGTACGAGTGGCCACCATCACAAAAAATGAAGATGAAGATGAGGAAGTGGTGGCAGTTGCCTACCTACGCTAATCAGTGACTACCCAAAAGACACACATCTTAGATGCACTCATTGATGAGGGAGCTGACTATAACATCCTTACGCACGATCATTGAACCCTCATTGGGGTCAACTACAACTACAACCTGCCAACACTAAACTCAATCCATTTGGAGGATGGTCCTACTTATTGTTGCTAGGGAAGTGTAGAATAATGGTCTCTATCGAGACTAAAAACCTACTGGTGATCTTCCATGTGATGCCTAACACTAAGACTGTTGGTAAGAAATCGTTGTTAGGATACACATTCAAGAAACAAGCACACTGCAATGTCAACTATTACTTGCAGTGCATTCACCTTGCCATTGGCAATGTTTGGATAGTTATGGCTTTCTCTATTAGTGCAAAGCCATAACTATTAGTGCAAATCCATAACTATTAGTTATGGCTTTCTCTATTAGTGCCAAAGTCTGCAAAGCCACTAATAGAGAAAGCCACCATCGGACGTGAGGGGGGTTGTGATTCCTCACCACCATCCAAACCTCATCACTAGCAAAAAATTCCACCACAAAGCTAAAACCCTCAAACATCAGTTCAAAACTTAAGAGGCCTAGAAGAAACTAAAGGCATTGATGAACGATCAAGCCACGATGGGTTCCCAAGACCTTATTGCAAGCACAATGCTACTATGAGGGTATCACTTGGATTTGGATACCTAAAGCCAAGATGGCCAAGAACACTACTCCAACGCCACCCCCAAACTTAACCATACCAAGTCATGTGACAAAAAAGACACCAATGCCACAAAAATGACTCAAACTGCAAAATACATAGAGCCTCAAATGCATAAGCTTACAGAGACTAAACAAGTCTATCGACCAAAGCCTCACCCTACTACTCACACATTGCCTCAACCTAGTCCTACTAGTACCCCTAAGACCTCACTAGCATCTAGTAGTGTAGCATCCATGACTCTAACCAAGCCCATCACACAAGAAGCCCAACCACACTCTTAGGAGCAACTAAAGCTGCAACGATTAGTTACCAAATTATCTAATTCAGTCAAACCCTGCCCGTAGGTCTTAAGCTGTCCTACGAATGACAATCGATCCTCACATTAGCTAAAGAACTAGTTGATAACACAAGAGATGACATGATCACTTGCATTAAGCACTTGGATGCCATGTTCACCCTACTCGCTTCTAAGAGCTATGAGTGCTTGGACCTAGGTCTGGTTGATCCATCCTGCAATTGGGAGGAATACGAATTCATGACGGTAGCCAATACCGAGATATCTCAAGACCAAGCCCTTAAACAATGGCAAATGATTACCTCCTATAGCAAGAGTAGAGTTATTGCCACAAGCTGAAAGTTGGACAAACTTTGCAGGCTAACTGATAATGACTCATCGTTCTTGGGGAACTGGTATGCTCTCTAACTCCAATGGGAACAAGAAAGCTGCCAAATCATGACCAATGCTGAGCAGCAGCATGCCATTAAGACCTCAGAGTATGATCCTACTTATGTAGCTCCAACTTTGCAGGCTAACTGATACCGAGATATCTCGAGACCAAGCCCTTAAACAATGACAACTGATTACCTCCTATAGCAAGATTAGAGTTATTGCCACAAGCCGAAAGTTGGACAAACTTTGCAGGCTAACTGATAATGACTCATCTTTCTCGGGGAACTGGTATGCTCTCTAACTCCAGTGGGAACAAGAAAGCTGCCAAATCATGACCAATGCTGAGCAGCGGCGTGCCATTAAGACCTCAGAGTATGATCCTACTTATGCAGCTCCAACCTCCTATAGGGTGTTGACCACCATTTGTAACCAACCCCTAGAAGAGCACATTGTGACCCACCCATATTTAGACCGAATTCTGACATAGGAAGAGTTACACATTGCTAGCACGATCGACTTTGGTGACTTCCCAACCTACATCACTAAAATTGTCATCCGTCCTTTTTACATAGAATGCTATGCCAATTTAGAATATAATTCAAACTTCTATGCTTGGCTCATGCGAAAGTAAAACACCACAAGCAAGCACTAAAATCCCTTGACCTCTCAAACCTTAAAGCTTAGGAAGAATTCTTCTTTCAAAGGGGAGGGGGCAAGGTGAAATCAAACATGTAAACAGGTAAGGTAAATAAAACACATGGATAAAATATCCATCAATTCGGTAAAGAGTGGATAAAAATCAACTCGTGACTGAGAAAAAAAGTCCTATTTTTTTTGGAATGAATGGATTGCTTGAAGAAAAAATTTCTATTTTTGTATTTAAGCATGTTATTCTTCTCAAGAAAGCATAGTCAATTTCTGCTTACCTTTCAACAAGAAATTACCTTTAGGACACTAATGGTGAACTATGGCATTATGATAGGTACCCACAATGGCAAGTCAAGAGAAAAGTAGCAAACTTCCGTTCTCAGAGGAGAAGCAGGCGAAGTACGGTCTCTCGTTGGAAATGAGGGCTTACAATCAATTCAAATTTAGGCATATCATGAATTTAGAAAACATAGTCATGGAGGAGCCAGCCATCAAGCAATTGGTGAAGTAGTGCAAGCTGCAAAAATATGTGGAGAAGGTGGGCCAAGCCATTGACTATGAGAAGTGCACCAAATTCCTTCAAACCTTCAATAGGAACCACAACACTATCACAGTGCACCTAGAGAATGAAGCTCGCCAGGTAGAAATTGAGCTGAGCCCCTGAGCTGGTATAGAAAGCAATGGGCCTACCAAACAAAGTGGAAAGATGGCCAAAAAGGGATGTGTACGACATGTTGGGAATGGATAAAGTGATAGTACACACCAACAACGACATCAGTCTAGTTGACATTCCCAACCTCGAGGTCCAAATCCAGGTCAAAATGGTGCACGCTATCGTCATGTTGGGGTTGAAGGTCTACCACCGGGGTTTAGAGCAAAAGAGGAGTGTGGGATTCAAGGTTTGGAGAAGGAGAAAAGATTGGGGTTTGATGAGATTTGGGTTTTAGAAATGACTTAGTTGAAGAAGAAGATATCAAGCTTTTTCTTTTTATTTAGCATACATGAATGGAATGAAAGACTTTGTCTTGATCACATCAAATGCATATGGAAATAATAAGCCATTACATTTAGGGATAATCTCAGATTTAATCCAAATGCATATTCCAAATGCAAGCTCAAAAAATTTCTATTTCATGAACATGAATGGATAACAACTCCAAGATACAAGTATTTTGATGGTAGACTCAAATACATTCAAGACATAGATCAAAAGCTCATGAAATGCATTGATAAAGCATAAATTTAACTTCAGCCCTATTGTAAAACAGTAATTTCCAGCCCATAATCAAGCTCCAAAAGTGCATATAATCCCATGAATAAGCTCCTCTAATCATTCACAAGTGAATCCCTGATGTTAAGAGGTCAATTTCCTCTCTTACAACCACGTAGATCACTTGTTTACTCATCAAAATGGACAAAAACAGTGGGCTGCCCTATTTATGATTGGTTTTTTCAGTCCATAACAGCCCATACACCTTCAAAATCCTCCCCTTTGCTTGCCCCAAAGTCACTCAAGTACTTGGGTACAAGACGGGCTTCATTGGACCATGAATATGGTAAAAGAAATGAGAGAAGATGTACATAAGAGCAGGCTGAATACGTTTTCTCAGGTTTCCTCCTTTTATGGACTATCATACCATTCATTTTCTTCATACCAAATGGACGGGTAAGAAGAGCTCTCACCTTCCTTGTTTGTATATCCTTCTTTAGCTCCAGTTTGCCTTGAGTTTGCATGCTTCGGAGCATGCACCATAGCCCGCAGCTCATCCTCCATCTGCCACAGGTATGCAGGCCCGTTTGCGCCAATGTGGGCTGCATCCTGCTCAGCTCCCACTTATCATTTTGACCATGGTACAACTGAAAATTGTATGACAGTTACAAAAGAACTTATGAAACTAAGTGATATCTAAGTTGGTTGTTGGGTAACAATGACTGAGTTATGTATGAAAATTCCTCATATAAATCCTAATAAAGTTCTTCTGTGATCATAAGAATTCTATGATTTATATTATGAACAAAAAACTTTCTGACAACGCCCTATTCTCTAGTCAAAGGTATAATGCATTGATGAACAGAATCAAATCCAGGTCAATGGTTCACACCCATTCCTTTGACGAGGTAAACCTAAATGGCTTCGTGAGGAAGATGATAGAAATATCGACAAAAGCATTAGCCACCAGCAAAAGACCCGTGGGGGAGAGTCCTCAGCCTCCAAAGCCAAGAAATCATCATTCTCAAAGGCATCCACCATTGACTTAGGAGGGGTCTTGACAACCATCATAAGAGAGGCACTAGGGAAAGCACAAGATGACAAGACAATCTGTGAGATGCCATATAGGTCCCCTCCGCACCAAGGATGGAGTAGTCTAGTAAAAGGACTGTGAGTGAGGAAGAAGGAGAGTGAGAAGCACAATTTGTGGCCAAGCAAGGGCCAAGAAATCAAAGAAAGAGACTCTATAGAAGAAGACCAAAGAAGAGAGGGGGAAGAAAGAGAAAACCGACCTACATGGAGCCCCAAGTGAGTCCAAAAGCACGAAAGAACGAAGAAAGAAAGAAGAAAGGGACAAGGCAAAGAGAATAAAAGAGGAATCCAGGAAAGCTGAGGAGGAGAGAAAGAGAAGAGTTGAGGAGGAAGATGTGGAGTTCAAGAAGAAAGAGAAAGAAGACATAGCCCTCGCTATCCGCCTCTCAGTGGAGCAACCTTCAAGACAAGAAGAGTTGGTGGCCATGAGCCCACCCAAACACAAAGGTCCAAGCACAAGCTCCAAGACACCAAAAAACCTACCACCCCTAGTGATGACTGAGGGAAAGAGCAAGGATTTAATCAATCCCATCCCACCCATCCTATTGCGCATGCCACCCCAGTCACTGCACCCACCCAAGTCTCCTCTACTACGATGGATGCCAGTAATCTTGTGACTTGCGTGTAGTTCCTGGTCAACAAAGAGGCAACTCAAGGTGCAAGTGCAAGAACCCCTATGATGGGAGTAAAAAGACAGGCAACTGCATAGATGTGAAATCCAGATGGGACCCCAAAAGACAAAAGATAGAGGCATCTGCAACCACTGGTCCCACTGCACTGCAATTATCTACAAATTATGATGCCTACATGCAGGAACTCCTGCCATAGCTAGAACAAGCAAAGGAAGACAAAAAAATGCCATAGCTGAGCTTGAGACCGAAAGGGAGAAGATGGCAGCCTCTCAATTAGAGAGAACCCGTCAAATGGCCATGTATCAAAGAGAGACCAAGGAGCTAAAGGAGAATCTTGAGGCCAAGGGAGGAGAAGACGAGAGGTGGCAAGCAAAATTCGCAGTAGAAACATACAGCCTCATGAGCCTACAATGCAGTTTCGATGATATGGTGGTGCTGTACAAAGATCTGCAAAAGGAAAATGAAAAGATTCGAGATGCTGCAGAGTATCTAGTAGCGGTAGAAGAAGAGAGAAGCCAATGGCACCAAAAGCATATAGAAAATATGGAACAAAGGGTAGCCTCAGAGCTTGGAGAGCAACATTTCTTGGAAAGAGAAATTAAGGAACATGAGAGGAGGCTAAGGGTGTTAGCCTGCAGGCACAACAAAAGCCTAGAAGAAATGAAGAAAAAAGAAAATGAATGGATGAACAGGAGCGAATAAAAAGTGAGTGACTTAGCGCACTAGCTAGCCCTTGTAGAAGGCGACAGGGTGTTAGTAGAGAGTAGGGCAGAGGCCACACAAGTGACTTTGGAAGCCCAATAAGGTACCTTCTTCCACACTCTCTTGAACGCCATGCAATTTGAGGAAGAGAAGGTTGTTGAGTCCTTAAAGGAAAAAGCTGGAGATCACCCGCAGGGCTCTAAGGCATGGGCTACATGTCCAAACACAAATTTCAAGGCCCACAGAAGCAGAGCCACCAAAGCATAGGGGAGAAGGGAGGCAAAGGCTGACTAAAGATGTAGGGCCAAGTTTTGAAAGGGGGCAGCAAGCCACAGTTCCTTATTTAAGTGGTCCATGGGTCTTGGCAGTTGAACGTGAGCTCGCCTCTACAACTCCACTCTAACTAACCAAGCATCCTCCTCTCCCCCTCCTCTCCATCCCAAGAAAGCAAGAATACAAGACTAGCTTGAGTTATAGTGAACTCACCTAACTTACCTTCTTTGTGTTTGATGATTCGAAGGCTTGAAGATGGTTCCATGACCACAATCAACACGATCCAATGTCGTTGCTCCTTTGCATTCACAACCAAGCACACTAACAAGTCGAAGAGCTAGTAGAGAAGATGAGAAAAGCAAGACGAAGACAAAGAGCTTCACCTACCCTTAGCCCCTCGCTCAACACACCTCTCACTCTCTCCCTCACAGTCACTCTCTCAACACAATGGAAGCAAGATGATAGAATGGAAAAATAGAATAGAAAGCTTTCACACTAATAGAGCTTCTGTAGCATGGATGTGCCAAAAGGGTGAATACAATTGAGACCTTCCATCCTTATATAGACCAAAAATTAGGGTTAAGGTTAGGGTTTGCACCCCTTTTGCATTTTGCATTTAGGGTTTTCATCCCTCTTGTGTTTAGGGTTTGCGTCCCTTTTTCATTTTGCCTTTAGGGTTTATGTCCCTTTTTCATTTAGGGTTTGTGCCCTTTTTTGGAAATCCTACCCACTTTGTGTCAAGATTGTGGGAGAGAAGGAAGGAGTCTCGCTTGAAGCTTTCTTGCTTGCACAATGGGGGAAGACACACAAGGGTGGAGGCTGAAAACGGTTTTCCTCTTCTTAGTTGTGTAAGCCAAAAGAACTCAAGTACAACAAAATAGAAGAACCCTATATATGGGTCTCAAACCAAACTCAACTAACTAAGGTGGCATACTAACTGAGCCACGAACTAGAGTAGATAAGGATAGCTATCATGTAGCTATTATTCAGGGGCGGTGTACCAACCGCGTCTGCAACTGACAAGTCGGTGACATAAATACACAACGGTCACCCTGGCGTATCACGAGTGGAGCTCGATATCTCAACACTCCCCCTCGAGCTCAATCCCAATTCCTGCACACCAAGCAGGTCTCTGAACTTGCGCAGCTTCTCTGCGCCCAATGCCTTCGTAAATATATCAGCTACCTGATCCTCTGTGCTGACATAAACTAGATCAATAAGACCTAGTAAAACCCTCTCTCGCACATAGTGATAATGCACCTCAATGTGCTTTGTTCTAGCATGATAGACTGGGTTATTTGCCAAGTGTATACTACTCATGTTGTCACAATAAATGACAACTGGCCCATCTGAAGACTGATGCATATCATAAAGTAGCTTATGCAACCAAGCTACCTCACATGCAGCCATTGCTGCACCCCTGTACTCAGCCTCTGTGCTCGACAAGGCAACTGTAGGCTGTTTCTTGCTGCTCCAAGTGACTGTAGCACTCCCAAAAGAGAACACATATCCACTGGTAGATCGTCTATCAGAAATACTACCAGCCCAATCAGCATCAGTGTATCCATGCAACTGTATCTGAACCCCAGTCTCATAAAATAGTCCATACTGCAATGTAGACTTCACATACCTGAGTATGCGTCTAGCCGCATCCAAATGTGGTTTCCTTGGAGCCTGCATAAACTGACTTACCAATCCAACAGCATAGCTCAAATCTGGCCTGGTAATAGTCATATAAATCAGACTTCCTACTATGCGTCTGTACATAGTAGGGTCTTCTAGAAGCTCACCTGCATCTGTGCTCAGCTTCACATTCTGCTCCAAAGGAACTGAAATAGGCTTACAGCCTGTCATCCCATATTTGGACAGCATGTCCAATCCATACTGCCTCTGCAAAAGCTGTATCCCACTTGGTGATCTAATCACCTCAATGCCCAAGAAATAACGCAGCTCTCCCAAATCCTTCATCTCAAACTTCTGCTTCAATAGCATTTTCACATGAAGGATATCTTCATCACTGTCACCTGTCATAATCAAATCATCAACATAAATGACAAGCAGCATAATACCTTTCTCTGTTTTTCTCACATAAAGTAAGAAATCTGCCTTGGAAATCTGAAAGCCAATAGTGACAAGATACTGTCCTATCTTGTCAGACCATGCTCTAGGTGCTTGCTTCAAGCCATACAAGGCTTTCTTCAACCTGCAAACAAACTCAGGATGAACAGCATGCACATAACCTGGTGGCTGCTCCATATAAACTTCTTCTTGCAAATCACCATGCAAGAAGGCATTCTTTACATCCATCTGATGTAAAGACCATCCCTTTGATGCAGCCATAGCAATGACTGCTCTTACGGTTGCCATCCTTGCAACCGGACTGAATGTTTCTTCATAGTCAATGCCATATGTTTGTGCATACCCCTTGACTACTAATCTTGCCTTGTATCTGTTCACAGAACCATCTGCATTGTGCTTCACCTTATAGACCCACTTACAGCCAATTGCATTCTTACCTTTAGGCAAAGGTACCAATTCCCATGTAGCATTTGCTTCCAAGGCATCCATTTCTTCATCCATGGCTTTCTCCCATTTTTCTTTTCCCATGGCTTCCTCAAAAGAAGTGGGTTCTGGTTCATGTATCACTTTGACCATATATGCATAGTGAATGGCTGTAAATCCATCATATTTCAGCCTATCCACAGGATACCTAGCTCTTATAGACCTGCGCAAAGTAGGTTCACTCCCAGGTGCTCTCAAAACATCCCTGGTCTTCCTTACTCCAGGTGTAACAATAGAAGGAATACCCAACTCATCATCAATGCTCTGTTCTGAGCCACTGGATTCACCATCTACATAAGAGTGACCTGCATTCACATCAAACATGGGCTGATCTACCTTCTCTTTTCCTTTTCGTGATACCTGCATACCACTATCTGCATTGCTTTGAGAAGAATCTCCTGATCTCAATCTCCCTGTCCATGACGAAGGATGTGAACCACTGCTAGAGGACGCTCCAGGTCCACTAATATTTTGTGACTGCTGCTGTGAATTCTGTGCAGCATTACCATTTTGTGCATCTACATCATCAATCACATTTATTGGTTTATACCAGCTACTCATCTCATCAAAAACAACATCTCTGCTCACTGTAAACTTACGAGTAGAAGGGTTATAGCATCTATACCCTTTTTGCTGCAGAGAGTAACCAATAAAGATGCACTTCTCAGCTTTTGGATCCAACTTGGATCTCAACTCATCTGGCACATGTACATAGGCAATGCAACCAAAAATTTTCAAATGAGAAATATCTGGTTTCCTACCAGTATACCTCTCCTCTGGAGTCATCCCATGTATTGTTGCAGTGGGAGTCCTGTTCATTATGTAGACTGCTGTAGCAACTGCTTCAGCCCAGTAAAAATCTGGCAAGTCTTTTTCATTGAGCATGGCACGAGATACCTCTCCAATATGCCTGTTTTTCCTTTCTGCAATTCCATTTTGTTGTGGGGTATAAATGCATGAATATTGCTGCTTTATGCCATGCTCCTGCAAGAACTTTGCAAACTCATTTGAGAGGTACTCTCCCCCTCCATCTGACCTTAGGCATTTTATCTGCAAGCCTGTTTCTTTTTCAACCATAGCTTTAAGAGTTTTGAAATGCCCAAAAACTTCACTTTTCTTTTTCATAAAATACACCCAAACTTTTCTGCTATAGTCATCAATAAAACTGACAAAATAATGACAGCCTCCAAGAGATGCAGCTTTAGTTGTCCACACATCAGAGTGAATTAATTCCAATGGCTTCTCACTCTCTTGAACATGTCTAGGAAATGGTTTCCTTGCCTGTTTTCCAAACTGACAGGCTTCACATACCTTATGCATTTCTGCAACCTTGAATTTGGGCAATCCTGCAACAATATTTTGGGCCTGCATTGATTTAAGTCGCTGTACATTAACATGACCAATGCGTTTATGCCAGATATCAATATCTGCAACTACACCGGTCCCATGTGCAAACATTGCTGCACTCAATTCAAACATGTCTGCATCCAATGTAAACATTCTGCCCTTCTTCTTTCATTTTGCTATCAAGCGACCTTTATTTTTCATATCCTCAACAAAGCATCCATGAGGATTAAATCTGACCTGCAAGCCCTGTTCAACCATTTGACCAACTGAAACCAGATTCTTGGTGATATTCGGGACATGAAATACATCGGACAGGTATTTCTTTTTCCCACCCTGCATAGACAAGGGAATTTTTCCAATCTGCACAATAGGATGTGCAGTATCATCACCAGTCTCCACAAATCCTGGTTTTTCCATTTTCCTTGCATCCTCCATCCATTCTGCATGACCTGTCATGTGGTTTGATGCACCTGAGTCAACATACCATACATCATTGCTTTCTTCTGCACTTGTCATAGAATTGTTCATGTGCTGCACCATGAACAAATGCTCATTTCTGTCATCACCCTGTCTACTAGAAGATGCATAATTCCCTTGTTGCAGTTTTCCATTCATGATGTCATTCTGCTTTTTATAGCAGTCTTTAGCCATATGACCCATTTTACCACAGTAGTAGCATTCAACATTACTGTTTGCATTTTGGCCTCTTTGCCATCCACCACGACCTCTTTGGCTCCCCCTGCCTCTAGAGTTACCACGTCCTCCTCCATAGGACTGGTTTTCTTGAGTTTGCTGCATATTCTGATTTCTGCCACGACCTCCAAATCGGCCTCCTCTACCTCTGCCTCTACATCTTCCAGCATTTGAGTAGAAGACAGCTTCTTTTGAAGTTCCTCCTGAAGAAGATGCACCACCATTTCTCTGTTCCTCAGAATTAGAAGAGCAATCAACTCCTCAAAATCAGGAAATCTTTCACGAACTGAAATGGATGTCCGAAACTGTGCATAATCCTTTCCTAGACCATTCAAGGTCATGGAAACTAAATCATCATCTTCCACTGGCGACCCAATGGAAGCAAGTGCATCTGCAATCTTCTTCACCTTCATGTGGTAGTCGTTGATGCTCATACTTTCTCTTTGCACATTATGCAACTCTTGCTTGAGCTGCATTTTCCTGGCTTGCGTATTTGTGCTATACATTTTTGACAAAGTATCCCATGCCTCCTTTGGCGTACTTGCATCCTGAATATGCACAATCATAGAGTCTGAAATACTGATAGACAGCCAATACATAACTTTCCTGGCTCTCTCATGCCATGTTTTAAATGCCTGCATTTGTTGTTGATTGGGAACATCAGGAAGAACTGGTTCTTCTTCATTTCCTGCAACAAATTCCCAATATCCTTTTCCCATAAGGAAATTCGTCATTCTAAACTTCCATGCCTGGAAGTTGTTCTTGTCAAGCTTTTCAGTGACAATCTGTGAAAGAGAATCAGACGCCATTACAGAATACTGCAAGAAATTCTGTCACTGCAAAAAACACAGCTTCACCCTCACAAGGGCAAATCTGCAAAACTGGCGAAAGTGGTATTTGACCACACAGTCACTTCCTAGTGACGATTTTGCATAAACAGGAACCAAGGATGATTCTGAAACTCCCAATGTCTCTGCGCACAAGCATACGATGCAATTTCTACAGTAACTTTTCACCGACCTGTAGAACAGTGGTCGCACAGCATAAAACTGAGCCTTTTCTTGAGTGCGTGCAGAAAACTTCCGTCTGCAAAACAGGCCCCGAAATGGCCTCAAATAAAAAAAACAAGGTCGCCGAGGGCTAAAGCCCTTCCCCGCAGCATATACTGCCCTCTTGCTTCACCGCGAAGGGCGTCTCAACCTGAGACAATGCACTCCTGCAATTTCCGGCTGTGCTACCTGCAGAGATCTGCTCCCAAAACAGGAAATGAAAGCAACACTGCTCCTCTTACCAGACCACCGCGAGCTTGGCTTGCTTTCTTGAGCTCCTTACCACGAACAAGGCTCTGATACCATGTCAAGATTGTGGGAGAGAAGGAAGGAGTCTCGCTTGAAGCTTTCTTGCTTGCACAATGGGGGAAGACACACAAGGGTGGAGGCTGAAAACGGTTTTCCTCTTCTTAGTTGTGTAAGCCAAAAGAACTCAAGTACAACAAAATAGAAGAACCCTATATATGGGTCTCAAACCAAACTCAACTAACTAAGGTGGCATACTAACTGAGCCACGAACTAGAGTAGATAAGGATAGCTATCATGTAGCTATTATTCAGGGGCGGTGTACCAACCGCGTCTGCAACTGACAAGTCGGTGACATAAATACACAACGGTCACCCTGGCGTATCACGAGTGGAGCTCGATATCTCAACACTTTGTGGGCCCTAGGCCAGTCAATCATCATTGCATACGTCAACCTTAGCCTAATTAGACCAAGACTAAGATATTCTAATCATAAATACATGTGTGCAACCCATTGGTGCGACAAATACAACTGCAGGTGGTGAATACAATGTGCACGACGGTGGCTCTCACAAAGTAATACATCCATAAGAATGTGGTGATGTCCATGAAGTACAAATATAATCCAAGTGCCAAAAAATAATACATTAATGCTCCACAAAAATAATATCCACCATAAATAATAATTGGCACTTTTTCTTTTGCAATATTCTCAAAACACCATTAACACTAAGAAGAACCAAGCGAATACATCTATGTACTCTCACAAGAGAGCAAGAAGATCAGCCTCCTCTTGCTTAGTTTGGTCGTCAGCTATGAACACAAGTTGAGGATTTTTTCCTCCCCCTATCAAGTTGGCTTCCTTGACCTTAGTAGCCTTTTTATTGGTTCATTTGCTCGTCCTTGCCTCTTAGCTCCTAATGAGTTCACTACCCTATCAACCTTTTTGAACTTTATGAAGTGGTTAGGTAGGTCCTAGGGCTTTCGTTGCTCTTTGGCTTCCAATCCCCTTGGCTGCTTTCTCTTGTTCTCCTTTAACTGCTTACACCTTAGGTAAACTGGGAGGCCCCCTTTGGTACATTTTGCCTTAGGTGGTTGGGCATTTCTGGGTCGCTCTCTAAGCTTACTTCCAACTCGGAGTCAAGCTCACAATCTTCGCTAAAAGAAGGATTTTCCCCTAGTGGTTGCAACTCTAAGGCCGATTCTATTCTAAGGAGTGGTGTGGTACTTGGTTGAACTAATCCACCTTGCTCGTGGTCTATCACCCTTAGGTGGTCCACAACCAAGTACAGTTGCATTCTATTTTGAAGACTCCTCTTTTGATCCTAATGGCCTTTCAAGGCTTGGAGTCTAGTCATATCTATTCAATCACTTGGCCCTCCATGTCATACTCTATTGTCTCAACCTCTTTCTCACTTTCCTCATTTGTAGAGTAGAAATCTTCATGTTCATCATCCGAATCATTATCTTCTAACTACTCATTGTCTCCTAGGCTTCTAGCCTCAACACTTTTCTCGTTTGTGATTAGTGCTCAATTGTACATTGGGTTCAAGTTGTGCACTTTGGTCCACTGTCACTTCGACTCGTCCCCTTGAGGGGTTTGAGATTAGCAATTGGGTTACCTGTCAACCCTCTTGTCAAGTATTCAAGGGTCCCTTGGAGTTCAAATTTGTTAGATGGAATGTGGAAAGGGACAGGTGTTGGTTGTCTACTAGGGCTGTCAACCATCATGAAAAGTGGTACTGATGGCAAGGTCTTATCCTTTGGTAGGCTGAGATGTTATGGCTTTATGGGACTCACTGGTTGCCCTTGCAGCTTGCTTATAATCCTCTTTGTCATCTGAGAAGGGCAGTTTGATGATGGTGGCTAGCACATGCATCCAATCCTTCTCATCATTGGGGCATGTGATATACTTTGTTAGTGTCCCATAAGAATTCCTAACCTATGAGTCTCCTTTCAAGATAGTGGAGATGGCATCTAGGTGGACTAACATGGTTTTCTATGTATCCATCTCAACTCTTACAGCCTCCACTCTATTGCTCAAGAATATAAGACTATTGCCTCAATCTTCTATCACTCATGCATTTCACATCCAGGGTTAGCTTAGTAGAATGTCGTAGTCCACTCCCTTCATGACTATGAAGTTCATTGAGAACTGGACTCCCGTTGTCTTCAAGGGCCAGTCTTTTAGCACTCCAAATGGTCTGATCTTCATTTCGTTAGCCAGTGTGACATTAAACCTTGAAATTTCCATAGGTGGGTTACCCCAAGCTTGCAGGACTGTATGGCTAAGCACACTGACTCTAGCTTCCATATCTATAATTCCCTTTCTTGTAGCATCTCCTAATGCATTTATAGGAAAGACTATATGCATCTCTTTGCCTTTCCAAAATGCATTTATGTGCAAAGACTTAGGCATTGAGTTCAAGGTTGAGGTTGGTATGTGTGTTACTGTATCATGGTTAGGTAAGTCAGTCACTCCAAGCTTGTCATGTCATTCTATCCACTACTTCAACCCTTTCCATAGCGTTAGGTTCTGCCTGAGTAGCTCTCCCAAAGGTAGGGTCACAGGGGAAAATATCAACATCATGGAGCAAGTTTCCAATTTCCTACTTTTTATTAGGCTTTATACTCTTTTTGCCAATGATCTTAGGCAATCTGCCCACCTACAGCATCTAGACTCTGTCTATGCGCAGTGCTACGTGGGGTGCAGATGCATCCCTTGATCTTAATCGAGTAGGCAAGATTGGTGTGCTCATGCTAGAGAGCTCATCAATCTCATCTTTGATAATGGGTTTGGCATCCTTAAGGTGCACTTGGGCTTCTCTCACCCACTCCTTGACCTTATCAACCACTTCTAATTGGTGCCTCCAATCGGGATATTCTCTAATCTTGGCACTTCCCTTTTCTGATGTCTTAGGAGCAGATATCTCTGCTTCCGCGTCTGTGGCTTGCTTCCCCTTTGGTAACGTGGTGGCACTATCCACCTTAAGCATAATCTTTGTCTTAGCCCTCTTTTTCCTTTTTCTATGGCTTTTCTTTCCTATTGAAATTGCATTGAGGTTGCTAGGTCTGACTAATGAAATATCGGTCTACTTTGCCTATGTTCACGGATCATGATATTCAGTGGAATTGGTGTGGGTTTGCCATCAAGTATCTCAACTTTAAACAACTCTAATTGTACGGATGGCATGATAGCTAAACTAATGGAAGGTTTTTGCGTAGGGCACTCAGTGTACGAGCGTGTGATCTCACACTACTTAGGGCATCTCAAGGTAGACTGTTGAATACTAAAATAACTAAATTTTTTGGTTGATTTTTGTTGTTTTTGAAGGCCAAATGGTTGATTTTTTATGGATTTTGAGTAATGACTTGTTGTTTTTGAAGTATTTTAAAGTGTTTTGGATTATATTGATTATATTTTGGAAGCTCATGATGATTTTTAGTAGATATATGAGGCTCTGTGATGTTTTGATAGGTTCTGTTAAGGTTCTGATAGCTTTTGTTTTGTTCTGATTTTCTTTTGTATAAAGCATGGATTAATTATTGATGGAAGTTGAGAATGTTTAAAAGTTCATTGAATGGTTTTTGATAGTTTGGATTGGTTTTAGTATGAGTTATGTGGTTTTGATGCTTTCTGTTAGCCTTTTGTAACCCTCTGTTAAGCTTCTGTAGAACCTTTATTCCTTCTCTATTCCTGCTCTGTTCCTATTCTATTATGTTTTGTATGCCTTTGTAAGTGTTCTGTGGAATGTATGTGTGACTTTGGGGAATTTTTCTAGCCTTGGAAAGAGGTGAATGTAAGTTCAAAAGAGCTCAATAAAGTGGAAGAAGTAGATGCTAAAGACTCAAGAGAAGACTGGAGTGAAGTGATAGTAACGAGCTATGAAGAGTCAATGTAGTAGCTCTGGTGACCTTTCGTATCAAGCACACCTTTTGGAAAAGGCATGCACGACCAAAGAAGGAGTATTATGAGTGATTATTGAGTATTGTAGTGAGGAGATGATGTACTATTGATTGAAAGAGAGAGTCAGAGATAGCCAATTCTATGCCAAACAATGTATCTACCTATAAGAGACTATGAGAGAAAACTATGAAGACAATTAAGATGAATACTATGGGATTTTATTTCCATTCAAAGTGGTGTTTCTTTTGTGTTCTCTTTGTTGGTTGATGAATTCTATGAAGAACATGAAGAAAATGATGAATTTTTTTGAAGTTAAAGTCGTGGGAGGATTGTTTCTATGATGTTGCATGAAGATTTCTTACTAGTGGTGTTCTTTTTCTTGTTGTGGTTCTCTAAAGAATGAAACAAAAGCTTGTTGATGTTACAAGTTAGATTTTCTTGTAGTAGAAACCCTTTTTCCTTGGTGTCTCTCTTGGGGCTCCACAGACTTGTATCGATTGGCTTGCTCCCTTTGGGGCATCGAGATGAGATGTATCCTGGGTGACCATAAGTCCATCATGCGATGGGTTCATGGTTCTGTCCTCCTAGACCTCTATATCTTCCTGTGAAAAGACGCAGGAACTAGAGCATGGCTATGGAGGATGGAAGATGAAGATTAATCTCATGATGACATAGACAAGACTTGACCAACTGTTACTCAAGTGAATTAGGCTCCAAGATGAAAGCTTGGACTCATAAACACAATCTTGAGTATGAGACTAACAATGACCAAGACACTAACTAAGATGGAAAAGCATCATGATATTGTATTCATCATATATATGTGAAAAAGTGCTAGTCAATGCTTTTTAGTTGCTAGATGGGTAGCAGTTTTCCCTCTCTGTGTATATGGGATTCATGCAGCTTGCATGTCTTCAACCCAAACTGCCTCATACAAAGAGGCTACATTAGCTGTGATTGCAAATATCTCAACACCCCTCCTCAATCACAACTAGAAAGTACAAAGTGTGTAGAGGCTTTAGTGAGAGAAACACCTACAAATTGTGGGCACACCATAAACATGGCAAAATACTAGAGGCTATCGCAGAAAAGGCTAAATGTAGATACCACAAACATGGTGGACATCCAGAGGCTGTAATAAGGGCCTCACAAAGTGTACAGAGACTATAGTACAAGGCTACATGAGGAGTTTACATGCTTATGTCAGAAGCATTAGGACTAGGCAATACAAGGCTAAAAAGGTATAGTAAAAATTGGGTCAAGGAGGGACCAACATAGGCCCTTGCAGTTTTCAACGTTTCTTTTGACATAGATCTTCAATTCATTGCAGGTCTTCTTGTCGATGTAGTCCAGCTTGCTCTTTTTGATATTGTACTTGATCTTCACTTTGCTTGCAGCTTCAGTGTCTTCGTGGTTGATCTTCTTATTTTCTTCCATTGCTTTGCTTGCATTGATCTTTCCTTCATGGTCATCATTTTCATGGACTTTGCTTGCATTAGTCATTTGGTTCTTTTCTTTATGGCCCCCTCAAGCAAAGGTACAATCTCTGAGCTTTGCATGGTCTTCAAGATAGAAGAAATGTCTTCAAAAAACTTGCACTATCTCTAAGGTAGCAGGCATGTCTTCAAGTTCTTCAAATGGAAACATGGGTGGCATCGTCATGAAAAACTTCATGTTTGTCATTGAAAAACAACTCCAAATCTTTGATTTTTTGACCAGCAAAAGAGTTGAAACTTAATGTCTTAAAAGACACAAGAGATACCAATGCCAAAAAGCACTATGTAAGTATCAAGAGATACTAGCAAATTTAAACTTTTGATGTTTGATGTTGATGTTGATGTTGATGAACCCGTTGCTTGAGTCCCCTCCTTGTTGGTAAAATCTTGCTGAACACTGAGTAAATACTCAGATTAGAGTGACAATACTTGTAAAACATTACACGGCGCAGCGAACAGAATCTGAGAAAGAGATAGAGAGTACAAACAGATAAGAGGAGAATCAGTAAATTCTTTAACTTCAAACAACTGATACAAAGATGGCTCTGTCCACCCGTGCGCTTCCACTGTGTGAAGCTTAGATGGTGATCTAGACAGAAGATAGGTGAAGAGCTTAAGGCTAACTGGAACAACAACTCTGACTGGGTGAAAGATGAGTGAGAGATGGCTGCGAAGGGGTTTAGCTTTTATAGCCCGCGAAGGTCGTTAGGTCTAACCTACCATATGAGCCTCCACTAGTCGGCCAGGGAATATTCCCTTTACCATCGGGCCGGGGGCGCTGCCCCCGGACCCCCGCTAGGGGGGCCAGCGCGCCAGGGGCCGCTTTTGCGACCCCTGGACCCCACAATAGGGGCCCCTTTTAACTCCCTTACACCGCAACTCGATGCAATGCACCTCGAGTTGCTACCAGCTTAACCACTCCGTCTAACCCAAAGATTAGACCCACAACGGTCACCTTTTTGCCATCCGGTCACATAGACCTCATATGATATACAAGTCAGGACTTCACCAATGTCCGGGCTCACACTTGGCTTCTCCTCATAATGGGGGCCTTACAACTTTGAGCACCATGGATCATTGGTAGCACCTAATGAGGGTGGGGCATTGATCATATCTAACAATACTTGCCTTGCCAAATGGAGGAAGAATGAAGCAAAGAAAGAAGATTTGGCATTTATGCTATTGCTTGAAGGCTTCTAAATTTTCCAAGCCTTCAAGATCTCCCCTCGTTTACTGATTTGATGGGCAAGTGTTTGCTCAAATCAAAGTGGCAGAAGCTTTGTTTGAGTGGCAGGAGAGAGAAAATGATGAAAATTGAAGCTTTTGAGAAGTTGGCTATGGAGGTTCTGAGTTTAGGGTTTCTGGCACTAGGAGAGAGAAAATGATGAAAATTGAAGCTTTTGAGAAGTTGGCTATGGAGGTTCTGAGTTTAGGGTTTCTGGCACCTGGTTTTTTAGCTCATGCAACTCATGGACGTAACCATTTTGCACAAGAATCGATGGGAAAGAAGCTTGGGTAATGAGCTTCAGTTGTCTTATAGACACGGACCAGATCATAGCACACAGAGGTAGCGTAAATTATACGACCAAAATATGGTGCAAAACAAATAGCGTCTACAAATTTTGACAATGTTGGGGGCTCAAGGCACGGGCTCAAGGCGCACCAATGTTGGGGTCTATGGTAATAGGCACAAGTGCCCTGGGTTAGGGAAGATTTTTGTAGAAGAAAGCATGAGGAAATATAGCATGTAGAAGGAGATCAAGAAGCTCCAAGACAAGTGGGTGCAGGCTGGCTATGGCTGCCAGGTAGAGTATGAGACTGACAATGACCAAGACACTAACTGAGATGGAAAAGCATCATGATATTGTATTCATCATATATATGCGAAAAAGTGGTAATCAATTACAATGCTTTATAGTTTTTGGATGGGTAGTTGTTTTCCCTCTCTGTGTATATGGGATTGCATGCATGTCTTCAGCCCAAACTACCTCATACAAAGAGGCTACATTAGGTGTGATTGCAAATATCTCAACACTTCCCCTACCCAATTTCATCACCGGCACTGGTTTAAAATCCAAGAAGATGGTATTCCCTCGTCATCGTATAAGATGTAAGGGTTTATGTATTATCCGTCCTCATTCAACTCCTCTACGTGATGTATCAGAGCATCACTTGGTGGATGGGTCAAGATGGATCCAAGTGGTTTAGATATCCTTGTGGGGTTGATATCCATCCTAGGGACAACTGGATTTGAATCATTGGGTGTTAGGAGAGCTAGTGGAGCTCCCCTTTTGGAGGGTTTTGATCTATTCCATAGGTAATAAGGCTAATTGTATGGTTGTGAGTAAGACAATCACCTGAGGGTCCAAGTCCAAGTCTCAAACTCGGACATTTTTTTGGTTGTCTAAGTGGACTTGTAACTCGGATTGTCTAAGTTGGTCGAGGCCATCTGAGGCCATAGAAAATGTTCGAGTGCTGCAATCGGGTTACAAAATGACAAAAAATCCCTTAAATACTCCTGGCGCATGTTCTAACAATGCAATAGAACACCATGTTGGAGAATATGGGAATTTCCCATAAGTTTGGGACACATGGTCAAATCTTTGGATTTGTCATAACTTGAACACTATAACTCCAAATTGAGCACTCTATAGCTCAATAGATTCCATTTTTTAAGTGCTTTCCAATGATAGGTCACATCATATGGTTTTGAGAAACTTGTGGGCATGTTATCCGGGTGCCACCTTTTTAGTATTTAAAAAATGGGAATTGAACTCACTAATATTGTGTTCTAGGGTCCTGACTGGGATAAACAAGCATGAGTTTGACACTGTAGAGCATATCTGCACACAAATGAGCTCTCTCACTATCCTCTTGGCTTCTTAAACCCTTTCTCTCTTGCCCTACACTACTTGGGGATGTGTCTATCTCACTGTGCATTGCATGGTGTCCATGCATGATGAGGGATCGGGTGGGTGAATGGTTGCCATGTGGATCAATGATGGAGCTTCATGGTGATTGGATATGGAGAAGAAGCATTCCAACATGGATGTGGGGTTGTGGAGGTGAGAGTAGATTTTCCTCTTTCTTTTTAGGCATGTTCCATAATCTGTGACCAACCATCAACTTCGAAGACCCTTGTCACCCACTCAATCTATTCTCGACCTCCACAAACCCACATCCATGTTGGAATGCTTCTTCTTCATGTCCAACCACTATGGAATCCCATCATTGATCCACATGGCAACCATTCACCCACGTGAGCCATTATCAACAAGTATTAGCAAATGTCATGGGACTGGCACTTGGCTAGGAGCTGTCCTAATGCCTTGAAGCTTTCTTTTCCCTATTTTTTTCCTATTTTGGGCCTGCTATTATAACATAAACCCAACTATGCGTTTCTCTATTTTCCTCATTTTTCCCTCACCTAGATGCATCCAAATCACAAGCAACCACTTACATTAATCCAACATACTTACCTAAATTTTTCAAAACCAAAAAAACTTACTTGTAAAGGAGATTGAATACCTCTTCAATTCCCTTGCTTCCTACCTATCTCAAGCACCGGTTTGGGGCAAACCCTACTTCAATGCTCGATTCAGAGCGTGCAAGCACTCAAAGCTTGAAATCATTAGTCCCAACAACAATAGAACCAAAATGTAGGAGCTTCTTGTTCAATCGCTGAGACCCACGGAAGACCGCTTATTGCTTCAATCATTTCAAGCCAAGTGCGATGACTACCTCTCACATAGTTGAACATACACTCACGCCTACGAGTGTAGTGAGCTTACCTCCATGCTCAATCAAGTTGCCTCCTTCCTCAAGCATTGCAGTAGCTCCACAATCCATGATGCAAGCTCAAGCAAGCTTGATCCTCAAGCTCCAAGCTCCATTGCCATGTGCAAGACAAGAGAAGAGAAGAAGAAGAGAGGAGAAAATGGAGAGCTTCTCCACCACGGTCTCTCACCCTTACACTCTCTCTCTCAAGCACAAGCTCAAGCAATCAAGAAGAAGAAGAAGAGGAGGAGGAGAGCTAGTTTTAGCCATACACAAGAATGATCTTGTTCATTCACTTTTTGCCTTTTATACAAAATCCTAATCCCCTTTGGGCACCCATCCCTTTTTTAAATGCTCGGCCATTTAAACCTAGGTCCTCTTTTCCTATTCTCTTTTTATTTGCATTGTGCCTTCACCCATGCCTATCTACATTTACAAATTGCAAAGGAGGGAGCTTGATGGCGCTTTCTTACAAAAAATTTAGCGTGCGCCTTTGCATTTAAAATACACCTTTCCACTTTTGCACTCTCCCTAAACTTTTAAGGTTTTCATTGTGCTTTTGCTCTTTTTTGCTCCTATTTTTACAGTCAAGCCGCGTTTTTTCACTTTTTCCTATGCCTTTTTTATTATTATTTTTACTTTCTTTGCATTGGGATTAACACCTTGAACCCCTATCAAGGGGGCCGTTGATCCCCTTGAGACCCTCTAGCCATCGAGGCCACTTCCACATCCCCATGACCCCAAAATAGGGGTCCCTGATAACTCCCACACCCCACAAATCAATGCATTATGCCTTGAGTTGCTACCATCATAACTACTCTATCTAACCCAAAGGCTAGATCCACAAATGTCACCTTTTTGCCATCCAATCACATAGACCTCATCTAGCACATAAGTCAGGACCCACCCAATGTCTGTGCTCACACATGGATTCTCCTCATAATGGGGGCCTTACAACTTAGAGCACCATGGATCAGTGGTGGCACCTTATGAGGGTGGGGCATTGAGCATATCTAGCACATAGTTCCCAACGTCAAGAACAACTAGAAATAATGTGTATGCTATTCATAACCATCAATCGTTCTACCATCAATCTCCAATAGTATATATATAGTGTGTGTATAGATAAATACATACTCAAGGACACTGATATGATGGCCAAACCTATTGTACTTTTGGCTTGCATATTAGAAGCTTACAATTCCGTTTTGTAAAGATGAAAGTCAAAAGCTCATCCAACCTAAAATCGTCATCGAGCTAGATGTTGATGTGGGGCATGGGCATCAATAATGCATGTGTGTGCTTGCACCACTATCAAGATATAAGTTGGCATGGGTTTCTCAATCTCACAATGCATGCACCAATCCTTTGTATTCTAATCTAGAGCATGTTATGAAGTAGAGTACAATGCATACTATCCTATTTAATATGGGGATGATGATGCATATAGCCCCAAATGAGTGCCTATATGCAAGGAGCAACTACCTCTTCGCAATGCTATCTACTAATCACCCTTGAGATACTAATCACCCTTGAGATACTAATCACCAGAAAAAGGGTAGAGCAACTATTTGTATGCATGTGTGTGTGTGTGTGTGTGTGTGTGTGTGTGTGTGTGTGTGTGTGTGTGTGTGTGTGTGTGTGTGTGTGTGTGTGTGTGTGTGTGTGTGTGTGTGTGTGTGTGTGTGTGTGTGTGTGTGTGTGTGTGTGTGTGTGTGTGTGTGTGTGTGTGTGTGTGTGTGTGTGTGTGTGTGTGTGTGTGTGTGTGTGTGTGTGTGTGTGTGTGTGTGTGTGTGTGTGTGTGTGTGTGTGTGTGTGTGTGTGTGTGTGTGTGTGTGTGTGAAAACAAAGTAGAGTTTTTGGAATTCTAATATATGTAAAGTTTTACAACCAAAAAGAGTTTTAAGGAATTTGAGTATAAGTAAAGTGTTGCAAGTCCACAAGACAAACTACATTTCCAAAGAGGCCAAGCATGCTAACTTCATGAATCATACGAAGTAGAATACCACAAGATTACATTGCAAAGGGGAAGGGCACTGCTTGTTATCTGCAAAATCAAATAAGCTGATTGTTATTAAGGACAAAATTATTGAACGTACATTGTAGGTGTCAATGGATGCATTGGTGCTATCTCAGTCACCCCTTTTTTTTTGTATCTACCCTAGAGGTATGCTCTACTATGCCTTTCAGGTACCTCATGATACCCTTCATGGCATCCCAATGTTTTTTGCGAGGTGTCGCCATATAACGTGCCACAAACCCAAGTGCAAAAGCAATATCTAGATGGGTGGCTATCATGGCATACATAAGACTGCCCACGGCTGATGCATAGGGAATCTTGGCCATCTCGGCCCTCTGCTCTCATCTGTCTGCGGACAATCGGCCTGTGAAACCTTCACATGAGAAGGTAATGGACAGCCAATAGGCTTAACATCTTGTAGGCAGAAGCGCTCAAGGACTTTATGTATGTACTCCCTCTGTGACAGATAGAGGAGTCCCTGAGATCTATCGCGTGTGATGCTCATACCAAGTATATGAGAGGCATGTCCCATATCTTTCATCTCAAAACTCTTCTTGAGCTGATCCTTAAGAGCATCGAGCTCCTCATGAACTGTCTCTGCTAAAAGCATGTCATCCACATAGAGTACCAAAATTAATAAAGAACCGTCATGGGCTTTCTTCGTGTACAAGCACAGATCCATAGCACCGCAGTTGTAGCCCTATGACTACATGAATGCATCAAACTTATGGTACCATTCCCTCCTTTGCAACCTGAAAGTCAATGCCACTGCTAGGCGACCTGTTAATGAGATGCACTGCAGTAGTAACTACCTCGACCCAAAAGTGTTGCTGTAAGCTAGTCTGGCTAAGCATGCTACGGACCATGTTGACTTGTATGCCGACTTGGGGTGTCCAGGGGTACTTTTTAGCTTGTATACCCACTTGCATGGCAAAGCCTTCTTACCTTGAGGCAAGGAAACCAAATCCCAAGTCTGATTCTTATGTAATGAGTCAAGCTCAGACTGCATAGCCCTCTCCCGAGAGTGACAATCACCTTGGCGCATAGCCTCATCATAAGTGAGAGGCTCTCCTACATTTGTAACTAGTACATAATCCATAGAGGGCGCAAAATGGTCAGGAGGTCGTCTATCTCTAGTAGAACGCCTCAATCCAGGCTCTGCTGCATGACTGACATCCTGTCGAATATCAGCATGTCTAACATCTGGGCCATGAGCATCAGGTGATGCTGCACACTGTCTAGCTGGCTGTGGAGCGAGTTAAACGGGAGCAGGTGGCTCCTCCTGAAAGATGCCTCTGCGTACCTCAACCACTTTTTCAGGCTGCATATGCATTTTCTCCTCATGATAGATGACATCATGTCTGCAGATCATTTTCTACACCTATGGATCCCATAGACGGTAACCCATCTCTCCTACATCTCCATAGCCAATGAAAATGCATTTGATACTCTTAGGATCCAGCTTATTGCGTTTGTCCTTGGGCACATGATAGAATGTCTCACAGCCAAAGACACGCAAATGATCATAAGAGGGGGGTTTGCCTGCCCATACCTCCTCTGCAACCTGAAAGTCAATGCCACTGCTAGGCGACCTGTTAATGAGATGCACTACAGTAGTAACTACCTCGACCCAAAAGTGTTGCTGTAAGCTAGTCTGGCTAAGCATGCTACGAACCCTTTCCTAAATGGTCCTATTCATGCGTTCATCCATACCATTCTAGGGTGGGATGTAAGGGGTGGTCAACTGATGCTTAATACCCTGCTCATCACAAAACTGCTCAAAAGTACGTGATACATACTCATCCCCATTATCTGATCTTAGGTATTTTAGCATTTGCCCAGACTGGTTTTCTACCAATGCAAGCCAACGCTGAAATGTGTCTAACATTGGATTTTCTCTTTATGGGATAACCCAAAACCTTACGTGAGTAATCATCTATGAAAGTAACAAAGTACTTTGCCCCACCAAGTGACTAACAGGGCATGGGCCCACATACATCTGAGTGCACAAGAGCCAAGGGCTCACGTATGCATTTCTTACCAGAATTTTTATACGTATTTCTAGTCTGTCTGCCATATAAACAATGATCATAAGAATCAAAATGCGAAGAGTCAAAAGGCGAAAGATACTGCAAAGCACAAAGCATTTTCATTCCTTTAAGAGACATGCCCCAAACGAGCATGCCAAAGGGATACATGGGGAATAGAACCCACAGACAAAACATGATCCAATGTAGCTCCAGATACAAGTAAGGGATAGAGGCTACCAGACTTGGCACCTCTTGCAAGTACAAGCCTGCCACAAGTAATCTTCCATGCAAAGTCTCCAAAAGACATAAAATACCCTACATCATCAAGCTGTCCAGCTGACATAAGGCTGCGAGTCAACGCAGGTACATGGCGCACATCATGTAAAACAAAAGAGCTGCTAGAAGGAAACTACAGCCTAACATCTCCAATGCCCACAATATCAAGAGACCTGTCATCACCAAGACGCACAGAACCAGACATGGTACGATAGGTATGAAACCAATCTCGACAGGGTGTCACATGAAAGGACGCACCCGAATCCAAGAGCCAGCACTATGCATACATAGAATGTATCTCAGAAGTTTGTAAGGCATCACATGAAGAAGCTACAAGTATGTAATCATCATCTGAATCAGTGGCCTGCATGACATTAACCTCTTCTATCTTCACACTGGACTTTGAGGTACAATACTGCACTCAGAAGACTTTTCCTACACTTTTTCTTTTTCCTTTTCCTTGCGCTTATCATCGCGCATTTTATGGCACTGCAACCTGATATGTCCTACTTTCCCACAATAATGACAGGTAAGATCAGACTTCCGTCCACCACGGGACTTACTGCAACTAGGGGACTTGGACCTGGACTTCTAAGAGTCCCTGCCCTTATGATCATTATCATGCATGCCAGGTAATCCACCTCTAACAGTCAATGCATGTGAAGAGCGGGAAGCATCATTGTTTCTCTTGTTGATTTCCTCCGTCAATAAAACACTCTCAATATCTTTGATTTTCGGCCCATCAAGCTTGTTCATGCATATGGCAGTATGGAAGACGTCCCATGATTCAGGCAAGGTGCCAAGCAGAAAAAACGGATGCAAGTTGTCTTTGAACTCAATGCCCTATGACAACAGACTCTTAATGATAGCATGAAACTGACTGAAATGAGATGAAAGGGAGGTCCCCTCCATGCGAAGATCCATTAATTGCTTCAGCCAATACATCTGTGACGCAGGACTCTGCTACGCATAGAGCTCCTGAATCTTCTCCCATAAATCCCATGCACTCTGATTCTCATCTTCAACAACATTATGATGGACCTCTTCTAAGAGTGACAAAATAATGGTAGACTTGCATAGCTCATCAACTTCCATCCAAACATCATCATCCATATCCTCAGGTTTGACACCTTTGAAATGCAAGGGTTTAATCTACAACTTCTGCACCAAAACTTGCCATATTTGGGACTTCCAATACCCATAGTTAGTACCATCCAACTTGGTAATGTTAAAGAGAGTTGTCTTTCAGATGACCAGCCATACTGTCCCAAATCAATGCAAAAATGAAAAATTGCAGGTTGTTGTAATTAGCACAAAATGCACTAAAACCACTGCTAAATCTAGCTGAAAGAGTGGATTTTACCAAGAGAAGCACCTGTCCACCAAATATGACCAAGATAACATCAAATAGTAAGCATTACCCTCAGAGAAATGCTCAAAATCTGCAGATTTCAACTTGTTATAATAAATGATAGATTTCAGTAAATGAGAGCTAACTGTGCCAGAAGCGGATCCCAAGTCAATCATATACTACCAAGACCATAATCAGCATCATGCGGGCATAACATAGGCATATGACACTTGATAAGCATGAATCCAACACCCAAATAGTCATGAAATATCTGGCAGTGAGTAGGCACACCCCCCAGTCAACGGAGCAAAGTGTGCCTGCCACTACCAAGACTTGACACAAGTAGGTGCCAGCTCACAAGGAAAGGGACCCAAGTCAAAGAGTTAGCTCATAAGCATCGAAAGAAACCAAGACATATGAACCATGCATCATCCCAAAGGGTAAGAAATCCCAAATAGTCTCAAAAGCTCAAATAGCATAAGATCCGCCTGCTCTATGTCTGTCAAGCATCCAAAGACGCTCCCACTAGCACAAAAGCCATATGTACGAGCTCAAAAGCTCAACCAAGCCAAGTCAAAGTGCCAATGAGGACAGAAGACCAAGACAATACATCAATAGTACCCAATGAGCACCTCGGCTAGAGAGCATTTGTATGAAGCATCCATAAGCATGTAAGACATCCCCAATGTATATCTCTGGCAAACCAAGTAACATCCAAGACAAATTCCAAATGATCAATTGTGAAGCGAAGCCTAAGCTTCAGGGAGCACTCAAGCTCAACAAGTACATGGGATAATCACTGTAACATGAGCATCAAGCCATAGGCGACGGGCAAGCATGTACCCAAAGAGCATCAACTGTCAAAGTGTATACCAATGTCAAGCATAAACCAAAGTCAATGAGTGTGGGCTAAAATTAAGCTCAAGATTTACAAAAAAAGTATCTGGAACCAAAGACAAGCTCGAAGTCGTATCCCGAAGCATCAATATCTCATTGGATAACCCAAGACATAAGGTCGAAAGCAATAAGCATAACCCAAAGCATGTAATGTAGCATCAGCCCACTGTATTATAGCATACAACTACTCTCCAAAACGGTGTATTTGCAAGCCCAAATGATCATCAAAGTGATAGCAAATCAATAGCATTATAACCACCAAGCATTTGGCATACATCCAATGGCATACGCGCATCAATGTATGCAAATAGGAGCTCCGAGTGATGAAGAAATGACTGTCACAGATTTGTAACAGACCTGCTACTGTATACACAACCAATAGGAGCTCAAGATCAAGGTCCAAAGCCAAGTATAAGCATCAATACATTGCATTTGTCATTGCCAAGTGTGCCACAATGATAAGGAAGCTGAGTATAGCCATGATTGAATGGAGGAGCTGTTGAATAGACCTATGGAAAACTAGGCGCAAACATCACAGATTTTGCTGCAGGACCAGCTGCTCAACGTGGTGATGAAGGGGCTGAATGGGGGGACCACAAGGGTTGCCACTCAAACCCTAGAGCAAGGGCATAAAGGCCATAGAAGGCTCAAGCCAAGATATGGCACCTTTAAGCTTCAATGGGCCTTGGATATGGCTTCCCTTGCCCTGCCTAACCTGTAACCAATAGTAAAGAATGAAAAAGAAGCTTCAATACCTCTGATACAATGCCCTGAGGTGCCCAACAATGTCGAGAAGAAACTCGAGAAGCCGAGGAGTGACGGGAGCTCAAGGGAGTCGGCTATGGATATCGGGATGGAGACCCAATGCAAGTAGGGAGTCGATGGGAAGTTGAGAGTGCCATGAGCCAAGCTCAAGAGTAGGGAATCCGAGCTCTGATACCAGTTGAAAGGTGAGAAGGATCGAAGCTTGCACGCAAGAGATATGGTGGGAGAGCAAGAGCAAGAAAGAGAGAGACAAGAAATGGGAACTCCAACAACCACAATGTGTGGCGGTGCCTTCCTTTATTCAAACTGTCACTAAAAGAATAAAGAATAAGTGACTGTGACGAGCACCCGCCACCTATAGTGTGCAATGGTGGGTGCTGTTAGTGTAGTAATACACGGGCGGCTAGGCAAATGTGCCTTTACCCCCAACAAACCATAGTAAAAATGGGCATTCTAGATTATTACTAGTGTGGGACTATAATAAAAAATAATCAAGCTACAGAACCTAATTTCAATTAATCATAAGGTTTCAACAATTCAAGCTTAATGAGCTAAGTTTATATAGATTAGTAACTTAATAAATGGAAATGCAACCTAGGGACAGGAGCTCCACAAAGGCTCTTCATTTCCCTATGGCACACAATATATGTTTGTTAGTATACATCATTTAATCACAAATTATTATGTCACTAATTCAAACCAAGCTTGTGTCAAATTACCCACTCTTATGATAAAAGACTAGTATTCTTGATTATTACTAGTGCAAGAAATCAAGTTGTAGAATAACTACTTAGACTAGGGATAGGAGTTGCATATTCAAGCAATAGCTCTTCATTTCCCTATGGCCATTGCTTTAAGCTGCCATTAAAAAACAGATTGTTGAGTTGTTATTCATCATGAACTATCTAATCATTAAATGTTAGCATATGTGAATATTCTCAGTGCAAGATTGCAATTTCTTGCATTTAAATTAATTTAATAATAATATGTAAATTTATTGCATGGCTAGGTAATGGAATTAACCATCTTAATAAAACAACATATATGCCAAAATTAGAGCATGATAAAAAGATACACAAACTAACTAGTTAGCATTCAAATATGATGCATCAACATTTAAAGTACATAGATTATGTCAAAATTTACTACTTAGATTAAGAATATTATAAGGTAATTATGATAGCAATTACAAATCAAACAATGGGCTACTATTTGAGAGGTAGTCTAGTTACCCATACCTTAATCAAGATCTTCATTAGTGAGCCAATAGATTGCTAGGAGGAAGAAGAAGATGAGAAAGATTAAGGACATAACTGAGCAACCATGGGAGGGGGATCTAACTAGGAGTGTTAGATAAAGGCAAGTTTAGAGACCCTAAGTGTTAGGGTTATTATGAGCTAGCTCACAAAAGTAACTAGGTGGTTAAGGTGGAACCATGGTTAGGAAAGGGGGGGTTATATTTACAAATATGTATGTGCGCAATCACATTAGACTAGCTTAGCCAATGTGTATCTACAAGTGTGTCAACAAGCCTAGGTTATATGAGTAACTAAGTGGTTGTCTGTGTGTGTCTTTTTGAGAGGATATGTGTGATGTAACCTACATTAAAGAGATCAATTCAACTTCTTATATCCAAGGAATAAAGGAGCAATTTACTTACATTTAATTACAAGTATTTCATGTGACAAACCAATGTGGTTGGGATATATAAGACATAATTAAGATAACAATCAGAGTAGGGGCTATAGTTCTATTGTAGATACCCACAGATATATTTCGTGCAAATCAGGTTGAAGACTGCAAATAAGCATGTTGTACAACAATTTTCCAATAATAACCAACCAAGGGTTTGAATATAAGCCACAAATTGCTAGAATCGCCCTCAATGCTCATAGTGGACCAATGGCATGTTATGGGACACTAAGGGACCACCACCCACCATAGGTGAGGTCCAAAGGTGCCCATTTTCAATCATTTTTAAACCAACAACCTTAGTTGCACTAGGTTGAGTTTGAGTAATGGTTGATTAATGTTGGGATACCCAAAGATCAATCTCCAAAAGCGAGCTTTCTCAAACCCATTAATTGTAAATCTTTGCATGTGTATATAGCATAGTGCAGTAGAAATTGAGTTATTGGAATATAAAAGAGGGGCCCACTTGTGAAAAAATAATCTTGCAAACCCCAATCTAAAGGACAATTACTACTTCTGTGAATATATATGATGCATTTAAAAGGGAGCTTTTCCTTCTTATCAAATGTCCTAATGATGAGGGAATCTTATGAGTAGAGAATGGTGATATTGAGAAAGTATGTAGGAGTGGAAATAAGGCGACCACTATTGAATATATGAAAATTGTTCCCAACAAGGTCAAACTACAATGGGACACCTTTGTATATGGAGAATCTCAGGTTTCTTATTGGCAAAAGAAGATGGTGGGGTTAAGGACATTTACAAGAAGGTCATTTTAGAAGCAAAACATGTGGGAAAAATGTTTTAGTATATCATATATTTTGGCCAAAGCTAAACGTTTGCTAGAGTTGAACTCAAAAAAGGAAAGATATAAACTACACTATACTGGTGAGCAACTAAATGCCATAGGTATGGCACTACATTGTCTCCTCATTTTTTGGGAAAGAGTGATGAATGTGTTGTCTATGACCCATTTATTCAATTGAACACATTCTTTTAATGAGTGGGAAGCATCCTTAGGAGATTTTGACCACTTTGTACGATTGCTAAAGGGCTAAAGGATAATGTAAGAGGCTTTATAATGCACAAAGGCTATACTTGTAAGCTTACAAATAATTGAACTGAGTCCATATTCTCCATGATGAGGAATATTTTCATAGCATTTGGAAATGCATGTCGAACAACAATAGAAGATCGTGTGAGGCAAATTAATGAAGACTTCTTGTGCAGAGGAAATTAGCCAAAAGAATTATATGTGAAGTCTTGAGATCAGGAAGACTTGCTCATTGAGTTTTGCTACTTACTTCATCAAAAGATCCTTGCATGCATTATGCAAGTCAATTTTTGGGTATATTGTGAGTGCATGGAGTTTGCAACATTAGTGAGTCATTTTTGAATATATATGATGCATTTGAAAGTGCCCGTAAGGAAGGGAAGCTTATCGTATGATGGACATAAATTGTCAATCTTCCTGAAGGATTTTATACATTGTGGCACGTCAACATGGTCCATTGTAAGAGTTTCAAAATCCACATCTTCAAATCTTCCCTCAACTAATATCAACAAGTCATTTTGCAAAAGAAATTTGGGTTGTTGCTAACTTTGTTTATTCCAACAATACAAAAATCATTTGAAAATTGATTAAGATCATTTGTGTAATCAACCAAGTAAACACATTGATGCTCCTTACTTGGGATATTTTGTAAACTTTTTATCAAGGAAATATTCAAATTTGTGTAGTTAAACACTTTCCCACCAACCAAAGACTTTGATTAGATATTTGGAGCCTTGTACAAGCAATTTTCTTGCCTCTCTACAATTATGTGGCAAAGGAGTGTGGCTAGAGACTTTGGATAGATGAGCTTTGAAATATTCATTAAAACTATGTGAAAATTTGTAATACTAACATGATCATACTCCAAAAAGTAGAACTTTGACTAGTTAACACAATTACAAGCAACAACCTTAGAAGTAAAGGTGTCATGTGTCTTGTTAAGGATAGACTTAAGAGATGGAGAGAGAATTTCCATCCAAAAACAACATTGTCAAGTACAATAGCTAGAAGAGGTTTTCCAATAACATAAAACTCCTTGAAACATTTTTTAGGAGGGATTTTGTCTAGTAGCCCATTACAAAATCTTAGATGGATAATAATAAGACCCAATCTTTCAACCATCACCTTCAATCAATCATCCTTGACATAAAACAAGTACCTACATGCACCAATCAAATAGTAGCTGTTTAACACTTGAGCTAGAATCGTCAAAATAAACACATTTCCTTTGTCAATGAAGATTATGAGAATTGAAGCATGAGTGGAGAATGTAGCTATTCTACTTCCAAATTTTTGTGGTTGGTAGTGTAATTGTGGATGTCTACTATCACTAGTTGCAAAGTTGGAATACCAATAAATTGGATGGAGCTAATAAATTGCAAATCATGAAAATTGGAAGGCACCACCAAAAGCATGATGAACTACAAAAATGACAATGTTTACCTTAGCAAGATCTATATTATATGGATAATAACAAGAGCTGGTTTTTCACCCATTAACTTCAATTGACCATATTACTATAAAACAAATACCTACATGCATCAATAAAAGGGTAGCTATTTAACAATTGAGCTACAACCGTAGATTTGAACACCTTTCCTTTGAAGATTATGAGAAGCCACCTAAATCAAAGCCTAAGTGGAGAATGTAGTTGTTCTACTTCCAAAATTTTATGGTTGGTAGTGTCCTTGTGTACACCTATTACCTCTGTTTGCAAGAGTTGAAATGCCAATTGGATGGAGTACTAAATTCTTGTGGTTTGGCAAGATTGAAGCACCTTTCAATTAATCTAACACCATCATCTTTTTTAATGGTGAGTTGATTGGGACCACTCCAAGTCATGAGGTCTTTAAGCTACATCATGAGGACTAGCTCATGATAGTATGAGAATACAAGAGAAGATTTTATCAATTCGTATGCTTCTTTAGTAATCCAATTGAAAAGAGTAATATTGAACCATGGAAGTTCTTAGCTTGGAACACTTGATGTACTAGAAAGCATGGTCAAGCCAAAGAATAGAGTTGTTCTTGCAATCTACATGATGGCTCACAATCTCACATCTACACATAAGAAAACACCATATGAAAGTAAACACACCATAGAGTGCTTTTACATCTTACTTCCCATTATTTGGTTTTGAGGATTTAGTTGCAACACACACCCCATACAAGGAATTGCATCTATTACACTAAAAAAAAGGACAATAATAGATTCATTAAGAATGATGGTTTTGGAAAGTAAGGAGGTGCCTTCTAAACCAAAGGACATGAATTATACCCTCACATTATCCATAAGTGTACTAAGTTTGAAGATGGTCCATTGAGCAAAGATTAAAAAGTGAAATGTTAATAGATTTTTTGCCAACATAAGGAGTCCTTTGTTTTAGGCTATCACAAATAGTAGCAAGATCTAGGTCAATCAAAGATGAATGGAATTCTTTAGGGTCTATGCCAAGCTAACAAACCTTGCACAAATATAAAAGATGCCAATAATGGATCAACATAGCCAAGAGCTATGCAATCAAAATGCTAGCCATTGAGCTACAAAAACACTCATGTTTCGTTAGAAAGTGACATGTTATAAGAAGAAATTAGATACCTACTAATGCACTACCTTCAAAAGGGCATGTTAAAACAAAGTAGAGTTTTGAGATTTCCAATATTATAATCAAAATAGAATTTTAAGAAATTCTAATAAGCAAAGTTCTACAAGTCCAAAGAATAGACTACATTTTCAAATAAACAAAGCTAGCTTCATGAATCATACTCCCATCCACTACATGAACAAGACCAATGACAAGGAATCATATGTAAACTCTTAACAAGGCTTTTGACATTTGATCTTCATGATGATTACACTTCCTCTCAATGAGGGCATACACTCCCTTTAAGGGAGAGTACAAATACACCCATCTTCTAAGTCATCAAAGCCTTAAAACTAGTTAATAATAATCCACATTTCTAGACTTGCAAACACACTAAATTTACTACATTTGACTATAAAAGAGTCTAAATGAGGAATAATCAACAACTCCTTTTAAATACTTAAATGAAACAAGTATACATGTCCTATCTTAGATATAATTCTACATTTCCAAAGCTTAGTTCTAAGGACTTCCACCAATACTCATCACTTGTCAACAATGGAAGGATGCTAGACCAAAAACCCACATCACCATATCTCCTAATAGGATCCACTTAAATGTTATTTGAGAAATCTAAATTACCAAACCCATCCTATTTTTCCTTCAAAATGTACTAATGTAGGAAGAAGCAACATGCAATTTTTTTAAAAAAAATTAAAAACCACATACAGCCGATTCAGTGTCGTTTATCATTTTGCAGTCTAACGAAACCACGACAACAGAGACGCAAGAGAAACGATTTAACCATAGAAACACGACTCCGCTTGCCCAGAAGGTTTGCATGAAAGAGAAAAACCTGAGCATCCATGCCACCAAAGAATGCACCCTCAGAAAAGCGGTGGTGTTAAGAAAACACCCTAAGGAAGAGGCCAAAACGAGGGAGCAGCGATCAGGCACTGGTGAACTTGGTGACGGCCTTGGTACCCTCAGAGACAGCGTGCTTGGCGAGCTCGCCGGGGAGGATAAGACGGACGGCAGTCTGGATCTCCCGGGAGGTGATGGTGGGCTTTTTGTTGTAGCGGGCGAGGCGGGAGGCCTCCTGGGCGAGCTTCTCGAAGATGTCGTTGATGAAGGAGTTCATGATGCCCATGGCCTTGGAGGAGATGCCGGTTTCCGGGTGCACCTGCTTCAGCACCTTGAAGATGTAGATCTTGTAGCTCTCCACCGACCTCTTCGCCCTCTTCTTCTTGCCGGCCTTATCGCCACCTTCCTTGGAGGAGGAGGGCGGCTTCTTCTCAGCCTTGGGCTTCTTGGAGGCGGCGGCAGGCTTCTTCCCGGCGGTCTTGGTGGCCTTCTGCTCGGCCTCGGCAGCGGCAGGGGCTTCTTTGGCCTTGGGAGCCATTTCTATGTGGCTGAGTTGTTGGCGAAGGAGTGAACGCAGACAGACCGACTGATGAAGAGAAGCTTGAACAATGCGACGTCTCAGAACTCTTGGACATTCCCGTGTGGGGGTATCGTTTATATACCAGAGTGCCGCCGAATCGCTGAAGAGTATTCAGATCGACTCAAAAATACCCGCCAATTTTCAAATCCTTTACCACCTTCGTGCCCTTTCACGTCCCTCTTTCGCTCTTTTTCTAAAATGCTAAAATGAGATCTTCTTAATACCCACTTCTAGATCTTTCTACATAATTTTCTAATTAACCTACGAGGCTAAAATGACATGGAAATTACTCTTCTCAAAGCCTTTACAAACAACATAGCGAGTACCCGATTATTTCAGTGGCAAGCAATTCACGAGTGGGAATTCTCACCATTATCGCTCGACAGTGAGAGCACAAGCAAGAGGAAGCAAGTGAGGTGTAAGCTATGGTGGATGAAGCAAGAGAGAGCAAGAGAGAGAGACTCAAGATGCAAAAACTCCAATAGTCACAATGTTTAATCGATCTTTCCTTATTCATTAGTCATTGAAAAAATAAAGAATGAAGTGACATTGATAGGTGTCCACCATCTACAATGTAGAGGTGTGCTGATATTGTAAGTGTAGTGAATACACGAGCAACATAGACATAAGTGCCTTTATCCCAAACAACCTCCCACTTAAAGGCGAATGTGCCTCTAGTGAGGAGAGAACAATAAAAAAGTGACAAAGTACAAATATACATAGAGTACAATAGGATAAGAAATAGACGTCATCTTATCCAATGCCCATCATCTTCCTAAGGAATGTAAAACACTCCGATAAGAGACTTTTCATGAGTAAATCTATAGGATTTTGGTTAGTAGAGATCTTAACAAGCTCAATGGACTTGTTCTCAACAACCTCTCTGATAAAGTGGTAATGCACCTCAATGTGCTTTGTATTCGCATGGAAGACCAGCTAGGAATAGCACTCATAGAATCCGAATATATTATAAGGACCACATCAATAATACCAAGATTTTCCATTAGATGGCCTAACTATAGAATCTCCTTATGCAAGCCTGTGTAGCTGCAACATACTTTGCATCTACATTAGATAGGCCCATGCATTTCTATACCCTAGACATCAAGGAAACAATATCTCTAATAAAGATGAAGATAAGGCCAGAGGTGGACTTTTTACTATCTACATGTCCTGCATAATTAGAGTCGATGTATCCCACAACTCTTGTATCATGGCCAACGTAACATATTCAAGTATTTGCAATGCCTTTAAGATATCTCATAATACCCTTCATAGTATCCCAATACCGCCTACTAGGTATAGCCATGTATGTGTGTTATAACTCCCACTACAAATGCTATGTTCGGACAAGTGGCTATCATAGAATATATCAAACTACCCACTGCAGAGACATAAGGGATCTTGACCATCTCAACCTTCAAAATCTACCTACTACAGAGACATAAGAGATCTTAACCATCTCAACCTTCACACTACCCACTACAAAGACATAATGGATCTTGACCATCTCAGTTTTCTACTCATTAGATTGTGGGCAATCAGCCTGACTAACCTTGACATGAGAAGGTAAAGGACATCCAATAGGCTTAATATACTGCATATGAAATAACTCAAGGACTTTTTGGATATACTCCTTCTGCAACAAGTAAAGAAGCCTCTTAGAGGAGCAATCGCATGTGATGTACATTCCACGAATATGTGAGGTGTGTCCCATATCCTTTATCTCAAAGCTCTTCAATTCAAGGCATTCAGCTCATCATGAGCTCTCCCAACGATCAACATATCATCTACATAGTATATCAAAATCATAAGGCTGCCATCACGGACCTTCTTCATGTATAAACATGAATCTATATCACTGCAGGTATATCCTTATGAATGCATGAAAGTATCAAACTTGTGATACCATTCCCGAGGTGCCTACTCAAGGCCATAAAGGCTCTTTCTTAACTTGCACACTAGGTGTTTCTTACCTTTTTCCTCAAAGCCCTTAGGTTGCTACATATATATCTCATCAAGCAAGTCCCCATGTAAAAATTCATTTTTTGATAAAGGTCTAGATCTAACTATACAATCAAAGCCAATACCAAGCATATGATAGTCATCTTAACTACAAGAGAGAAGACTTTATCGAAATCAACACCGTGCTCCTACTTAAAATCCTTACCAATCAGTTTGGCCTTATTCTCTAACTTATGGCATCAAGGGTACTCCTCAACTTGTACACCCACTTGTATTGCAAAGCACACTTTTCATTAGGCAAATGAACCAAATCCCATGTACGATTTGTTTGCAATGAGTCATACTCTAGCTACATGGCCATCTTCCAAGAGTGACAATCACCTCTATGCATGGCCTCATTATAAATAAGAGGCTCACCAGCATCTATCACCATAACATAATCTATGTAGGGCATAAACCCATCAAGTTGACATCTATCTCTAGTAGACTGTTGTTAGCCATGGTTTCACAATTCGTATATTATGCCCTTAGCATGGTTTTGTCTTAGTCATGTTAGTTCTATATGTGAGGCAGCCCTTAGATGCCTCATGAAGTTATGGTTATGAGAGGCAGTTTTCGGCGTGGCCTAATGAGGCAAATTGGTGTCATTCTTGTTATTTGGATCATTTCTAAGGTTCATGGCCTATGATGATAGATTCTCATTATTATATAGTAGATCTGACAGTTTGTGTATCATTCATTATGTTCACGTTCTATTCTCAGCATGTTCTCTATGTTACTACCTCTCATTCTCTTATTATTAGTGTTGAAGTATGTGTTCTTATGCCTCTATGTGATTATCTTTGAGTTTCTATGAGTTGCCTAATATAAGATTAGGTATTTTTCCTATGAGGAACCATTTGTCCTACTATGCATTCTGTATAGATTAGGGCAGCAACACTTTCGTGATCCTACCATTGTGTCCCTATATCTCTATGTTAAAACACCATTAAAAATGGCAACGGTTAAGGCCAACAATTTGATTTTTTTTATGAAGCAGAGGTTTTTGTATGAAGTAAATTTCCTGTATAAAGCAGTAGTTCCTATATGAAGTAAAATCTCAGTATGAAGCAGAATGTATTGTATGAAGTAGTAATGCATTGCTGGAAGCAAGATGATACAACTCTTCTTATGTTGTTCTCTATTTATTGATTTAAAGCTTAATTAAAATACTATTATTTGATGTCAAAAATCTGAAATATTTGTCAAGACCTTAAGCAATGGCAGATTGTCTAAAGTAAGATGTTGTAGTTTAAAGGTTTAACTTTGTAATTATACATTTATGTTAGAGAATTATCAGCATCCATTGAATGTGATCCTGACTCGAAGCAGATCCAGAGAATTAAGAGAGTTATTGACAAGACAACAATAGGTGTTGTTGCAAAATGATGGTAGTGAAGCAGGAGGAGGATTTGGCATCCTAGATGAAGAGGAGTTTCCACCATCTGAAGGGGAATTTTAGGATGTTAGTACCTCTGTCGGTATCGTTACAATGTATCATTCCCTTGCTACATCTATCAAATCTCCTCCAAGTACTCTTAAAGGTGAAAATGAAGTGCCTAATTTGGATGATACCTCAACTTCTCCAGACCATATGGCAGAAATATTACAGCATTTGGTGCTGGAAAGTGTAGTGTTGTTAAGGAGTAAAGTAATCACTAGTTAGAAATAATAAAACCATAAATGCATTGGCTGAAGTTGCACAATGGGCGGAAAAAAGACTTGGCATGAGCAAATCTAAGAAGAAGAGTAAGCAGGACTCCTTAGACTCTAATTCTAATTCAGGGGATAGTAGTGATGAAGAGGATACCTCATCGGGTTTGGAGCCGGATATCAAATCAAGTGACTCAGATGATAACTAGAGTTGATGGCATGAGAAGAGGCATAAAAAGAAATCCAAGAAGGATAAGAATTCTTCTAAGGATGAGAAGAGAAGGAAAGAAAAAGAGGAAGGGACAGCCTTGGAAAAAAGGTTGGAGAAGAAAATAAAGAAACAGTTGTTGGATATGGGAGTTATGAACACTTTTTGGAATGTGAAGTCATGTAGCATATGTCAGAAGGTGGGCCACGAGGCTAGAGAATGCTGGTATAACCTAAAGGTGTGGAATGGGAGACAAAAAACAGCACCGCCATCAGCACAGTAAACCAAATTGCACTTGAGATGGCACAACACCAAGGATTCAGAGGTTTTGGTAGGAAGAGTCAACCACCTAAGCAATGGGGCAATGAGTAGCCACCAAGGATGTGGAATAATGCTCAATAGAGGCAACAAGGGCCTTGCTATTACTGTGGCAACAACCATGGACATACATCAAGACCTAGTAGCGAGTTATGGATAAACCGTAGGCGTGAAAGGGAAATGCAAACCGAAGAGCAGCAAGGAATGCAACCGGAAGGACTACCTCATGGACAGTAACCACCGACACCCCCCACAACAGTCGTTCTTGTTGAGATACTTGCAAAAGTCGCAAAGGGCTAAGCAGCAATAGCCCAATAGCTAGAGCAGCAAGTTAAAGAACTTTTTAAGAAAGAGGTGCCAAGTAAGGGTATTTTAAATGTAACTAAGCATGGGGTAGAGCCATAGGTAGAGGTTGTGATTGCTCAAACTGTATAGTTGTGGAAGATTGTCCAGAAGAGATAGCAGTTTTAGCCATCACTAGGGCTAAAGCCACACAGAAGATCAACTAGGAATAGGCTAGGGAAGTGACCTCCAAAAAAATTCTAAAGTTGCAAAAGAATAAGGAGTTAAAATAGTATGATTTTGCAAAATTGCCACATGAGGTTCAAGAGAGTCAATTATTGTATGAGGAAAAACAACAGGATATGCCACTAACATGAATGCAATTCAGTGACCAACACTAAAGCTTGGATTCATATGATCAATTTCAAGGTTCTCATGAATTATTTGTTGCATTAGCTAATTCCTCAATGCATTAAACTTTGAAACAAATCCTTGATTTGATTTTAGGACTCAAGGAAAAGCTCATAGCAAAGATTATGCTAAATCAAGAAACAATGTGGAAACACTATGCTATGATAGTAGGCAGATGTCAGAATGTCAAGCAATTATCTCCACACAGTCAAAGGTGGTGGATTATAAGGTTCCAACTATTAATGTGAAATACTTGGGTAGTAAATTTGATTATGTATTATTAGATGGAGGTTTAGGAGTCAACATATTATCGAAAGAGTTGTATTTGGCACACAAACTATAGGGATTGGTGGTAGCACCATTTCAAATTAAAATGGTTGACCAACGAAGACTTAGCCATTGGGGATACTAAAGAGTCAACTTGTTCAAGTAGTAGGGTTGAAGTTCAAGGTAAGCTTTTGTCATTCTTTGCATGGCAAGTTTAGGGGATTCATATAACATGATGCTGGGAAGACCTTGGTTTAGATTAGCCAACAAACTAAAGTAGGACTGGGGTTCACAAATACAACAATCATTCATCATGGTAATAAGGAGGTTAAGCTATCTACAGTTAATCAAGTGGTATTGAAACCCAAGTACCATCCATTGGTTGCTCAAATAATAAATGCTACACCTAAGATTGAAGATGATAATGATAAACTCTTTTTACAAGCTAATCCTACTATTGTACTGATCTTTGAGGCAGATGTTAAAAAGATTCTATCTCAATAAAATGTGTTTTCAATAGTACCTTTGCCTAAAGTGGATTTAGCACTGCAAGCAGCAGGTTTATCATTGTTAGTAAATAGTGACCCCATACAACAAGATAGTGACTTGATATAGTAAGATATTACATTGGTTGCAAAAAGAAATGGTAACCCTAAGGGGAGTAAGAAAATTGATACGGAGACACTCAAGGAGCAGTAAAATCCATCATAAAAAACAAAGGAGAATTTTGGTAGAGCAAGTCAACAAGCTATTATTGATGTGGAGTTGAAATATGAACACACTATGAGTAGAGTGTTTAAAGATGATATTCAAGAAGTGTATTTGGATGCCGAGTCCCATTCTAAACCGATAAAGGAGAGTATTTTTGTTGAGGAAGATTTTAAGCAGTAGTTGATTAATCTATGAAAAGAATTTCATGATATTTTTTATTGGGAGTACACTAACATGAAGGGATTTGATCCAAGGTTGTAACAACATAGAATTAACTTGAGGGCAGATGCTAAACCTATCATTCAAAAGAGGTATCGTATGAATCCGAACTTTGCTTAACATGTAAAAGAAGAGATTGACAAACTTCTTAGAGTTGGCTTTATCAAGCATGTGAATGAAGTGACTTGGCAGTCACCTATTGTAGTGGTGCCCAAAAAGAATGGCAAGATATGGGATTGCATGGATTATAGTAAATTGAATGCAGTAACAATAACTAATCCATTCCCTCTTCCGTTTACAAATTCTTTATTGGATGATGTAGCATGTCATGAGATTTACAGTTTTTTAGATGGTTTCTTCGGATATAATCAGATCCAAATGCACTGAGTGACATGGATAATACCACTTTTATAATAGAGTGGGGAGAATTTGTAAGTGCTGGTATGAACTTTGGTCCAAAAAGCAAACCACCTGAGTTTTAGGGTGCAGCTCATAAAACTTTTGATCCATATCTCACTTCTTTTATGAGGGTTTTCATAGATGATTTCTGTATGTTTGGCAAGAAATCAGATCACTGCAGGATCTTAGGTTGTGTTTTGAAAGATGATGTCAATTTGGGATGTCACTTAACCCGTTTAAATATATTTTTATTGCTAAAAGAGGGGTTATGTTAGGTCATATTATTTCAGAGGAAGGTACGAATATTGATCTAAGGAAAAATTTAGGCTATTTATAAGGCTACTATACCTACAATAGTTCAAGAACTGATGCACTTCGTGGGGCAAGTGAAATGGCATAGTAGGTATTTGTGGTATTTAGGCCATATCAGTGCTCCGCTTATATTGCTTACTAAGAAGGGAGTTCAGTTTGTTTGAAGGCATAACCAAGATAAAGCTTTTTGTATACTAAAGAAGATGTTGGTAGTAGCACCAATTTTACAACCTCTACAATGGGATATTCTAATCCATGTATGTTGATGCATTTGACATTGCGGTGGGTGCAGTTTTGATGCAAGAAAGAGTTACATGCTCGTTTAGACATGTCTACTATGCAAGTAGAAGTCTTACAGCTGAGAAGAATTATATAGTGATTGAAAGGGAAGCTCTTGGAATGATATTTGCATTACACAATTTTAGACATTACCTACTGCAGAATCAAGTAATTTCTCATGTGGATCATCAAGCTTTGTTGTATCTCATCAATAAACTGCAGCTTACAGGAAGATTGGCAAGGTGGATGCTTCTTTTGCAAGATTTTGATTATAAAATAGTGCATACACCGAGGAAAGAGTATATGATAGTTGATTTTTTGAGTAGACTAGAGTCAACAAACCCTACATTAGGGGTAAAGGATTAGTTGCTTGATGGAGAGCTATCCAGCATTAAGGTGAATCAATTCAATCCTTTTTATGATCAAATGCTTAATTTTTTGCTTGATGGAGTGATGCCTGCAAAATTGTTGAGAGATCATTGTAGAAGGTTGGCATTGCAGAGCTGACACTTTCAATTTATTATGGGAGTGCTCTATAGGAGAGGCATTGGCAATGTGTTGAGAAGATGTGTAACGGTTGAAGAACAGCTTGAGGAGAGGTCATTTCTCTCATGAGATTACAAGCAATAAGATTCTTCAAGCTGGTTTGTGGTGGCCAACAGTGCTTAAAGATGCTTATCAATATGCAAAGGAGTGCATTATCAATATGCAGGAAGGTCAACCTTAGCCTAGAGACAGGATGCAAGATCATCTAGTTTTGCCTATAGAGCCTTTCCAAAAGTGAGATAATGATTTTGTGGGCCCTATCAAGCCAGATGCCTGTCAGGGCAAAAACTAGTATATTTTGGTATGCACGGATTATTGCACTAAGTGGGTTGAGGCTAAAGCTTTGCGGGACAATAAGGCAGCAAGTGTGGGCACACTTTCTCTATTCTAATATAATGACTTGGTTTGGTTGCCCCCTATAGAGTTGGTAAGTGATTGTGGTAAGCATTTTGTGAATGAAGTGATTAAGGAGTTGACTTCTAAACATATGATTTTTCATAATAATTCCACACCTTATCACCCTCAAGCAAATGGGAAGGTTGAAAGTTCTAACAAGATATTGTTGTGGATTCTTAAGAAGATAGTCATTGACAGTTGTAAGGATTGAGACACTAACTTAGATTTAGCATTATGGCCTTTTCATATAGCATAGAAGGTTTCAACAGGTTTGATTTTGTTTAAGTTAATTTATGGACTTGAAGTAGTGGTGCCAATGGAGTTTTTAGTTCCTAGCTTGAGAGTGACAGTTAAAAGGGAAGTGGAACCTAGGAGGAAGAAGCTTGGCAATGAGAGCTATGGCGGATGGAGAGCAAGAGCCAAGAGAGAGAGAGAGACTCAAAAGTGGGAACTCCAACAACCACAATGTGTGGCCGGGCCTTCCCTTATTCAAACTGTCACTAAAAGAATAAAAAATAAGTGACTACGATGGGCGCCGCCACCTGCAGTGTGCAAAGGCGGGTACTGTCAATGTAGTAATACACGGGCGGCTAGGCATAGGCGCCTTTACCCCCAACAACCTCCCACTTAAAGGCGAATCTGCCCCAATGAGAGAGAAAAAGAAAAGATAGTACAACATATACACATGTACAACAGGATGAGAAAAAAAACGTCATCTCATCCAATGCCCATCAATATCCTGAGGAAGGCAAAGCGCTCGGTAGTGAGGCTTCGTGAGCAAGCCTGCATGATTCTGCTTAGTCGGAATCTTGACAATGTCAACAGACCTGTCCTCAACGACCTCGCGAATGAAGTGATACCTCATCTCAATATGTTTCGTCTTCGCATGGAAGATCGCGGATTCTTGGCCAAGTAAATGGCACTCATAGATTCCAAATGTAGTGTATGCATCGCATCTGTCATACCAAGGTCTGCAATTAAACGGCCTAACTAGATAGCCTCCTTGTAAGCCTCTATGGCTGCAATATACTCAGCCTTTGTAGTAGAAAGAGCTGTACATTTCTGCGCCTTGGACATCCAAGAGATAACCCCTCCAGCATAAGTGAAGACATAGCCAGAAGTGGACTTCCTATTGTCTGCGTGTCCTGCATAATCAGAGTCAGTGTACCCCACAACTCCTGTATCCTGGCTGCCATAACAAAGACACATATCTAATGTGCCCTTTAGGTACCTTATGATACCATTCATGGCATCCCAATGTTTTTCTTGCCAAGTGTAGCCATATAATGTGCCACAACCCCAACTGCAAAAGCTATATCTGGACGGGTGGCTATCATGGCATACATAAGACTTCCCATGGCTGATGCATAGGGAATCTTGGCCATCTCGGCCCTCTACTCATTTGTCTGCGGACAATCGGCCTGTGAAACCTTCACATGAGAAGGTAATGGACATCTAATAGGCTTAACATCCTACAGGTGGAAGTGCTCAAGGACTTTATGAATGTACTTCCTCTGTGATAGATAGAGTAGTCCTTGAGATCTATCGTGTGTAATGCGCACACCAAGTATATGAGAGGCCTATCCCAGATATTTCATCTCAAAGCTCTTCTTGAGATGAGCCTTAAGGGCATCTAGCTCCTCATGAGCTGTCCTTGCTAAAAGCATGTCATCCACATAGAGTACCAAAATCAATAAAGAACTGTCACAGGCTTTCTTCGTGTACAAGCACAGATCCATAGCACTGCCGCTGTAGCCCTGTGACTACATGAATGCATCAAACTTATGGTACCATTCCCTAGGTGCATGCTTCAAGCCATATAGACTCTTCTTTAGCTTGCACACTAGGTGTTCCCTACCAGGGTCTGCAAAGTCCTTAGGCTACTCCACGTAAATCTCATCATGCAAGTCCCCATGTAAAAAAGTTGTCTTGACATCCATCTGGTACAAGTCCAAGCCAAGTTGTGCAAGCAAGGCCAAGACTAAGCGTAGGGTGGTCATCTTGACTAGAAGAGAAATGACTTCATTAAAGTCAACGCCATGCTCCTCCTTAAAACCCTTAGCAACCAATCGAGCCTTGTATGCCGGTTTGGGGTGTCCAGGGGTACTTTTCAGCTTGTATACCCACTTGCATGGCAAAGTCTTCTTACCCTGAGGCAAGGAAACCAAATCCCAAGTCTGATTCTAATGCAATGAGTCAAGCTCAGACTGCATAGCCCTCTCCCAAGAGTGACAATCACCTCTGTGCATAGCCTCATCATAAGTAAGAGGCTCTCCTCCATCTGTAACCAGTACATAATCCATAGAGGGCGCAAAACGGTCAGGAGGTCATCTATCTCTAGTAGAATGCCTCAATCCAGGCTCTGTTGCCTCATCGACATCCTGTCTAACATCAACATGTCTAGTATTTGGGCCATGAGCATCAGGTGATGCTGCACGCTGTCTAGCTGGCCGTGGAGCGGGCTGAATGGGAGCAGGTGGCTCCTCCTGAAAGATAACTCTACATATCTCAACCACTTTCTCAGGTTGCATATGCATTTCGTCCTCATGAAAGATGACATCATGGGTGCGGTACACTTTCTGCGCTTGCGGATTTCATAGACGGTAACCCATCTCTCCTACATCTCCATAGCCAATGAAAATGCATTTGACACTTTTAGGATCCAACTTATTACGTTTTTCCTTGGGCATATGGCAGAATGCCTCACATCCAAAGACACACAAATGATCATAAGAGGGGGGCTTGCCTGCCCTTACCTCCTTTGCAACTTGAAAGTCAATGCCACTGCTAGGCAACCTATTAATGAGATGCATTGCAGTAGTAACTGCCTCAGCCCAAAAGTATTGCGGTAAGCCAGCCTGGCTAAGCATGCTACGGACCCTTTCCTGAATGGTCCTATTCATGCATTCAGCCATACCATTCTGGGGTGGGTCGTAAGGGGCAGTCAGCTGACGCTTAATACCTTGCTCATCACAAAACTGCTCAAAAGCACATGATACATACTCACCCCCATTATCTGACCTTAGGCATTTGAGCCTTTTTCCAGATTGGTTCTCTACCAATGCAAGCCAACGCTGAAATATGTCTAAGACAGCGGATTTTCTCTTTATGGGATAAGCCCAAACCTTATGTGAGTAATCATCTATGAAAGTAACAAAGTACTTTGTCCCACCAAGTGACTGAAAGGGCATGGGTCCACATATCTGAGTGCACAAGAGCCAAGGGCTCACCCATACGTTTCTTACCAGACTTTTTATGCATATTTCGAGTTTGCCAGCCATACAGACAATGATCACAAGAATCAAAATGCGAAGAGTCAAAAGGAGGAAGATACTGCAAAGCACGGAGCATTTTCATTTCTTTAAGAGACATATGTCCCAAAACGAGCATGCCAAAGGGATACATGGGGAATAGAACCCACATACAAAACATGATCCAATGTAGCTCCAGATACAAGTAAGGGATAAAGGCTACCATACTTGGCACCTCTTGCAAGTACAAGCATGCCATAAGTAATCTTCCATGCAGAGTCTCCAAAAGACACAAAATACCCTACATCATCAAGCTGTCCAGGTGACATAAGGTTGCGAGTCAATGCAGATACATGGCATACATCATGCAAAACAAAAGAACTGCCAGAAGGAAACTACAGCCTAACATCTCTAATGCCCACAATGTCAAGAGACTTGTCATCACCAAGATGCACAGAACTAGACATGGTACGATAGGTATATGAAACCAATCTCTACAGGGTGTCACATAAAAGGACGCACCCAAATCCAAGAGCCAGCATTGTGCATATATAGAATGTATCTCACAAGTCTGTAAGGCATCGCATGAAGAAGCTACAAGTATGTAATCATCATCTGAATTAGTAGCCTGCATGACATTAACCTCTTCTATCTTTACACTGGATTTTACAGGTACAATATTGCACATAGAAGACTTTTCATGCACTTTTTCTTTTTCCTTTTCCTTGCGCTTATCATCGCGCATTTTATGGCATTGCGGCCTAATATGTCCTGCTTTCCCATAATAATGACATGTAAGATCAGACTTCCATCCACGGGACTTATTGCGACCACGTGACTTGGACCTGGACTTCTAAGAGTCCCTGCCCTTATGATCATTATCATATCTGCCATGTTTGCCACCTCTAACGATCAATGCATGTGAAGAGTGGGAAGCAACATTATTTCTCGTTGATTTTCTCAGTCAATAAAGAGCTCTCAACATCTTTGATTTTCAACCCATCAAGCTTGTTCATGCATATGGCAGTACGGAAGACATTCCATGATTTAGGCAAGGTGCCAAGCAGAAACAACGGATGCAAGTTGTCTTTGAACTCGATACCCTATGATAACAGACTCTTCATGATAGCATGAAATTGACTGAAATGAGATGATAGGGAGGTCCTCTCCTTCATGAGAAGGTCCATTAATTGCTTCAGCCAATACATCTGTGACGCAGGACTCTGCTACGCATAGAGCTCCTGAATCTTCTCCCATAAATCCCATGCACTCTGATTCTCATCTTCAACAACATTATGATGGACCTCTTCTGAGAGTGACAAAATAATGGTAGACTTGCATAGCTCATCAACTTCTATCCAAACATCATCATCCATATCCTCAGGTTTGACACCCTTGAAATGCAAGGGTTTAATCTACAACTTCTGCACGAAAACCTACCATATTTGGGACTTCCAATACCCATAGCTGGTACCATCCAACTTGGCAATGTTAAAGAGAGTTGTATCTTTCAGATGACCAGCCATACTGTCCCAAATCAATGCAAAAAAGCAAAAATTTAGGTTGCTGTAATTAGCAAAAAATGCACTAAAACCGCTTCTAAAACTGGCTAAAAGAGTGGATTTTACTAAGAGAAGCACATGTCCACCAAATATGACCAAGATAACATCAAATAGTAAGCATTACCCTCATAGAAGTGTTGTAATAAATGATAGCAGTATGTAAAATTGGCCCAAAATGAAGCAATCACTGATACATATGTCACTCCAACTTCCAGGTAGCAAGAGACATCCAACAGTGAGTGTCCATGGGCAAGAAGGTACCAAGAACTATCAAACCAATAACCTGTCAGGCATGAGACATCTCATAGGTCCAGAAGTCATGCATGTAATGGGTCGCGGGGTAAGAGAAGAGATCAAGCACAAGCATAACTAATAGAGCAAGAAGCTCAGTACATAACCATCCAAGATGCATACAAAACTGACAAACCTGCAACATACATAGGTGCCTGCCCCAATAGGCATATCAAATCAGCCCACTAGAGACAAACTGTAGACATAAAGCTCTCAATAGAGCAAATGCATGTAACTGTCCCACAAGCTCAACCTCATCTATAAATAAGACTCTATGTATATCCGAATATACCAAGAGGCTCCCATTGAAAGTGAAGTTAGATGCAAAGAGAGAAATCAATGCTCTAATATATCAAATACATAGCATCAGACATGCCAAATATCAGTAGGGTACATCCGGAGCATAAATCCCAAGCTATCTCAGACCCATAAAGCATAAGCCTGAAAGCATTCAAAGATCATGTAACTAACAACCAAATGTAATGCTCAGTAGATCCAAAAGGCTCAAATACATCTAAAGATGAAGCTCCAAGTAACGGTCAAGCATGGGCAAACCAAGTGGCATCCATATCTAACCAAATCATAAATGCAAGAGGCCTAAATGTCAAGCAGTGACAATAGGCATAAAACGGTCCAAAGTATGCCAACTAAAGGCAAATGCCAGTGAAGAACGACCAAGTTAGAGCTTAATCCAAGCTCAAAAGCATTCCCGAACCAAGAAGAAGCATTTGACAACCTCCAAATACATCGATATGATCATTCAAACCTCTAGTGAGCACCCCATATACATGAACTAATGCATACACCAAGTAATGAGCTTCAGTCCACTGTATTACAACAAGAAAATTACTGCTAAATGAAGCTCAAACAATGCTCAAATTTGCTCCAAATCAGTCCCAAAGCATAGACATAGCATCCCATAACATCCGGGCATCATCGGGCATCAATAGGCATCAAATGGGCAATACTAAGAAGCATCAAATAGTAAATGTCAAGTACTGCCCTGTTTTGACAGTCCTGGGACTATGTATATAGCAAAGGGCTAAAGGGGGAAGCACTCAAATTGATCACTGGGAGTCAAGCACCAATGTCAGGGAGTCAAGCAATGCTCGGGAAGAGTGCCGGGAAGCCAAGGAGGAGCAGGGAAATGCCAGGGAGCAGATTAGCCCATCCCCCTAAAAATGCATCAAAAATTATGCTGGCTATTCTTGGGGGCTGGGGGATCTTCAACAGACCTTGGGGGCGCTTGGCAAGGTCAAGGGGGCTCCAATGCAGCCCAGGAAGAAGCCAATGAAGGTCTGGAAGCTCGGGGAGGCGAGAGATCAAAACATACTTACAAATAAAGGTGCATGGCTGCCATCAAAGCTCGGGTTGAAGCTCTTCAAATCTGGGCTAAAGAGAATGCCGGGCAAGCTCCAATGCCTTTGCTCTGATATGAGGGGAACTAGAACCCAGGAGGAAGAAGCTTGGCAGTGAGAGCTATGGCGGATGGAGAGCAAGAGCCAAGAGAGATTAGAGAGACTCAAAAGTGGAAACTCCAACAATCACAATGTGTGGCCGGGCCTTCCTTTATTCAAACTGTCACTAAAAGAATAAAGAATAAGTGACTATGACAGGCGCCCACCACTTGCAGTGTGCAGTGGCGGGTACTATCAGTGTAGTAATACACGGGCAGTTAGGCGAAGGCGCCTTTACCCCCAACAACAGTGACCCATAGATTATGTCATGAGGATTCAGTGCATGATAGGTTGCATTAGTTAATGCAACTTGAAGAGGATCAGATTATAGCTCATTATCTTTTAGAAATGTTGTAGTCAAGAAGATAGGGATGGGTAAAGCATGAGGTCCAACTGAGGGGACATAGGACAAGTGTCAAACTCATTGAGAGTATATGGTGTAATCAATGTTTAACACACTTCCTCTTTTCTAGGAGGTTCACTTAGTGTCAAGATGGAAAAAGGGGGAAAGGGAGAAACATGGCAAAGAAACCACGATATTTGGTGCATGTTTTTGAAGTGCCTAATCAATAGTGCCATCACCCAAGTCCACACCTTCATCCTCTTGCTTGTTCTCCACCCTTCTTGTTACTCGATTCTTCACAGGTTACTACTGGAGCTAATATGGTGAAAATGAGGCAGAAGAAGGCATTGAAATTAGCTATCAAGAGGGGGTGATAGCAGTCGAGAGGGGTTCATGAGCAATAAGAAGACTAGAGCGATAACCCTCTTGAGTTCATTCCTTCCAAGACAAAGCAAACCACGCCGAAAGCATCACCAACTATCTCAAGTGATGAAGATAGTGACTTGCCAACACCAATCATAGATTGTACTATTTTCATGGATACATCCAAGCCCAACAATAAAGGGTGGGTTAAGAAAATTGGTTTGTTGTCTTTTGTCAAATTACCATGGGAATCTTGGAACAATAATATGCATGCACAACAGCAGCTTGCTATGCTTAGGGAAAGTGGAAAATTTAGGGGTAAATTGGAAAGTACACCTTCTCTTCTATCTCAAGTTTTCTCGCTTGAGCTTAATGACTGACCTAAGCATTGGAGGTGCATGAATGAGATTATGCAACAAGAGTTTGGAAATATTACAAGTGCCCAAATCAATATGTTTTGAGGCATGCTGATCCTAAAAGGATATTCTTCATTAAATGGTTTATGCAAAGGTTTCTTCTTTTCATCAAAATGGATGTTATTACTAAAGATACATTTGGTATTCTTTGGTATGCTAAAAATGTAGCAATCCTCCCTAATTGACATGGTACTTTACATGATAAACTCTTGCAAGAGATTCATGTACCCATAGTTAGAAAGTAGCAATAGAAGAGTCAAATTGGACCAATGTTCGTAGGTTTATATGCTCATTCGCAGGTGGTATGCCCAACTTTGCATGCATCTCTTTGAGAATCATGAAAGGGAGATAAGTCTAATGTATGCAAAAATAAAAAGTTAAGGGATGGTATTCTTGTGGATCTTGATATGATAGGGATTCGTCTCACTCTCATGCTTTGTTGGATGTTGAAAATGATCAAGGACAATGCCTTGTTGCTCCATTGACTATGGGTTTTTCTTCACATGATGTATCAAATGTTGAGGTTATGAGTAGTGCTATGTATTTGGATTTGTTTGAATGGTTGAGCGAGGATGCTAAGCATGACGTGGTTCATGAGGATGTGGTCATAACATGTATGCAAAACAAAGTCAGATTCTCTAAGGTAAAAATGGAGAATATGTCCGAGCAATCTGATTATATGTAGCTGCAGGGAGATGGTATGCCTTATGACAGGAAAGTTATTGTAGCAAGTTATGTGCCTCAAAATTTTGAGGAGGCTTGTTTGCTTATGTCACATAGGTTTATGGTTGATATGCATGCAAGTGGTGCTGTTAAATTGGATGTGATTCAGTCTTTGCAAGAATAGTTGACATGCATGAAATCCAAGAGGGATGCTATACTCATTGAGATGAAAAAAAATGAAAGAATTGTATGCTAGTGAAGTGGATGATTTGCAAAGACAAATTGATGAATATGGGGATATGTTGTCTAAATGTAAGATATCCTTAGCCATTTTTAAGGTATGGAAAGCAAATATGTATGAAAAATTTCAGAATGAGCTTAATTTAGTATCTCAACTCTGACAAGATTCTTTTAGATGCTCGGTTATAACCTTTGCTTAAAGTTGAAAAGCAACTTTTGAGTGATATGGAAGTTGATTTGGATGGTTCCATGTTCATGTAGTAGGATTTTGGCTACTATGAGGGATACTTTGATTTATGTGATGCATGATTAGTGGGTTGATGTTGCTAATGTAGGATATCACATGTTATTTCTCGTCCTTATGTAGTGTTGCAGTAGTCATTTGTGTCTGAAAATATGGAATCACTTATTCATGAAAAGAATATTCTTAAGGAGAAACTTGATGGGATGTAGGTTGAGAATCATAGACTTGTGGAAATGGTTATTGGTTTGTAGAGTGTTAAGGAGATTGATCATGCTAAAAATCGGTCTTCGGATGTTGATGTTATCAAGGTTGATATAAATGATGTGTTGCATGATATTCATAAACATGTGCAGATCAAGGAGCTTACAGTGGATAAGATTCATGACATTGATGTTTTACATCTTGTATCACATGAGCAACATGCATAGGAATAGTCTATCACTGACTCTCATGATGCTCATGAGACACTCTTTTGTACCACTGTCAGACTTTGTTTCTTTGTTTTTCCATCATACTTACTATCTTTTGGGGGGCTTATGCAACCATATTAGAGGGCTATAAGTATCCTACAAGAGAGGCTCTACTTATCATTTCTCTTTGTGGCTTGCTTCATGGTGCAATGCTGTGAGTAAGGCATAATTTTTCTCACTAGGTATGTCGGTTTTTTAGATAAGGCATTTGACACCATGAATCATGCAAGGGTTTGAGTCGTGGCTGTGCCAACCATCCACCAAGTTGTGCCAGGTGTTAGCCATGGTTTCACACTTTATTATGCCCTTAGCATGACTTTACCTTAGTCATGTTAGTTATATATGTGAGGCAGTCCTTAGATGCCTCATGAAGTTATGGTCATGATAGGTAGTTTTTAGTGTGGTAGCTTGATGAGGCAAATTGGTGTCATTCTTGTTTTTTGGATCATCTCCAAGGTTCATGACCTGTGTATGATGGATTCTCATTATTATATAGCAAATCTGATGGCTGGTGCCACCATTCATTGTGTTCCTGTTCTATTCTCAGCATGTTCTATGTATTCTACCTCTCATTCTCCAATTATTAGTGCTGAAGCATGTGGTCTTATGTCTCTATGTGATTATCTTTGAGTTTCCATGAGTTGCTTGATAAAAGACTAGGTATTTTCCCTATGAGGCACCATCTGTCCTACTATGTATTCTATATAGATTAGGGCAGCAACAACAGCCTCAAAATAGGCTATAAGATATATGTGTCTTGTCTAATATCATGATCATGGGCCACTAGAGTATTAGCTTGTTGCTGATGTAGGCTGTCTAGTTGGTTGTTATATAGTAACAAGAGGCTCCTCCAAAAATATCACATTGTATATCTCAATTACCTACTTAGGTTGCTTATACATTTTGTCTTCATGGAAAACAACACAATGGTTGTGGATGTCCTTCCAAGCCTATGGATGGCCCATCTCACCCACATCCCAAAACTAAGAAATATACATTTTACAGACTTAGGATCCAAATTATTATGCTTGTCCTTGGAAACACAGCAAAATCCTCACAACCAAAGATGCACAAATGAGCATATGATGGAGGTTTTTCATACCATACCTTCTATGTAACCTAATAATTAAGAGTTGCACATAGGGATTGATTAATCAAATGTACATGCCTTAGTCCAAAAATGCTATGGTAAGCCTACTTGGCTAAGCATACTATGGACTCTCTCTTGAATTGTCATGTTCATATGCTCAGTCATATAATTTAGGGGTGGGGTGTACAAAGTGGTCAATTGATACTTAATGTCCCTCTCATCACAAAACTACTCAAAGACTTTAGATACATCCTCATCCATATTGCTAGATCATAGGCATTTCAGCCTATATCCAAATTGATTCTCAACAAAAGTAATCCATCACTAAAATGTAGCTAATGCTTTTGATTTCTATTTAAGAGAATGGGAAACGAGAGGGATGTGCTGCTCAACCTCTCTTCCCATAGGGCATAGTCCCATTTCGGTCCCCTAAAACGGCATGAATCGGGTTCTAACCTATCAATACCTAAAGGTCGAATGACGATAAAAGCTTATGAGAAGCCTCCCAGTTCTCTGAGACCACCTTGCCGTAGGATGGACCCGTCAGGGGTTCCACCCACCCGCTTCCCTTAATAGCTTTAGTTTTCTAATTAGGTCCTACCACATTTATGTGTGATACTTAAAGTCAGCTTCATTAATTAAGCCTTTTAGGGAACAGGGTTCGTTCACATAACTTATGGCACAGACACGAAAACAGAGCAAAGCAATCTATTGACAAACAAGTTCAAACAAGTTCCTTAACTTATCTTCAAGTTAATCTTTGTCTCCCGCCCATATAGGAGAAATTACGTATCGCTTCTGTCCAATAGAAGTATCCCTTATGTCCTGCAGAAGTAACTGGTCCAATTCACATGGCACCACAAGCTCAATCCTTTATCTAGAATAGGATCTCCCAACATGCCCAGATGTTGGGGGCCATGGAGGTATTCAACTCCATTCTAGACCTAGCAGGGGGTGTCCAGAGCTCCAACTGACTCGCAAGCTGTCTAGGAGCGAAACATCATTCCCGTGGTTGGCCTTTTCACCACTCGACCTTCGGCCCATGAATCGAGCAGTGCCCTCTCGGGTTAATACGTGGTGCGATCATGGAGGTGATCCACCCGTACAATATATCCTTCCTTAATTAAATTCTTTAAGAATCAAGCACAAACAAGGCATTCAGCTTAATATCATTTTCCAAGAAAACATTCCTTTATTCCCATGGTGACTTGTCATCACAGACCCTTGCCATGTATTTACCATAAATCACAAGCACTTGGAATAATCATCCAAACAACAACTAACAACCAGTTGAATATAAAAGCATTTAGGATGTTTTTCGATCAATCAACAAAACCAATTGCATTCTTTCCTACCAATGCAAGAATAGATGATATAACATTTCCATCGTATATTTGCTCTTCCCCTTGGGATCTAAGAGTAATACTATGCAAACATGATCTTAACACTTCCTTCCTTTGGCTAGGGCATATGTTAAGGGTTCAAACACTATTCATGATGTAAGTTCTATAGATCACTTACCTTGATTGACAACCCAACCCTGGATCTGGATTGGCAAAAGTCATCGTTATCCGACGGAACTCAAGACATCCTAGTTTTAACCCTTATGATCAATTTCTTGTACTAGCTCTTAGTCAAGTCATGAGGCAACTAGAAAATTATCCTCATATATCAAACATGTTATAGGCATAACGTGTGAGTACTTAATAAGATAAGTGCGAGATGATCTCAAGTAATTAGACTCCAATAGGCCTTGCATTGAGCTAGAATTTAGTTTTTCTTAATATTTGGGTTCTTAGGCTAAGTACTTTTGAAGTATCTAAACTTTAAACTAGTACTTCCTATTCATGATTCTCAATGTCAAATTCTTTTAGTAATTATGCTATTTGTAACCCTTGACTAATTCTTCCTTGTAATTTCTCTACACAGCAAATAAGTCATATGTAACTAGGTGCAATTATCTTCCTTTGATATATACACTTTACCAACTCCATCTTCCGAGTAGGTGAGATGAAATTTATCATTTCCCATGACCTATACTCGTGCAATAGTATGGGGCCTAACGTATCTCATATGAGAATCAAAGCAAGCATCTATCAATTTGAAAATGCATTACTTACGACCGGAACCGCAGTTGGATTGACACTGATGCCTTTGCCCGAAGCCTTGTTGCTGGTTGCAGGATTGTCATCCGCATGCGACATTCTTCGCTTGGAGGCCATCGTCCGCAGGTAGACTCAAGAGATTAAGAAGGTGGAATAGATTCAAGATGGGAGAGCATAAGAGAAGATGGTTAAGTCGAGGATCGAGATAGAGGGAATGTAGCTAATTCTCTTCCTTGCAGCCTCTTGAGGTGACTCTTCCCTCTCTCTCTCTCTCTCTCTCTCTCTCTCAAGCTCTCACTCACAATCTCTTGGAGGGGTATACTCTCTCTCTCCCTCTCTCTTGCAGCCTTTCAGGGTCTCCTTATGCCTCCTTATGCCTCTCCCATGCCTCATATTTATAGTGAATTAGAGAAGAGGGCTTGTGGTTAAGAAGTGGAGCTCTTTATGGAGGGGGATCTTGGAAAGATCAGTGATTTGATGCTCGGATCATAAATTTGATGGTTCCATTGGCTCCGAAAGGGGGGTAAAACTCCAAGACACTTGATAAGAAAGCTCTTAGTTCACTCCTTCTTATTTTCCCTGTTCAAAGTGCTGTCCACTGCCTGTGTACTGCGATCGCGGCGCGCATGATTTCGCAAATCCTCTCTTTATTTTTTTCTTTTTATAAAATCTCCAAACTAACTAAATATATCACTTGTCTTTTCTTTTAAATGACATCCAGTTCTAAAAATCTCCATATCTTTTTTTAAAAGGATAATATCTAAAATATACTAGCTTTGCCCAAAATCTAATGTTTTTGGACCATCCAAACTATACACATTAACCTAGTGATCAATATAACTCATAAGTCTCGTTCACGTTGTAATTTACGTGAAGGGTGGCTACGATTTGCCAATCCGAGAAAAATATCGAATTTACGACTCTCGATTTCTCTAAATAAAATATTTTACATTAAATAAAAATTATTAATAATTAATGTTAGTTAGTTTTTACCTTAGTTAGTATTTAGTTAGTAATCTTACTAACTTATTAATTGACTAAAAATTATTAATAATTAATGTTAGTTAGTTTTTACCTTAGTTAGTCTTTAGTTAGTAATCTTACTAACTTATTAATTGACTAACTAACTTTCAAACTAACCAACTAACTTTTATTGTGCGGAGATATTACAAGATAGGACATCCAAGCCGCCAAGGTTGACAGACAGAAGGCTTACGCAAACCTGAAACGGCAAGACAGATCCTTTGTTGAAGGTGATATGGTCTTTATTCGTGTATGTCCAAAGAAGAGTTCCCTATCCTTGGGTGAATGCAAAAAGCTAAGTCCAAGGTATTGTGGACCCTACAAGATTCTCAAGTGCCTAGGGCCTAATGCTTACATACTGCAACTTCTTGAAAACCTAAAAGTTCATAATGTATTCCATATTAGTCTATTGAAAATGTATGTGCCTAACCCTAGTCACGTGCTTGATGATCAACAAGTTGTAATGCCTAGCCAAGGAGTCCTTGAGCTATGGCCAGACAGAATCCTAGATGTTAGGGAGATGCATTTGAGATCCAAGATCTTGAGAGAATACCTTGTCTAGTGGAAAGATTACCCCGAAGAGGATGTCACTTGGATGGATGAAAGTACTCTCAACCAACAGTACCCCCAGATCTTCTTGAGATGAGGACATCTCGATCCCTCTAAGGGGGAGAGAAGAAGAGGAGAGAGTGTGTGTGTGCAAAAGAGAGAGAAAGACTACAAGAAGAGAGAGAAAGAGAGTGACAAGGAAAGAGAAAGATAGGAAAAGAGAGAAAGAAGCCATGAAAGCTTAGAGAGAGGTGAAGATGAAAGGCCTATCGAGAAGTGAGTCTAGAAAGTGCCGCCCGGCACTCACAAGGAATGCCACAGGGTTTGCGATCTAGGTCTTCCCGACTCTGCCACGAAGCGGAAGCACCTAGCCGTTCCCACTTAGGACCGACTTGAGTCAGGGTTTTCCTATTGGTCAAGTTCCTAGAAGTTAGATAGCGTCGAGCCCCAAACGAACCACTTTGCACAGAAACATCAGGGTCGAAGCAGATTTATACTGCACTTAGTTCAAGGAGAATGGGAAATGAGAGGGATGCGAAGCTCGACCTCTCTGCCCGTAAGGCATAGTCCCATTCCGGTCCCCTAAAACAGCATAAATCGCGACTCTAGCTCTATAGATCCTAGGTCATTGTTACCTCACTGTCAATTTCCTTTGAGAAAAGTTCTCGGCCAATCAGGACCACCCTTCCTTACGACGGACCCAGAGTCACATCCACGCACTTTCCTTGGGTTGCTTTAGTTATCTAATTACCTACCACATTTAGTTTGACAAGAAAAAATGGCTTCCTTAATTAACTTGGTTCCTTCATGTAACTTAGGCACTCACACAGAAAAACAATGTCAAACAAGTTCCTTTTTCAACATTTGATCTTTATTTATCAAAGTCTTTGGAATACATCAAATAACCTGTCCGAAGGCTATCCCAGCAATCCTCAGGGATCGCTATTCCAAGTTCCGCCCGTTGACTAGTATACGGGCCTCGAGATCCCATCTCGAGTCCTCTTGTGCAGGACCCAATGGCAAGGGATTTACGGCCAGAGCCTCCCCTCGCACCCAAGCATCCTCTTGCTCCAAGTAGCACCCACGGAGAGACCTCTCCCGGCGGGTTCGGTCCATGTACTCGGTGCGGCTAATAACCCCCTTGGATAGGGTCATGCAGACAGTCGGAGGTAACTGATACTGCCTCTCCCTCTAGGCTTTTAACCTAAAGCATTAGTTGTTTTTCCTGAATTAGTTCCCTGAGCACAGAAGTACAAACAGTGCACCTAAGTGTACAATCACGAGCATTTCAGTGGTCGTTCGTACGGCCAACTGCTAAGGTGTGATTCCTTCTCCTCGAATACTTTCGGCATTCGATCCTGGATCATTTGTGACTTGACAAGATCCCAAGGGTTTCGTAAGCTGAGTTGCTTGTTTATCCTCTTTTCTTGGGTTAGGGTTTATACCCTGTTGACCCAAATTGTCTCTACCTTAGGTTTCCTTAAATTATAGTCAATAAATCCTGGGCAACCTTATCGCTCTAACTTGGTTGGTCAATTGCTTTCTTGGCAATTCATTACTAACATGGCTTGACAAATCAGTCTTCGAGGAAGAGTGTTGAAGCAGGATGACTACTCAATTCCTAGGAAATTTAACTTGCAATTAGAACTCGCCAAACTTGGTCTAAGGTGTAGCAATACTATTTTGTGATTTAGACACAAGAGCATATGTCGTTACGACTTGTTGCACGAGATAGGTATTAGTATCTGACTTGTGGGATTATATCTTTCTTTGTACGGTATCTCTTGATCAATAATACCTTTGATCAAGATATAGGGCTTGGGAGTCCTATTGACCCATTCCAAAACCCTAACCCTACTAGGCCGATAAACGTTTTGGCCCTAGGGTCCCTAAATTCCTTGCGGAGGTCTAGCATTTGGTCAACCCGATCCTTAGGGTGAGAACCCTAGATCACTCTTGCACGGGCGTTTAGATAACCCTAACATTTTGTGAATGTGGGTAGGACCTTTAGGATCGGAAATATTAAATCGGCATCCTAAGTGCGATACTAGGCATAATTTTAACATAGCTTAACCCTACCTAGCACATTGAGGTGACCATCATATGCTGACTAACCATACCTTTATGAATTTCATGTAGGCTACTCATTTACACGCGAATTACTTAGTTGATCTAACCAACCCACGACTAAAGATGATCTTCCCCTTAAAGATGCAAATACTTTCATCTAAACTTGCAAGTACTTTCTCTAAAAGATGTAAGTAACTGCAAGAGGTGTGAGATGTACCATTCCATGCAATTTCAAGACCATAGACATTTTTGCCTTTATAGGATCTACAATAATCTTTCTTTTCCTTGCCCTACACTATAATGATTGAAATTCAGAACTAATTCTTATAAACCCTACGTTGATGCATCGAATTCAAAGCCTTAGTATTCTTAATGCAGATGCATCCTTTTCCCAATTCGAACTTTGATAAAGGAACTCTATGCATGGATGCATCATTCTTTCATGACCAGACGCTAATGAATACATCATTGATTTAGTCCTTCCTTTATCTCTTAACTCAACCTAAACTGTAACTATTCATTTACATAAGTTCATAAATCTTTTCTTTTTAATGCAACTATTTAGACATCATCTAGTGATCGTTCTACAATTATCTTATACATGAGTCACAACCAGAAATTTAGTACATAAGTGCACTATGTGTTATATGCCCTGTCCTTTGCGTGATGCAACAAGGACGCCTTTGCACAATTCCATCTTTTAACTTATGCATCATACGTTCAGAAATGCAACTACCCTTGACCATGGAAGTGCAAGCAATGCAAGTACTCGTCATGCAACTGAACTTTGTAAATCAAACGAGTATATAAATTTTCCAATGCATTTAATTTTCCTATGTGAATTAAAACATGCTTTATGCAACCTTTCCATGGGGGAATAATTTTCGAAACCTGGGCATTCAAAATCAGGGTGTTGTCCACTCTCGCACTTTGGGTGGAAGCTCCCGCGTGTGCTCCTATCGACTTTTTCTTGGGAGCTATTGATGAAGCAAACTTCGACTCAGCGAACTCTCCATTGGCTCTCTTACGCATTATGAAGTCACTACTGTTCGAGATTTCCTTCCTTGTGCAGGAATCGGGCCTTGCAAGTCACGGTTTAAAAAAAACCCGAGAGGCACGAGTGAACTAGGCCTAGAGAAGCTTCAATAGAAGCTTCCAACCTTCTGGAAGAAACAGGGAGATGACATGGAGAGGATGATGATGATGATGATGATGATGTGGATGATGCTGATGATGATGATGAAGATGACGACAGTGGCGGCAGCGAACTGACGGCGGGCAGTCTCCTTCACGGCGCCGGTAGTAGCATGATCCCTTCCTCCTCTCCCCTCAAGCTTGGGAGGGGGGGTTCATATATAGAGTGAACGTGGGGGGGGGGGGTTGGCCACACAAGTGGCATGTTGCATGCCCTCCTCCCCCATGCCCCTCCACACACCAACACATACTCCCTCTCCCCGCCATGCAACGGGTGAAGGTGAGGGAGTTTGTAAAAAAAAATTGCAATTAATTTATTATCTTTTTTTGTCCCTTGAAGGGAGTTCCCATGGAGGCCTATGGTTTTGAGCCACGGTTCCTTATGCACAATGCGAGGCTCGTGTTTGTTAGTGCACGAGGATGGAGCACTTAGCCCAAAGTTTTTCTATTGCAGGAGATTACTTTGAATCGCTTTTACGCAGGATCTAGGTCCTTTAATATTTCGTTGCAGAAATATTACTCTCTCTTGTCCTCTTCTTGACATTGTGCTAGTGGAACTAGGAGTTGGATCGACATGCAAGCTTGGGGTGTTGTCCCACACTTGATGACATAGTTAGTGTATGGGAAAAGTGCAGCGAATGTAGCTTAGGGAGACAGGTCTAACCATAGGTGAGTGTGAACTCCCTAGGTGTTTCCTGCCCTTGACGTGCCCTAAGGATGAAGTGGAAATAGAATGGGTTAGGGGGTTAGGCTGACTAAGGCCACTGACCATGCCTAACTTGAGGACCCCTAGGTGTAGTGATTGTGGCATTCATCAAATGAGATATTCTTTTCCCTTCTTGCTCTTGCATTTGTACTTTTTCTTATCCTTTCTTTTCTTCGATTTTCTTTGCACCTCTTTTTCTTTCTTAAAAAAAAAGTGCGTGAGAACCTAATCTTCAGATTTTGGGTCGCGTGAGGGGATGCCGGGGACTTAAGCCATTTACTAAGGATGCTCTTACTTTGCATATAGTCTTTTGAGTCCATTCGTATACTCAAAGGAGTTGTTGACAAAAATTGATGACTACATTAGTGAATCATCGTGCTTTCCCTAGAAGCCTCTTCCCTCTTTCCATGGCCTCCTTTTTTTTCTTTAGCTCTGCTGTTGCATCTTCAGGTCACATCTGTTGGGCTTAAGGTCTTAGAGATGGTGGTCATGGAATTGTTAGATATGATCAATGCCCCATCCTCATTAGGTGCCACCAATGATCCATGGTGCTCAAAGTTGTAAGGCCCCCATTATGAGGAGAAGCCAAATGTGAGCCCGGTGGTTGAGTCCTGACTTGTATATTAGATGAGGTCTATGTGACCGGATGGCAAAAAGGTGACCGTTGTGAGTCTAATCTTTGGGTTAGATGGAGGCTCATATGGTAGGTCAGTCAGGTCGACCTTACGGCCTTCGCGGGCTATAAAAGCTAAACCCCTTCACAGCCATCAATCAATTCATCTTTCACCCAGTCAGAGTTGTTGTTCTAGCTAGCCTTAAGCTCTTCACCTATCTTCTGTCTAGATCACCATCTAAGCTTCACACAGTGGAAGCGCACGGGTGGACAGAGCCATCTTTGTATCAATTGTTTGGAGCTAAAGAATTTAATGATTCTCCTCTTATTTGTTGTGTACTCTCTATCTCTTTCTCAGATTCTGTTCGCTGTGCCGTGTAATATTTTACATGGTATCAGAGCCCAGGGGGCTCTAGAGATCGGAGAGTGTGCAAGAGGCAAAGGCTTCAACAACAAAGAGAAACTATATCGACTTTCAGAGGCGGTTCTGGCGCATTAGGAAGCGGTGCAGGAGGTGGTGCTGCTGTACCAGCTATTCAAACACTAAGGATTTGTCCACCAACCTTCAGTGAAGGCAAGTTAGAGGTTACAAACTACACCTTGTGGAAGTTCAAAATTACAACTATCCTTGATTCTTATGAGCTTTTGGAGACTGTGCTAGGGACTGACGCAGAACCACAACCTACCCCCGACCCATCAAATCCTAGTGTGATGATTCCTCCGAATGCATATCTTCTACAAGCTTGGAAATGAAGGAATGCAGATGCATTGTGTGCCTTAGTTACAAGCTGTTCTGACAGTGTTCTAATTTTGATTCAGCATACAACCAAAGCGTCAAAGGCTTGGAATGTACTAAGGAGTCAGTATGAAACACGAAACCAAACAAGGATTCAAAACTTGGAGAATCAACTAGCAGCGGAGAAGTTTGCTGAAGGAGAGATGGTTGAAGCATTCATCACTCGGATTAAGAATTTGCACGACCAGATGGCTGGCACTAGGATACAAAAGTCTAGTGAAGAGCTAGCTCGGAGGTGTCTTCGGATTTGTCCACAAAAGTTTGATGGACTAGTAACTGCCCTTAATACTCAGGTGAGACCTCAAGCTTTGACTTTTGAGGAGTTTTGTGCATTATTAATGGAGGAGGAGTTGAGGCTGAAAGCCCGAGAAGGAAGCAACAATGGAGATGTTGCATTCTCTGCCAATGCAAAAGGCAAAGGTGGTTCCTCCAACAAAAATGATAGTGACAAAAAGAAGAAGGGCGGCAAGAAGAAGTTTCAAGGAGAATGCTTTTACTGCAAGAAGAAAAGACATGCAATTGCAGATTGTTGTGTCAAGAAGGCAGATGAAAAGAATGGTACCCTTAAAAGTAAAGGGAAAGAGACAGCCAATACAGCTGAAGCAGAGTTGGAATTATTCATGGCGACCATTGAGGAAGTATGCTCCTCGGCGCAAGAAGAATCTACCACTGACTCATGGGTGTTGGATAGTGGGGCCTCCCATCACATGACCAACAAGAAAGGTCTATACAGTTCTATGCAGCCTCTACAAGAATCCATCACTGTGACGGTTGGAAATGATGCTAAATGCCCTCCTGCGGGCACAGGTACTATTTCTTTTGTTGCTACAAATGGTGAAGTCAAAAAGCTCTCAAATATATTGTATGTTCCCGAAATCAAGAGAAAGTGAGGTTCAAGAACACAAGTGCAGAAATTCTTGATAGTGCTGGCACAATTTTGGCAAAGGAGAAAGAAGGAACAACCTGTATGAGCTAAGTGCTCTTACAGCCACCAATGGAGTGGGCACAAGTAAGCTTTGGCATGAAAGGTTTGGACACATCGGATTTGCAGTATTGAAGGAGATGCAAAAGCAAGGTATGGTTGCTCATCTACCTACAATAACTGAATTGAAGGAACCATGTGAAGCTTATATGATGGGCAAGCAACAGAGAAAGGCATTTCCACAAGAAAGCAAGAATAGAGCACAGGCTCCTCTAGAGTTGGTGCATGCTGACTTGTGTGGTAAGATGCCTACACAGGCCTTGGGGGGATCTTCTTATTTTATGTTGATTGTCGACGACTATAGCAAGAAGATGTGGGTGTACTTCCTTCGTGATAAGGCTCAAGCTTTTGGTAAGTTTAAAGAATGGATAAAACTTGTTGAGAATGAAACAGGGAAAAGTGTGAAGAAATTTAGAAGAGATGGTGGTGGTGAGTTCAACTCAAAGGAGTTTGAAGGCTTTTGCAAGAGCAAAGGGATCAAGCGTCAATTGATGACGCCTCACACACCTCAGCAAAACGGTGTTGTGGAACGCAGGAATCGCATCATTGTGGAGATGGCAAGATGCATGCTAAAGGGCAAGGGATTGCCTAACCATTTTTGGGCTGAAGCTGTTAATACTGCAGTCTACATTCTAAATCGGAGCTACACAAAGGCTCTCAAGGGAAAAACACCTCATGAGGCTTACACTGGTAAGAAACCATCTGTCTCACATTTCAAAATTTTTGGATGTGAATGTTATGCACATGTTCCAGATGAGAAGAGAAACAAGTTAAAACCAAAAAGCAGAAAATGTATCTTCTTGGGTTATAGAAGGCTTACAAATTATATGACCAAGAGGCAAAGAAGATCATCGCGAGCCATGATGTGGTGTTCAAGGAGGAGCCGCATACAATGGAGGAGGAGAAGGCAAGTTCTTCCACTTTATCATCAAGCGAAGAAGTAGTCCACTATGAACCTGTCCCGAGAGCTATCCCTATCCTTAAGGAGGAGGAAGCATCATCTTCAGATGATGAGGAAAAAGTTCACCAACTTGACATCACCCCACCGGAAAAGCCATTGTCGCGCTGGGTGAAGCAGCTCTATGATGACAATAATCCTATGCCTGCATCTGTTGAGGAGAAGGCAGACGGACCAAGGAGGTCTCAGAGAATAGAGGAGAAAAGGAGGGCTTCTACTCACATAGTCAATATGGCCTTGATGGTTGAGATTATGAGAGAAGTAAAGGAGCCAACTGACTTAGAAGAAGCACTTGCAGATCCATCATGGAAGGCTGCTATCCAAGCGGAGTATGACAGCATAATGAAGAATGACACTTGGGAGCTAGTGGATCAATCAGCAAAGCGGAAGGTTATTGGCACTAAGTGGATCTGGAAGGTAAAGTACAAGGCTGATGGTACCTTAGAAAAGTACAAAGCTAGACTGGTTGCCCAAGGATTTTCACAAGTTGAAGGGTTTGATTTTCAAGAGTCATTTGCCCCAACTGCCAGAATGACCACTATTCGCACGGTACTTGTAGTGGCTGCCCACAAGAAGTGGCCAGTGTACCAAATGGATGTTAAGTCAGCGTTCTTAAGTGGTGACCTCAAGGAGGAGGTGTGTGTGGCTCATCCACCAGGGTTTGAGGCCTCCCATTCTGAGAACAAAGCGTGTAAGCTGAAGATAGCAATAGCATTATATGGGCTAAAACAAGCCCTAGAGCATGGTACCAGTGGATAGATAAGTTCTTTTTAAACCTAAACTTCAAAAGATGTGCCTCAGATGCTAACTTGTATATTTACAGGGATGGTAAAAAGTCTGTAGTGATTGTCCTATATGTGGACGACCTTCTTATTACAGGTGACTATGAAGATATGATCAACCAAACTCGAAAGGCTTTGAGTTCTGAGTTTGAAATGACAGACTTGGGCTTGCTGCACTATTGTTTGGGGATTGAAGTCTGGCAAGAGGAGCTAGGAAAGATCTTCATCTCTCAGAAGAAGTATGCATGGGAGATCTTGAAGGCATTTGGCATGACCGAGTGCAAGGAGATAGCTACACCTATGGAGGTGAATGCAAAGTTATCCATCGAGGATACATCAGCACTAGCAGACATTGGGAGGTATAGGAGGTTGGTTGGCAATCTGATCTACTTGTGTAATACCAGACCAGATATCAGTTTTTCTATTGGTGTTTTGAGCAGGTTCTCAAACAAACCTCATGAGAGTCATTGGAAGGCTGGGATGCGGGTGCTCACATACTTGAAAGAAACTCTTGACTATGGTATCACATACAGTTTCGAAACTTCTCTTGTGGGGAACTGTGACTCAGATTGGGCAGGAGACAATGATTCCAGGAAGTCAGTTTCTGATTATTGTTTCTCTTTGGGTTCAGGAATTTTCTCTTGGATTAGTAAGAAGCAGCCAACAGTGGCATTGTCTTCTACCGAAGCAGAGTACAAGGCAGCCTGTTTTGCTGCATGTGAAGCAGTATGGTTGAGAAGGATTCTATGGCATATGGGAGTGCAGGATGAAGAACCAACTGTGCTAAGATGTGACAATCAGAGCTACATCACCATTGCCAAAAATCTAGTGTTTCATGCACGCACCAAGCATATAGAGATCCAGTATCACTATGTGCATGATTTGATAGAGGATGGGATAGTGGAACTGGTCTACTATCCACAGAGGAGAATGGAGCAGATATCTTCACCAAAGCACTTACGAAGGATCTGCTTCAAGTTCATCTTCAGAGACTCGGCATGGGCCGAGGAGATAGTTCACCTATGGGTGGACATTGAGGGGGGGTGTTAGATATGATCAATGCCCCACCCTCATTAGGTGCCACCAATGATCCATGGTGCTCAAAGTTGTAAGGCCCCCATTATGAGGAGAAGCCAAATGTGAGCCCAAACATTGGTTGAGTCCTGACTTGTATATCAGATGAGGTCTATGTGACCGGATGGCAAAAAGGTGACCGTTGTGAGTCTAATCTTTGGGTTAGATGGAGTGGTTAAGCTAGTAGCAACTCGAGGCGCATTGCATCAAGTTGCGGGGTAATGGAGTTAAAAGGGGCCCCTATTGTGGGGTCCGGGGGCCACGGAAGCGGCCCCTGGCTGTGGGGTCTGAGGGGGGCCAGCGGCCCCCCTGGGGGGGGTCCGGGGGTAGCGCCCTGGCCCGATGGTAAAGGGAATATTCCCTGGCCGACTAGTGGAGACTCATATGGTAGGTCGGTCAGGCCGACCTTACGGCCTTCGCGGGCTATAAAAGCTAAACCCCTTCACATCCATCGATTAATTCATCTTTCACCCAGTCAGAGTTGTTGTTCCAACTAGCCTTAAGCTCTTCACCTATGTTCTGTCTAGATTTCCATCTAAGCTTCACACAGTGGAAGCGCACGGGTGGACAAACCCATCTTTGTATCAGTTGTTTGGAGCTAAAGAATTTATTGATTCTCCTCTTATCTATTGTGTACTCTCTATCTCTTTCTCAGATTCTGTTCGCTGCGCCGTGTAATATTTTACAGGAACTTGTTCCTCCTTAAAGTCTAGCAGTTCCACCTCTTGGAGTGTCAGCCTTGTCCTTAGCAGATGCTCTTGTTGCCCTTACTGGCTTAGGCTGGTTTCCACTCCTTGTGATTGGGCTCATAGTCCATGCCTTATGGTTATGTAGGCAATCTCTAGCTTCCTCTGCAGAGTTTCAATGGCCTCCTCCTTGTCTAACTATGTGATGTCGAAGATGGTATTGAGGAAGTAAAATAAGAGCATGATAACCCATAATACACATGATCAAAGTGCACATGGAAACCATCATAGTGCCACTTCTCATTATGAGCCCTATGACAATGCCCACTCTCACTAAGGGATATCCCATCCCCCACAAAAAACGTAGTTTTAGAAGTCCTAAAATTTTGATTGTTTCATACCTTTTCCTCCCTCCTCCCCTCTCTCTCTCTCTCTCTCTCTCTCTCTCTCTAGTGACTACTTCAATATGACCTTAGGAGAAGTTGTTGCTTCTTCATTTGTGGTAGTTTGTACTACCCATCGCGATTGCGGCATGCCTTATTCCTCTATTGAATCCGCAAGGTGGGAAGTAGTGGAGATTGTCTGTCTCTCGTAAACCTATAATTGTGTCTCATTGATATAACTTTGAATGGCAAATGTGCCATAGTTGTCATTGCTAGTTAATGGCGATATGTTATTCTAGTTGTGTCTACTCAAGTCCATTAACTTTAGTGTACTACCCCGTTAAGTTAACATCTTGCAAACAATCACACAACAAGTTAACATCTTGCAATCACATAGTAGTCAAGTCTATAGCATCGGTGAGGAGAGAAAAGCACATAATCACATGGCACCCAAGGACTGTAGGATCAATTGAGGAGAGAGAAGCAAAACGGATGAGAGAGACATGTTTATTCTTTATTGTAATTTGAATTCTTGTCCTCCACGACCACTTAAAATTGTCGGATATGCATCTTCCACTTCCATCGATCTTTAAATTTTTCCTTAAAATGACATATTTGGCACATCTCTAGCTCTTTTTCCAGCATAAAATCCCTTTCTTGTATATCACAAAAGGGAATCCTTCATCTCCAAGCAATAATTGGGTGCCCTTGTATTAAGTCAAAGAAAATAGTACAAGGATAGATGATGTTGTAGCATGGTTAGACGAACTTGCTCAAAGTAGAGATTGACAATTGTAAAACCACCATTTGTGAGTGTACCCTCAAGGAAAGACCTTAGGAACTCTAAGTTTTAATTCAAAGTATAAGTAAAATCTTGAAAAGTGTATTAAGTCATGAAATATCTTATATAGAAGCATGATTGGAGTGCTTGATAAAAGGGTTACTAAACTATATCTCAAATTATTATTAGAAACACACAAAAAAGGTCTAGCAATAAAAACTTATGTTTTGATTTTGTTAAGGTTATGACATTAAAACATAAGAGGAATCTACAAGGGACCTAGTGATCCCTAGGCTTAGGGGGTGTACCATATAGAACATGTAAGGTACCACATGAGTTCAAAATAAATGGCATTATATTTAGTTAAATTTATAGGATTATATTTATAAATCAAAATTTTAAATTACAATTTCAAGAAATTGTAAGGTTACTAAAGTACAAGTGGTCATTTTATGGCCTTATAGCATGTAAAGAAAGAGTATTTCTTAATACCCTTTGAGCATATGTTATATAGATGATTTCTTATAGGTACACCCTGTAGACCCCTGGGTCGAATTAGATGAAATGGTAGATGCTCTATGATATCGTAAGAAATTGAGTATGCATGATAAAGTGTTGAATAATTTAGGAAAAACGATCATGATATAAAGAAAAGACTAGAGATGTATATTTTAACTTGTGGCTTAAGTACTAGGAGAATGGCATGTTCTCTTCCTAGGGAGGACACTAGGCTAGGAAGTGACAAGGGTGCCAAGAGGGAGCTAGCCATAGATCCTTTGGGTTTGCGAGGACTGATCTAACCTCTATGAGCCTAGGATGGACTTTGTGAAAAGCCTTGATGCCAAATAAGAACAGATTGGTGGATCATGTACCATGGGATTTGGATATGAGTCCTAGATTAGGAGACAATGCCAAGTTGGTATTGCACCTTGAAGAAGGGGCAAATAAATATTCTTGTTTTACAATTGTCCTCAAAAGAATGTTTAATATTTTCTTTGTATTGTGGATTAATTTACGTGAAAGAAACACAATGCCTAAAGGGTTAATTAAAGAAGCCATCTTTATGTGTTGAAACTTAAGCATGGTTAGGTAATTAGACAAATAAAGCTGATCTATGTAAAGAGGGAAGGACAAGATTCCCAATGGGTCCATCCTAAGACAAGATGGTCTCGGTTAGCCAAGAGCCTCTTAGAAAAAAGCACTAAGAGAAAAATCATTCGCAGATCCAATTAGAAAGTTGTGAAGAATCAAGCTAATCTATTACACCTGACATGACAACTATAGACCTTAGATCTCACTTGCATGTATGTGTGTTAACTAAGTCAAGCAGACTAGACTTAACTCTAATTAGTATGATGGTTAGTTAGACCTAGTGTGAGTCATCCTTTGTTATGTCATTAGTCTAAGGTGTGTAAGTTAGATGGATGAATAATGAAGAAGAAGCATGAGAGTACTCATCTCTCAAAGCTTTCTTTATGTCTATGTCTCTTTCTATCTCTCTCTCTCTCTCTCTCTCAATCTTGAACATGGTATGAGAGCTATGAAGCCATGAGACCCTAAGAGCTTGTGAGCTCAGCATCGGTATCATGGGAGCTAGAGTCTAAAGATAGGAGCTGCATTTGAATTGCAAAGGTTCATTGGAAACCATCATGTACTTGGATTGATATGTATCAGCAGAGATTTTGAGGCTTACATTGGGAGAGCTTGTGGGGGCTTTAGAGAGAGTCCATTGGGCTGATCTAAAGCTTCAAGAGCATTCATGAAGACCATCATTTACAATTATTAAGTCATCGTGTTTATGCTTGACTTCAAATGCAGAGAAGGGGGAGCATTATGAGTGCTTATGTGAATCAATAATAGAGAGTTGTGAAGCTCATTGTGTAGAGCATACTTGACACCATTGAGCACTGCTCAAGCTTGGCATTCAATCACAAGTGTACTCAAATCATCAAGAGTAGCAACATTAGCCCCATTTAAACCTAAAATTCAGCGTGATCTCCATAGGAACTTGCATCTAGTTTTCTGGAGCATTTGGCAGATGTAGCCATAGATGCTTGTAAATGGGACATTAAACCATCTGAAATGCTTGGGAATATATATGACTTCAATTTTGAGCACTTGGACATGAGAATAAGGAACTAAATACTTATATCTAAAAGGTAATTGCAGGTTGGAATCTGCTTTGAATCTATATCAATTTACACTTGAAGTTTTGGAGCTTGATTAGTACCTACAAATGCTTGGATCTTTGCCACATCAGCTGGAGATGCTTTGTGGATGCAATGAGCATTAAATGCTCATATCTCGACTCAAATACTACTATTATAACAAGGAACAAGCTAGAAACTATCTATCACTCTTACTTGAAGATTGAGTAAGCATTGATGCTTGTATGGTTATGTGTTGATCCCCTAATGTATTGGCCTATGTCTACTATGCTTTAAGAGGGGTTTGAGATGAGAATTCTTTAGTTTGTGCAAAGCTTACATTGATGGTGTTTATAGACTATTGTCTATCAGTGAATCTAGAACATACATACATGTCTATTATGCAGTCAATGAGACTTGCATACATTGTTATTGTTCCCAGAGACTATGTCATATATTAAAAAATTTATGTCATGTTCTTGAGCTTAAATTTACTAGTTATTACAGATTTTACTATCATCAAAATAGTGGATTGAAACTATCCTACTTTGACAATAAACTATCTATGCAGCATCTTGGATAAAGGTTTTGGAACTCTATGTTCGTAATATGCTTGAGCTAGATTAAACTAGTGTAGGGTACAAACTGATGTACTTGTGTTGTTTTGATGCTATACAAGCATCTTGATCAATGGAAGATTTAATTTTTTGGCAAGGAGTCTGACACTAAATGTTTAAGACCACAATGAACACATAAAGCTATCATTATGGTAAATGCTAAAATGTCAGACAATATCACTCAAATCGTGGGTGAGAAGTTGAATAATAACAACTATGCTATCTAGAAATTCCATATGGAGAACTGTCTCATTAGGAAAGGCTATTGGGATTTAGTGACAAGTGCTAAAGTTAAGACCAAGCTTCCTGAAAAGACTCAATCAATTGTTGAATAGTTGAGGGCAGGCACATTGTGCTTGGATGGAAAGAGCCCACGGAGTTTTACACTAGGGGGTTGTCACTATGTATTTCAAATGTCATGGTAATGCAGATTATGAATTGCATAACACCAAAAGATGCTCAGAATATCCTGATGAGATACTACGGTATTACTATAAGTGCAAGGAAGATACAACTGAAATAGAAGTTCAACACCATGGATAGGAAATGACACTCTATTCAAAAGTATGTGATAGAAATCAAAACCATTGCAGATTAGTTGGCAACTATATCGAAACTCAAGTAGAGGATGAGGATTTGGTTGTAGCAAACTTGAATGGTTTAGGACCTAAATACAAGTCATTTGACACATCTATCTCAGTGAGATGAAATGCCAAGCTTTAATGAGTTAGTCTCATTGCTTATTCAGGAGGAGGTGAAATTGGGTTTAGCTACTGGCTCAAGTAGCTCGAAAGGAAGAGATGTAGTGTTTTATTCAAATTAGAGAGGTTGTGGTGGTTGTGGCAAAGGGTCCTTTCATGGTACAGAGACACAATATAATGCATCTTAGAATATGGAAAATCAGCAAGGTCATAATGCTAGAGGTGGTGGATACTCCCAAGCAAGGGGGAGATCCAAGTCTAGAGGCAGAGGATCTTGGTAGTCATAGAGTAAGCATGATAATGCAAAAATGGATAAGGACTATCATTGCTATGGAAAATATGGACATATTGCTAAAGAATATTGGAAAACGAAAGCCAGTCAAAGAGGCAGACAACAGGGCCACTATGCCTTGTCCAATCATGTAGAGCATGAGAGTGGTGATAGGTTATTCACCATGACTTATGTACGAAACAAGGCTACTTAGTAGGAGAAATTAGACGACATATGGTATATTGATTCAGGAGCATCAAATCACATGACACCACATGAAGAGTGGTTTGATGAAATGAAAGCAGGTACAAATGGCTATGTATGCATAGGAGATGACACTAAGCATGACATAGGTCATACACGTGTTGTTCCATTGGTTATGCTTGATGGTAAGAAGAAGAAACTATATGATGTTTTGTATGTTCTATCAATCATGAATAATTTGTTATCTACTGGCCAAATGGTGAGCAAAACTTGCAAGCACGCTTTAACAAAGATGGTTAATTTATAAAGGAATATGGCATAGGTTATAGATTGATTGCAAAGGGCAAAAGAAACGTTAGAATGTTAACACTGGATGGAAATATTCATGAGCTAAAAGCTGCAATGTTTGCTCATGATTATGTAAGTGTCAGAGACATAGATACCTAGCATAAATGCATTGGACACATCAATGTTCAAAGATTGAAATATGTAGCATAAGGAGATTATTTCCAATTTGCCAAAATTCAAGTATGCTAATTTGGGACAAGTATGTTCAACATGTCAGTCTGGAAAATAAGCCCGGTTTCCTTTTGTTAGAAATACATGAAACAATAGTAGACCCTTGCAGCTTGTTCATTTAGATGTATGGGGACCCGCACATAATGTGTCTCTTGGAGGATCTTGGTGTTATGTGACCTTTATGGATGATTTTGGTAGGTATAATTGGGTATACATTTTGAAGCATAAAGATGAAGTTCTTGACAACTTTATAATTTTCAATGTCATGTAGAGAAAGAGTTCAATTACTATGTATCATGCTTAGGTCTGATAGTGATGCTGAATATGTGTGAAAGGAGTTTGGCAGGTACTTGGCTTAGCATGGGATACGGAGACACCTGACATGCAATTATATTCCATAGTAAAATGGAGTGGTTGAATGGAAAAATAGGGTCATTATGGAAGCAACTAGGGAAATGCTACATGAGAAAGATATGCCTCTTTCTTACTGGATTGAAGCAATTCTAATTGCTGTTTATGTCATGAATTGGATACCTACATTTGGCATACATGAGAAGACACCACATTAGCAGATTTATGGTTATAAGCTTGATGTTATCCACTTGAAAGTATTTGGTAGCATCACATATGTTGCATGTACCTGATGAAAAATAGAAGAAATTTGGTCCAAAAGTAGTGAAGGCTATTTTTATTGGTTACTCAAAGGAATGGAAGGCTTATAAGTGCTATATTCCATCTACTCATGAGACTTTGATCAATGTGATGTGGTATTTGATGAGCTAGCATCCTGCTATGGTGCTAGAGGCAGGTAATAGTTTGTAATCAAGTAAAATAATACCTTAGCAAATATTTAGCCTTAGGTATAGGGTTAGATATAAAAGGGCTAAGTTGTAACTTGTGAAGCATCTTTTGCCAATTCTAAACATTTCTTGTTTGAGGTTTCCACCTCACACCATCCATTGAGGTTGCATGCTCTTTGGCCACCATGGCATTGGGGAGGATATCATGCTATAGCCTCTCATTGATGATTCTTAGCCATTGTATCAATTGGCAACATGATTCATGGTAGCCTAACTACCTTGGCTATGGCTTTCATGGCATTATGTGTATTTCTTGTATTTTTTATTATTTTAGTTTGCTATGGGAATTAGCTTCTTTACAATGGTAATAGATCCTTGAATTCGATTCTTGGCAAGGTCATTTTCAAGTCTAGATCTGATTACCATCACCATCTAGGGTAACCAGGCTCAAGATTTGGTTATAAGACTTGATATAGTTCAAATTGTGACCAATTGAGGTTTCTTACAGTTAATCTTGACTAATTCTAGAGCTCTTGGAGAATATTCAAAGAAGAAAGGTTCTTGGATATTTGAAGAAGAGGCCATTTTGGAGGTTCTTGGTCTAATTGGAGTTAATAGAGTTTAGAAAAAAGCTTAAACACAAATTACTTTTGTTAAACAAGGGTTTCTCTTCCCTCTCTTAGCTTGTTCTCAAGTTTCCATGGATCAATCTTGATCATATCTTCCTTCCTTGGATTCTACCATTAGAGAGGCTTACCTAGCATGATTCTTGACTTCTCTCCAAGCTGATCAAGCATCGTATTGTAGAGGATTCATACCACATGTGTAGGCTCTTACTCAATGTAGTTTGTGCTAGATTTTCAACTCCTTTGGATGCCATGACTACTGCTAATCATCTTGCCCATTGTTAACCCTAGCTCGAGACGGAAGAAAAAGAAGTAAAATATGGATATGATGGAAGAAGTAGGATGGAGAACAAGCAAGGTGCAAGAGTGGCCTAAAAAATCAGTCAAAGGCAAAGAGTGCATTTTTAAATGCAAGGCACCCTAAAAATTGTTGTAAAAGAGCGCTAGGCTCCCCTCATGTGCAAAATGTAAAAAGCAGACATGCGTAGGCTAAAGAATAGGGCAACTAGAATGACCTTGCCACAATGGTTGATCATGTAAAAAAGGGATGGGTGTCCAAGGGATTTTAGGGCATGCATATAAAATCCAAAAAGTGAATGAGAGCTCATTCTTTGGTGTGTGGCAAAAGTGGACTCATCTTCTTCTCTCCTTCTCTTCTCTTTTGCTTGCTTGTGAGTGCTTGAGGAAGGGAGCGTGAGTGAGTGAGGAAGTGAGTGTGTGAGGGTGAGGGATCTTGGAGGTGAAGCTCTCCATCATCTCCTCTCTCCTTCTCTTATCTTCTCTTCTCTCATCCCACGCGTGGCTATGGAGGATGGAGCTTGGAGGAGGAGGCTTGAGGATGCCTGAGCTTGCATCACGAATCGTGGAGCTACTGGAGTGCTTGAGGGAGGAGGCAACTCATTTGGGCATCAAGGTAAGCTCACTATACCACGGTAGGATCGAAGGTGCGTTGGCTGGGTGAGAGATAGCCATAAGTGCTTGCTTGAAATTCTTGAAGGAATAAGCAGTCCCTGGGTCTTGGCGGTTGAGCATGAGCACGTCTCTACATTTTTCCCGAACCAGAGCTTGAGTTAGATAGGAGGTTTTGGGTTTTTAATCTGCGCTACAAGTAAGTATTTTTGGTTTTTGATGATTAGTTGAGTGAGAGAAATCATTTCAGTACTTTGCATTTGATTTTTGTTGCATTTAGAGTAGGTTAGGATTGAGAAATCAGAGTGGAAAGCTTAGGGTTTGCTATTGTAAAACACGCCCAAACAGAGTATAAACAAGAAAAAAATGGGAAAAATGAGTGCTTAGATGTGTTGGAATCGTTAGGGGAGTGATCAAGAAGATTAAGGTTGTGCCCATAGCAAGGGTTTAAGACCCTGGGAGGCAAGGGAAAGCCTCATTTGCAATCCTAGCTTTGAGAGAGAGAGAGAGAGAGAGAGAGAGAGAGAGAGAGAGAGAGAGAGAGAGAGAGAGAGAGAGAGAGAGCTTGGAGGCCACTTTTAGATATATGAGGCCCTTTCCCTACACCCATATTCTATTTTTGGAAAGTCTTGCTAGCTATCATAGCTCGAGTAACTAGATTTTGATCAAATCATAGTTGAAAGTGTATTTCAGTCATCGGAATTTGACAAGTTTACTAGTGTCCAATTCCATAGAATCGGACACTACTCGAACCAAAGGCCTTGTCCGATTTTGAAAATTGGACTACTAGAATCGGACTGTGCCATGTCAGCACTCGGACCACCTCATCTTGTCTGATCCCGAGAATCAAACAGGTGAGAATTAGACCCATTGCTTGGCCGACGATGGATGCTCGATCCGTTCGATCCTATAAATTGGACATATCCAAATTGGACCAACCACCCTGTCTGATCGGACACACCCTGTTCGATTGTGACAATTGAATATACCTAAATCGGATATATTAGAATCTGACAAGGCCAAATTGGACCATTGGTAAATCGAACGTCCGATTTTTAGAATCGGACCTTGCACAATTGGACACACCTTGATAGAAAAATTTGGGAATCTAACACATCTTGGATGATATAGAACATGACCCGCACTAGGGGAATTCATCCAATGCCTTACAGGTAGTTTTAGACCTAAAAATTGTACCCAAACGGCCGAGAATAATGTTGACACACTTAGCAACAAATTTGATATGGTGCAGACCCTAGGAAGTAGCAAGAAAGGCTAGGAACCAAGCTTAGAGCTCCATCAGGGTGCAACGAACACAAGCGGGAGTGTGGAAGCTGAATAGTCATCTTGTCTTTGCACTTGTATTGTTTTCCAACACTTGAAGTACACTTAAGAAAAGCTAAAAGTTTAATTGCACATAGTGCACGAAAAAAAGTACATGCGCGCGCACACACACACACACATAGTGACTATAAATTGAGAATCACTTGTAATTAATAAGGAACTCACTCAGAAAAAATAACCTCAAGGAACCCACCAGTAGGAGAAGACCCTAAGACATAGTTGGGTGATTGAAACCCCAAGCGTAGGACCAAGCTGAAAATGCAACAAAGAAGCCAGGTGTAGCAAGCTGAGACCAGCTCAGATTGTAGACGCAACGAGGAGCTTGATCGGGGAGGTTTCCTAGAGAAGATCTAGCAAATGGTGAACAAATATGACACTCAAACTCGGCTAGACCACCATGGCAGACCTATGGAGGCTATCAATAGCAGATCTCGAAGAGGAAAGAAAGCTAGCACACAAGGATTTGTAGGGCATAGTGGCTTATAACTAGGATCACTAGACACTAGGAGCTTACACCTAAACATGGAAATGTGAGAGATCGCTAGCGCTAGTGAGAAGAAATTAGATAGGACCAAATGCAAAGAAAAGAGAGAGCTAGAAGGAGACCTGACATTGAGCGAGCTTTTGATGACGAAGCGATTGCTAGATAATACGACAGCAGAGCAGAGTGCTATGACACTAGCAACATCACTAATCGTAGGACTAGCAGTTAACTAGGGCTCCAAGAGCCAATAAAAAATCCATGTTGTCGCAAAGCAGCTATATAAATACCAGCAGAATGATGACCCATATAGCTTCGTGGAGTAGTTTGAGCAGGTTTGCAAGGCCAATAGCCTCATAGACCTTACTTAACACTCGCAAGCATTCAGTCTATGCATAAGCAATAAGGGAAGGACTTGTACACAAGTCTAGATGCTGCTAAGCAAGCTAACTTCAATAGCCTTAAAAATATCCTCATTAAGATATTCTCCAAGCTAGGGTACTCTGATAACCTACTAGTGTGGTTGATGAATGTCAAGAAGAGGGATAAGAAAGATATTCGGGATTACATGACTCACGTGAGGAGTCTCTTCAAGAGAATTCCAATTGGCGAGCGACCAACCGAAAGAGCGGTGTCAACAATATTCATTAAAGGAATACAAAGCAAAGAGCTCTACAAGGCCTTGGCAAGCAATTCAAGCTTGCAACAAGATGACATGCTGGTCAGGGTCTTTGAAGAGGCCATTAGAGTGGACGACCAGCTCAAGGAGAGAAGCTGCAAGAGCTTGAATCTAGAGGAGACTACCTCTAGAAATTCCAAGAGATTTTTGACAACAAGAGAAAGATTAGGCTCAAGTACTCAGGATAAAGGAAAGGGCACTGACTCAAGCCAAGAGCTAGTGGAGATGAAGATGGAGCTAGCTAGATTACAAGAGATGATCGACACACACTCACATCCAATGTGTGTAATGTGGTGAAAACCACCTGCCAGCTGAGTTCAGGACCCTAGGTCTTGACCTTGTGCCAATTGCGATAGGTTCGGCCATGATGCCATGCATTGCAAACTACCAAGGAGATTCCTATACTTGCAATAATAAAATCAACCTTACCTAGCGCATAGGCCACCAAATTTCTTTAGAAGGGGATCCCTGTTGGCTCTCTTGGCACCCAATGATGCCAAGCTAGCCATTCCTAGGATGGAGATAAACCCTATGGGCATACCTAGACCACCTGGACCCTACGTGACCCATCCACTAAGTGATGCTCTAGTCCACTACATGGAGAAGCCTAACGACGAAGAGCCTTATGTGCACCCTCACATCTCGTATGATAAAGAGGGCAATGCCAGTGATGGCATTAGGTAGAGGAAGAGGTAGACCCAAGAGCCAATCATGGACTTGTGGTCACCTAGGATATGTCTCTTTGCATTTCCCTGAAAGTGAGCAAGAAAATCGAGACAAGGCTGATATGAGATGCACCGAATGCGAAATCACACATCTCTTTGTTACAATATACCCATGACACTTGACGCAACACTAGCCAATAAGCAACGACTGTATCCCATGAATCCAAGCATACTCACATTGTCAAGGAAGAAAATGATAAGCTAATGAGAGAAGGATTCACCTAAATATTGAGCACACGGACTAGGTTTCACCCATAGTCATTGTACTAAAGAAGAATGGGAAGATCAGAGTGTGTGTCAATTACAAAAAGGTAAATGTTGCTACGAAGAGAGATAATTATCCATTGTCGTACACCAAGCATATGCTCGAGAGAGTAGCTCATAAAGAGGCCTATAGTTTCTTGGATGGCTTCTCGGGATACAATCAAGTGCAAATGCACCCAGACGATAGGCACAAGACCGCCTTTGCCATTGAGTGGGGAGTCTTTGCCTACATAGTCATGCCCTTCAGGTTAACTAACGCACTAGCTACCTTCCAGAGGCTCATGTGTGCTATATTCAATGGAGCCCCAAAAGAGACACCAAGGAAAAAGGGTTTCTATTGCAAGAAAATCTATCTTGTAACATCAACAAGCTTTTGTTTCATTCTTTTGAGAACCACAACAAGGAAAAGAACAAATCTTCACGCAGTATCATAGTAGATATCTACCACGGATTTGATAGAATCAACCATAATCTTCAACTTCTTCATAGTTCCATCAATAGAACAAGAAACACAAAGAAAGACATCACTTTTGAATGGAAATCACATAGTATTCATTTTCATTGTCTTCATAGTTTTCTCTCTCAATCTCTCATAGAAAGATACATTGTTTCGATAGAATTGACTATCTCTGACTCTCTCTCTCTCCATCAATAGTACATCATCTCCTTACTACAATACTCAATAATGACTCTCAATAATCCTCTCTTGGTTGTGGATGCCACTTTCAAGAGGTATGGGAGGTTTGAAAGGTCACCAGAGCCACTATAGTGTCTCTTCATAGCTCATCACTATCACTTCACTTCAGTCTTCTCTTCAGTTTTCAATAGCTACTTCTTCCATTTGTTTTAGCTCTTTTAAAATTAGATTCATCCTTTCAAAAAGTTAGAAAACTCTTTCAAAGTACACCCTCATATCATAGAATACTTACAGAAGATCTACAGAATAGAACAAAAATAGAGGCTCAACAGAAGGTCTATAGCCAACTAAACAACAAACATTCAGCTATTCAGCTCAACTAAAACCAAAATAAACCCATCATAAATCACTCAATAAGCTATCATATAACCTAAAAATTTATAATTCAATATCCCAACCTCACTTACTCAAACAAAACAGAGCAAAACATAAGAAAATAGAAGCTCAATAGTCTCAAACAGGATCATACAGAAGTTATCAAAACATCATTAGAACCTATCACATCAATATATCTTCATAAAAAAATATCATGAGCTATCAAAATCAATCCAAACCTATCCAAATAATTCCAGATCATTCTAAAATCAATAAAAAATCATACCAAATCAATAACTCAGTCCACCAAAAACAACAAAAATCAGTCAAAAATTCAATATTTTTCCACCCTCAACATATCCCCACACTTAGAAAGGAAGTGTCCTCGTGACCTAAGGAAAAGAAGAATATAAGTTTAGTAAAGATATCAATGTGATCTTGTGTCTTCAAAAGCACTTCATAAAATCATCCAATCACGACCCCAACAAGTAACCTATATATCTGATAATACTACAATAAAAGGAAAACACCCTTTTGGATATTATCTCCATTAAAAAAATAATAATATCAACAAAAAATCATAAAGGATATAAGAGTTTTCTTTAAATCAACATCATCTTCTATTAGCTTTTAATCCAATATCTTGTTCATCAATCCCGCTTTGACTTTAGCTCCATTCAACAAAGATAAACAATATATACATACCACAACTCACACCACTTACACAAACAATATCTGAATGGCACTTCTTTGGAAGGAAAAAGATAGATAGATGTATTCTGATCAAGCATCAAAGTGACAAAGGATAACGGATCAATGAAGATGATCCCTTTTAAAGGATTGATGATTTTTAAACTTTTCTAGGGATAAAGATTCATCCACAAAGGTTTTTGGAGGATTTTTCAAGAATTGTAAACAACACATTCTCTAGTAGGATAATAAATCTGCTTGGCAAGCAAAAGCATGAAAATAAAGCACATCCAACTGATGGGTATCCACATCTATATTGACATCCAAACATAACTTTGGCACTTGCTTTTGATCATCATGAGAGTGACGGTGCATAAAGGCTAGATACCATGAGAAATGGGCAGTCAGTCTTGGTGATGGATCCAAAGATTGAGAATGAAGTTGAGAAAAATGTAAATAGTTGTAAAAGACTTGATTTGCAATCTTCCATTCTCTTGGAATCATAGACCAGTTAATTTGGGGTCCCGTCAAAGAATCTCTAGTACTCCAGCTTCTTCTTCTCAGGATTGTCTGATCAAAGCCTCCATATTCTGTAACCAATTGAAGGGGAGTCTGAATAAAAGATGAAAGAGACGAGAATGAAATAAGGGATAAAGGATGAAGGGAGGGATAAGAAAAATCATAAAAAGAAGAATAAGATAAGGTAGGAGAATCCAACAATTTAGTAGTATCAAAAAGGAAGGGAGGAAGGAAATGCGGTGGGAACATGGACAGAAAAAGAGAAGATGGGGGAGGACAAGGAAGACAAGGAGAAAATACCTGATCAATGATGAAAGGACATTGCGTAAAGATAGGAATATAGGGTGCATCTTTAGGTTGAAATAGAAGGGGTAAAATGAGGAGGAGTCTGAATAAAAGATGAAAGAGACGGGAATGAGATAAGGGATAAAGGATGAAGAGAGGGATAAGCAAAATCATAAAAAGAAGAATAAGATAAGGTAGGAGAATCCGACAATTTAGGAGTATCAGAAAGGAAGGAAGTAAGGAAATGTGGTGGGAACATGGATAGAAAATGAGAAGATGGGGGAGGACAAGGAAGAAGGGGAGAAAATACCTGATCAATGATGAAAGGACATTGCGTAAAAATAGGAATGTGTTCACTATCTGAATGGCACCCCGTACGCCTCCTCCTGTTCAGTACGTCCCATTGATCAGGAGGGATTATTCTTCCCTACTAAATTTTGAGCCTATTGTGAAAGATAACCTTGCATCTTTTCTAGCTACTCCTCTCCCTCTGATTCCAGACGGATCCAACCCTTTGTGATGAGTTTCTCGTATCATACAGTAAGAAATTGGGCTTGGTTCATGGTACTTCCATGGTCCTGACACCTAAAGGGTTAGGGAAGGCTTTGTCCCTTCCCTACAAAGGGGAACCCTTTGTCACAGCTAGACAATTATTCTCAAATGAAGAGATCCTCAAGCTGTTAGAGAAGCAGACTAAAGAGATCCTTGATGTCAAGAAGGTGATTAGTAGGTCAGGAGTGTCTTTCTCAATGATCACTAATCCTCTTTGGAAGCTATTCTGCCAATTTCTCCATGATAGGTTTATGCATGCTAAGACACCATCTCACTACTTGTCCAAGGAGCTCTTCACAGCTTCCAAGATGTTTTTGAGAGGAGTTGCCATTGACTAGAGCACTTACCTTCTTACAAAGATGGACCAGCATTTTGTCAAGGTGACTAGAGGGAATGTTACCAATGTAACCTTTGGTTTATATTTATATGCTTTTCTGACATATTCAGGCCTTAAGAAGGGTGTTTTACCTCCTCCTCCATCTAATCCAGTCCCTCCCCCTCCACCTTCAGAAGATTCAGAGCCCATTGACATAGAGGATACTGGCTCCCCCCCTCCACTGGTCATTCAACGAAAGCTCTTGAAGCTTGTAGCAAAGACAATTCCACCAATCATTCCTTCAGTGTCGGTTCTTGATACCTCTGGAAGTGAATTCCCTACCTACCTCACATGTAACAACTTATTCAAGGCACATCGAGAGGGTTCATTGGATATATACGTTCCTTCACTGAACCGCTTAGTGACAGGGGATGCCATCCCTTTCCTTTCTAATGACATCTAGAGTTCTATTGAACTCTCAGTGAAAGCTTGTGCTCAAAAGCTATATTCTTCTTCTATGAAGAATTGAAGCAATCCACAGACCAGATGAATAAGGCAACCACAGAGCTAGCCTTTACCAAAGACACTCTTTTCGATCTATTTAAGCAGATGGAGCAGCAGACCAAAATGATTGAGATCGAGAGAGAAGAAATATTTTCTTTGAAAAATCAGTTAGGAGAAGCTCAGTTAGAAGTCACCAAGGTTTCTAAAGAGAAAGAGTAAATGTCCAAAGGAGCTCAAGAGTTCAAGTTTCTTCTGGATACAAATCTGTCAAACTTGCAAACTGCTCACAATAAAGTGGAATCCCAAGCCTCCCAGATTAAATAGTTGAAGGACCAAATAGCGCAATCACGATCCATTCCCCCAAGTCCCAGTGTCCCCATGATTCCTTCTATGCCTCAGTAGGACTTGGCTGCTCTTCAACAGAATGCCACTTTATGTCCTTTATTTCGGGCCAAGGTTAAGAGATTGCAGTGTCTATAATGGATATCTTATGGACTACTTTTGAGCAATTTATGGAGTTTATTCCTCCCACCCACTCTTTCTTTATTCATTATCAACAACAAAAGTTGGCCTTTTATGTTAAACTTTCAACCATGGATTTATCTCCTCTAGAGGATGGCTGGAGTGAAACTTGGTCTAGGGATCTGTTGTCTAAAGTGATCAGGATGGTGTTTGAGGATTCGATAGTCCCAGATTCAATGTTGATGTCCTATATGTACCTCAGAGATGACTTGTTAATTCTAGATTATGAAGACCTCTCTTGGTATGTTGGAGATGTATTCTTGCAAGCAATACTCTATGTACACCAGTTGGAGCTTAAGATTAATGAAATGTTTCAAAAGTATTCTTCTAGAGTAGCTAACTGTCCAGAGGATTCTTAGCATCCTATGTTGGATTCTGTGATCTTAAATCAAAGATAGTTAAAGGCTTCATCTCATGAGCAAAATGTCAACCAACTGAGAGTGGATCTGTTATCCCATCTTTCCGAGAAACCTCCTTTCGATCCTTTATTTTTTGAGACCTATGCTAGACGTTCTGCCTTAGGACCATCAGTTCCATCTTTGACCTACTATCAACACATGGCTCATAGGTATGATTCTTATTTGTCTCTTTTTCGGAATACCCCACATGTCATTTTACCCCTTCTATTTCAACCTAAAGATGCACACATCGAAGATAAGATATCAACCAAGGTTTTGAAATGAAACTCGACCGACTATCCCCAAGCAAGGCACATCCTAGAAAAAATTTGACATGACCTCTAGACATATGCGCCTGAAAGCTTCATGCTATGCAACAAACATGCACCTTGAATCCTCGTATTAGGCATATAAATTGAAAAATAAATTCAGACGGTACCCTTAATCGTATAAACTAACCAAATCAATAACCACACACATCATAACCAGAATATCATTGACCATCAGTAACAAAAAAGACCATGTTGAAGACTACACGTGCCCATCCTGCGAAGCGTGTTTATTGAAAAAGGGAAAAAAGAAAGTATAATGAGGGGAATGATTTTAATGAAGGGTTTATTTTAATAAATTATTAAAAATAGGTGAAATTTTATTAGGTTGTAAACCTTAGAAAAGAAAATTATGGTTCATCTTTAAATTATTATTTACAATTTATTAAGGTGGAACGATGCTTTTAATGAATCCCGGACTTCGATACCCAGATTGGTGGATCTCTAAATGCAGATTCATGAATTAAGAATTAATGTGTCTGAAGTGCTCTTCTTTTCCAACACATGTATTTTTGTGACGGCTGGTTCATTTTATTTAAAGTTAAGGTGCCTTTAAAGTGCACGTAGTAAGTGTAAAGTGAACGACTGGTTGAGTTTTATTTAATTAAAAAGAAGGTGTGTTGAGTGCGGATGCAAGTGCCATGGTGGTGATTAGGGTTCATTTTAGGAATTAATAGGTGAATTTTGGGGTAGTAGAAAAAATAAACGAGAAGGGGAAAAGAATTACCTAAGAGAGAGAGAGTGTGTGTGCAATGATACTAAATGCGCACATATCAATCTCACAATGCAAATGAGTCTCAAACGAGAAAAGCCAACAATTGAAAAAGATTTGAACATGGTAAGCTAAGAAAAAACCAAACCAATACCTCATTAAAAAAATTATAAAGAAATATGTGGTGTTTGGTTAGATTTTTGGCAAGACAATACTTTACCTGTAAGAGAGGGAGACTTAATAACGGGGAAATACTAGCTACACTGCTGATATTTAAGGTGAGAGAGACTTAATTTTTCATTATCAGATAATTAATACAAGTCTTCTTTCTCCTTCACCTTGCTCTCCAAGCTTCCATGTCTTCTCTCTCTCTCTTCCAGTCTTTCTCTCTCCATTTCTAGTATTTCTCTCTCCTCATAACTGTCTTTCTCTCTCTTCTGCTCTTCTTCTTCTTCTTCTCTACAGTCTTCTCTCTCTTCTTTCTCTCTCCTAGTCCCTCTCTTTGACAATTGGTATCAGAGCCTAGGTTCTTGGTCCCAGTTAGTCCTTCATTTTACCTAGTTACAACTTTCTAGTCATATGGAATTTTGAGTCACAGGTACACATGTACATGGAGTAGTAGGGGAGTTCCCAAAGATTTGTGGATCACAAGGACTGCAGGCAAGAGCATTAATGGCGGCTTGGACCAAGTTTGGAGGAAGGAAGACCGACTTTGGCAGCTTTGAGTCACAGGTACACATGTACATGGAGTAGTAGGGGAGTTCCCAAAGATTTGTGGATCACAAGGACTGCAGGCAAGAGCATTAATGGCGGCTTGGACCAAGTTTGGAGGAAGGAAGACCGACTTTGGCAGCTCATGGGTCATTTTTGGCCCATTTTGAAGATAAACTCAGTGTAACCGTGGTCACAGGAGTTAGAAGAAAGTCTAGTTGGGGTTACTTTTCAGGGAGGTTCTTCTCTCTCCTCATTTCTCAAGCTTCTTGCAAGCTTCCATGGAGGTAATCAGCCCCAAATCTTGCTCCCTTGTCTTCCATTTAGTGTCAGCCTTCTTCCTTGCATTTCTGAGTTCAATAGCAACCAACCAAGCAGTGTATAGGCTATAGTGATCATCCCCAACCCTCCAGGAGCAGCTTCGTAAAATCCAGCTCAATTTTCAGACTAAAAATTGTGAGCAATGATCAGCATATTGAGCTTCTTCCTCATCTTGGCTCTCATTTCCAGCTTCTAGTAGGTCACTTGGACAAGGTTGAAGCCTTCTTCTCCACCTTCTTGGCCATTCTTGGCTTCCCAAAACCCTAGTCACAAGCAGTCTATGGTAGCCATGAAAGCTTGGCATCAAGCTCAAGAATCTTGAAGATTTTGGTCTCTTCTTGGTCCTCGGGGTTCCCTCTTCAAGCCTAGCTCAAGATTTGGCCATCAAGAAGCACGGGAAGAAGATTAGAGGCAAGATTTGAAGACATGCATTTGTGGGCAGCCATGGCTATGGAAGTAGAGCTTCAATTTCAGCAAGAGCTCTTCATGGGAAGGTCTTGAGCCATCCTATCTCCAAGCTACAGCCACATCGGAGCTCATTCTCAAGATTTGAAGGCTTCTTGGAAGCAAGAAGGCATTATGGAGTGCCCATTTGGAAGGAATCCTTCTCTTGATCAGTCGATGCAAGCAATGCTCTTCCCCCATGGAAGAATCCTTCTCCCCCAAGTTGAATTCATCTCTTCTTGACGTAGCACAATCATTTTGGAGCTATGGAGCATGCGGGATCAAATTGGAGCTCTCATGAAGGACTGAAGTGGCATTAGTGGCTGCAATCTTTATCAAACAACACAAGGTAACCGATTCTTGGCTCTCATTCTCTCCCATTAAGCCTCTTGTTGAATCCCATCCACTTGTTTGAGAGGATGCATGAGTCTAAGTAGGTAATAGGAGTCCCAAACATTGTATGCATGCTGAATATTAATCTCAGTCATTCTCATTTGATCTACAACATTGGAATGGATTTTATTCATGCTGAAGCTTCATTGAGATTGTATTTTTGCTTACCCATAACCCGTTTGACTTCTTGTGAATTGGCTGAGCCAAGAATTGATTAAGAAATCCATTGTATAAGGGTGAGTTGGCAGTGAGTCACTGCCGGTAAGCTCTCTATCCCTATTCCCAATTCCAATTCCATGCACTTCATGAAAATCCCAAAATTTCCATTCCTAAAATGCATCTCATGCTGGGTGTTTAATTAATAAATGTTTGCCATGTATATTCCAGGTGAGGAAAAGCCCGATGCCAGGAGAGGTGGCAAGACAAAAGAGGGGTGACCCCCCCTTGCCATCAAAGACCCTGAAGGGGTGCACAACCCAGCCCAGGGGGAACTTTTCCCACCTCCCAGTGATGTGGAGCCCAAAACTCGTTTGCAGGTGTAAGTATTTCTTGGGAAATTGAGAAATTGACTTGGCATGATGGAATTTTTGATGACTATGGCATGACACACTCTTGTGTGCATGGGATGTATGGATGTACCTCAGCAAATGTATCAGCAAATGTATCTTTAGATACACATGTAGCTATGTATGCAGTGATGTATGGGAATGCATTGCTTTACTTGGGTTGAAGATGGATGTATGTATCATTGGATACACCTATGCAATCATATATGTAGTAATGGCAGTGATTATGCATGTATGAGAGCCTATCTTGTTTGATATAGTCATGGGAATGCTTATTCTTATGCTCAGTAATGCTGAAGTGATGCCAAACATGCTAAGGGATGCTCAAGTGATGCATGATGCCAACAAGCAAACAGTGAATCCCACAGTGCAATAGAAGGAGAACCCAATTTCAGCCCTCTTGTGACAGTTTCAGGGTGCTGTAGAGAAATTGCTTGCATTTGGAGAGGTGTTGCCACTCCCAAGAATTGAGGTGCTGACCTTGGAGAGTACCTTCAGGCTTTGCCAAGGACCCTGCTCAGATTTGGATACCCACTTGGAGCATACTAGATACATATAGCCCAAAACAGGCCTTTCCTAGGTGTGGATAGGGTGATGGTCTGTACAGAACAGTCCCACAATTTTGATTACAGAAATTTCTGTATAAAACTTGGGAACGCTTTCCTATGCTCATCTTGAAGAGGGTATCGCTATCTCCGTTTTGAACAAAAAATTAGTCAATCAGAGTTGTCTAGCTCTAGTTATAGCCAAAACAGTGACAAGTGGTCTCACGGGACTGCACCTAGACATGGCGGGTAAAAGGGGGAAAAATAAAGAAAATGAAGATGTTCAGCAACAACAGATAAGGGATGTGTGCACCCCGAGGGATGACACCAACTTTGAGGTTGGAGAGGAAGACCTCTCTCACTCTATGGGAAGTCTTAGTGCACTCAATCATACCCTCAGTTCACACGAGACTAGACATGCGGAGAGGCATAGAGAAGTAATGGAAGGTCAAGCTCAAATGGTGATGAAGATGTGCCAAATGACCTCTACCATGGAAGCACTTGTAGCCAAGTTCTCAATGTGGATGGATTCCCAAATGAAAGGCAAGGAAAAAGAGGATAGACCAAGCATGCAAGCTGAAAGAGTGACCATCCCATCCGTGAATGCAGCCTATGCAAGTACCCAAGGTATTTTGGGAAGAATGGGCATTCCCAACATCAGCTTTGAGTAAGGACAGCCCTCATAAAGGCATGAGGAGCCCACAAACAATGGGATGAGAAGTAACTCTCAGCCACCACCCGTGCCCATGCCACCTATGCGTACTCAGTCGTCTTTTGGAAGGAATCACTCAAACAATGGGTCATTTCTTGGCAGCCCAATGGATCAGCCCCACTTTGGGTATATGGGACAGCCCCCAACCATGAAAGGGAGTTGAGAGACAAAATCATCTTCTCAAAGTTCAATGGCTAGTCGTCCTCCCTGGCTAAATTAGAAGAATGGCTCTCGAAGCTTGAAGACTACTTTGACATAATGCTAAGAAATGACGATCAAAAGATACACTTTGCCACGATACACTTAGAGGGCTTTGCCCACACATGGTGGTGGTACATAAAGAGGAACAATCAGTAGCTTGTTGACACTTGGGATGCATTCAAAGCTCTTATGATTCAAGTCTTTGTATCTCCGGTTGAGAAGGAGAAGCTTGTAAGGCAATGGTATGGCTTAGAGCAATGTGGGATGACGATGCGTGACTACACAAACCAATTCAATCTCACAATGTTTGTTGAGTCCATTAGTGACGATGCAAAGCTTCACAAGTACATTTATGGTTTGGATCCCCAACTCTCAGCTGATGTTTCAGCCCAAAGTCCATCATATTTGTTCAAAGCTATTGAGTTGGCTGAGAGGTACTCTCGTAAGTACCGCCGAGATGCTTCATTTTAGCATGGACAGCAAAGAGGGTGTCTCAGCCACTGTTTGGGCAGCAAAGAGGACCTATGCAGTCATATTTTGGACAGCAAAGAAGTGCTGTAAGGCCCGGGCAGTTTGGGGCAAGTTATGGTGGTGGAAATATGCCATTCAGCACCCCGAAGATTCCCACATACCCCACCTTTAATGCCTTTAGGCAAAACAGTAATTTCAGGATTGCAAACCAAGGAAGAGCTGAAAATAGACAAGGGGATAGCAGGGATAAAAATGCTTCAGCTTTTGGTGGTCAACGCTTTATCCCGACGCCGGACCTCTACAAAGAGAGGAAAGAAAAAGGACTTTGCTTTAAATGCGGGGAAAAGTATACAGCCAAGCGTGCATCTAAATGTGCTTATAGGAATGCAAAAGCAAGGGTACATAGCATGGTAGTCTTTGATGAATCTGATGAGGATCATGATGATGCAAGTGCCTTTACAATCACGGCCGAAAATGATGAGGCTGAAGAGGAATGTGGGCAAGAAGAATTCTTTGATCCGGCTCACACCTTTCAATTTGACCTCGGCGGTCATGTAGATGTAAATATGGGTGATAAGAATGGTTCACATGCTGCTGCCATTGTTTGTACTATCTCCCTGGATGCTTTGATAGGATCTAAGAGCCCCAACACTCTTCGTCTTCAAGGCAAGATTTACGGGAAAGATGTATTTGTCTTGGTAGATAGTGGTAGCACACACAGTTTCATAAATAGAGCAGTCATGGACAGGCTGAAATGTTTTGTCTCTGATTTACAGCAACCAATGAGGGTGCAAGTGGCCAATGGGAGTGAGGAAATTAGTACTCATGTATGCCCAGCTGTACCTATTGAGCTTGCTGAAAATTATGAGCAGAAAGTGGATTTGATTGCACTCAATATGGGGCCGATAGACATTGTGTCGGGCTGCGATTGGCTGAAAACTTTGGGCACCATTTCCATGGATTTTTCATTACTGGACAGCTTGTTCACCTGCAAGGAATTAAAAACATCAGTGAATTTTAGCTTATTACAGCCAAACAGCTTAAGAAAGAGTTCAAGAAATGCTCCCAGATTTTTGTGTTGCAATTAAACAAGGAAAATGCAGATCAGTCCTGAAAAATGCATGATGATTCAGCCCTTAAGGCTCTACTTGCAGAGTATGGTGAGCTGTTTCAGTTACCTACAGCATTACCTCCTAAGAGAGTAGTTGATCATTCCATTGATTTGGAGCCCCACTCCAAGCCGGTGGTCAATAAACCCCCTTACAGGTTGTCCAAATGTGAAATAGAAGAAGTGGCCAATCAGGTCAAATATTTAGTAGATATGGGATTCATTGAGCCTAGCTCATCCCCTTTTGCATCACCTGTCTTGTTGGTCAAAAAGAAAGATGGCACTTTCAGGATGTGCATTGATTACAGAGATCTAAATAAGGTCACTATCAAGAATAGATACCCTATTCCTAGGATGGACGACCTATTAGATGAGTTGAAGGGAGCTAAGTATTTCACAAAGATTGATTTGAGATCCGGCTACCATCAGATATGCATGCGTGAAGGGGATGAGATAAAGACTGCATTTAGGACTGATCGTGGGCTCTATTACGTCTTGGTCATGCCCTTTGGCTTGACTAATGCACCAGCCACGTTTCAAAGCCTCATGAACAAAATATTTCAGCCTTACTTATTCAAATTTGTATTGGTATTTTTTGATGACATCCTCATTTATGGTCGCTCAAAGGAAGCTTCCCTTATGCACATGAGGCAGATATTTGATATACTTAGATAGCATAGACTCTTTGTTAAGGAGACAAAGTGTTTGTTCATGCAGACTGAGGTTGAGTACTTGGGACACATTGTCAGTGAGGTAGACATTAGAGCTGACCCAAAGAAAGTGCAATGTGTCAGAGATTGGCCCACACCTACAAATACTACCTCTTTGAGAGGATTCTTGGGTCTCTCCTCATATTACCGCAGATTCATTAGGCACTATGCCACTATTGCAGCCCATCTCACTGATAGGCTGAAGAAAGAAGCATTTTTTTGGGATGGATTGGCAGATAGAAGCTTTAATCAGTTGAAAGATTTGCTTACTTCAGCCCCTATCTTGGTATGCCCTGATTTTTTTAGGGAATTCACCATTCAGTGTGATGACAGTGGGAGAGGAATTGATGCAGTCTTGCGGTAAGAACATGGGGTCATAGCTTTTGAGAGTCGAAAGCTGGCTGAAAATGAGAGGGTTATGAATGCCTATGATCAGGAAATGCTGGCCATTCTTCATGCCATCAAGAAATGGCATCATTATTTGTATGGCAGTCGGTTTAGAGTGAAAAGCGACCATAGAGTACTCAAGTACTTCTTGTCTCAGTCAAATCTGACTCCAAAGCAGAGGTGATTGGTAGCCACCTTACATAACTATGACTTTGATATCCCCCACACTCGTGGGAAGGACAATGTAGTGGTTGATTCCTTGTCTAGGATGTGGGCATGTAAAGTCTCTGCTATCATGGAGTTACACAGTGATTGGATACATGAGCTTTAGGAGGTTTACCTGTTAGACGTTGATTTCAGCAATGTATTTCAGAAATTACAGCAAGAACAATGTGTGGAAAACTCTTCGTATTAGCTGAAAAATGGGCTTTTATGGTATAATGACCGAATTGCCATCCCTCATGCTTCCCCGTTCAAGCAGAAAATCATGCAGGAGATGCATTCAGCCCCTATAGCTGGTCATTTGGGAGTCTTTAAGACCTATGACAAAATTGCTAAAAGCTTTTACTGGAAGGGCCTTTGGAGAGATGTGAAAGACTTTATCTTGGGCTGCATACCTTGTTAGCAAAACAAGAACAGCACCTTAAAACCGGCTGGTTTACTTCAGCCATTGCCTATGCCTGAAGGCAAGTGGACACACATCACTATGGACTTCATTATCGGCCTATCAGTGACCAAGAAAGGTTGGGATAGCATCTATGTAGTTGTGGACAGACTCACAAAGGCAGCCCATTTCATTCCCACAAAGACTCAGTATAATTCTTCTCAAGTAGCCAGCCAATTCATGGAATATGTTTTCAAATTACATGGCTTACCACAGGTCATTGTGCATGACCGAGTGAGAGTGGAGTTTTGAGCCCAGGATGTGCCTAAAATTTGCCAAAAAATCTAAAATTTAGGGAAAAAATATTCAATATCGAAGGCGGCAGTTGCAGCTAGGACGATTTAAAGCACCAAGTGAAAGACGACTTTTAAAAGGCGCCCAAGCAACACCTGTGGATTTTTGATAATTTTTCTAATTGTCGTGTGGGATGCTAGGAGCTGCCAGTCAGTGTAGGATGTGAAGACGGATGCGCAGGATTTTTTAGAGGCTGAAACGGAGTCCGGACGAGGAAGAGGCCAAAAATTGGCCAAGATTTGAAAAGATGGATCAAAACTTGGACCAAAGGGGGGGTGCCCTTTGGGGATTCTAACCCCCCCTTCATTTTTTATGAAAAAAAAATGTGAAGAAATGTGGATATGGCGTGAGGATTCAGGCGCCGAAAAATGCGCCATCCCCCCCCCCTCCCCCACATCATGATTGGAGGCTACAAACAACCTATACAACAGAGATTACCCAGCAACTTCTCCTTCTTGGTTGATCATATCGCCGGTGCGAGGAATGGCTGTCTGGATGAAGAGATCAGAATCTAGTATTTCTCTCTCCTCCCTCTCTCTCCCCTCTATGGGCTATTCATGTGCACCATCTTGAAGAAGGAACCATGAGGGAGAATGAAGGAAATGGTGATGGAGATTGATGGAGATGCTAAAGATTGAAGTACAGCATCAGATTGAGAGCAATGGAGGTTTTCTCTGCTGGTTATGCAGTCATTCAAGGCATCTCGGGTTACGTAAAAACACGGTATGATCATTTTTATGAAGAAAATAAAGGATTTTTGATAGTTTATGATGATAATTATGTTCTTATTGGATGAAAATTTGTTTGTGTGCTGGTTGCATCATGATTAATTGTTGTTTATTAGAAAGTCTTGATTTTGCAATGATGTACATGCTCTACTTAATTTTCGTAAATCCGAAATGCGGTTTTAAAGCGGTAAAATGGTAGTTTTTTCCTTTCGGGTGGGTGAAAGGTGTTCCCATGGGGGGAAAATGGAAGATAAATTCAATGTTAGTATGTTGAAGTGGTTGGAACAAGAAAAATCAGAAAATAGCATATTTTATTGCCAAATAAATCAAGAAAATAGAAAAAATAAGAAAAAAAATAGAAATACATCTTACAAAAATAAGAAAAAATATTATGATTGTTTGTGGATGTATGGTAGTGGCAAAGCATGAGGCTTAGCCTCAATTTGCCCTATCTCCTTGTCAAAGTTTGTGATTTACCGCTTTTTATACATCAAAACATGACAAAATGAACCTCTACACCTATGCAACGAAAGCAATACCTAAACATAGGGGATTGGGGTGTTTGAATGGTGCGATTTGCATGCTGATTGTTGCTGATTTTCTGATGCATATCATGACATAGAGTTTGTGATATGTTAATTAAGAGGATAGTAGCACGAGTGTTGTCTCGGTGCTATCCTTACATCGCCACAACGGGTTAGTAAATGCATTGGAAAGCCTGGTTGTGCACCACGTGTTTCTGATTTAAAATTATGTTTGAGCACTTTAGGATCATTCACATTTACATGTGCATGTCGATCATGGTATCAGAATACAAAAGGATTGGATGCATAACACCTGTTTTCAATGATAATGACCCACGCTTAAGTGTGGAAAGGCATCCTAAGCCGTAGGATAGATGTTCATTTCTTGGGGGATCATTTGGTAAGGACACATGGTATCTCCTGGAGTACTTTTGAAATGAAAGAGTGGAGTTTGTTTGTTTGTTTTATATGTTGAGCAGCGCATCAAGGAGCTAATCCCTGCGATGTAGGAGAGCTGCAGTGGGGCCGCGGTGATTCCACCGAGAGGTTCTCTCCCATGTATGTGATTATCGTGGCATTTATTGCCAATGTGTATGGGTTCTCCCTCTGCGGAGTTTATAGAAAGGGAAACGTTGGACTACAAAACTATAAACGCATAGATTAGGCTTTAGGACGGTTCGTCCTTTAGCAGTAGATAGACGCTCCTGGCCCGCAAGGCTGTGAGGGTGTGTTTGTCTGTTATGAGCATGAGGTCCGGCTAGTGCCAAGCTAGTGCCATAGCTAGTGCCGGCCCATTTGAGGTCCCATCAGTGGTGCGTCTATCGAGAGCTGCCAATAAGTGGTGGTTCTCGAATCTAGGGTTTTCAGGGACCGAAAAATTGATTTATGTCCTCTGACAAGGACCGTCAAGCCAAAATACAAAAAGCAGAACGTGCTGAGAGGGCTAGACGGCGATTGGAGATTGTAAGTCGCTATTCTTCTCAAAGGAGTAGCCCCATACGCATAAAAGGCAGTGGTCTTAGTAACCCAACTGTTGCACATAGTCCTTTGGGTGCAGAAGGAAGCACAAGTTCTTCCTCTCTTCCACCAAGTCAATCCACTTCAAGTGGGGGTGTGATCCCATCAGTCCAAACTCCTATTGTTAATCCGATTGTCGTCATGGCACAACCCATTGTAATTCCTGCAGGGAGGTCGGATCTGCCAGCTTTAGGAGTGCCTTTGCCCATTTTTAATGGGTTAGCTGAAGAAGATGTGGAGTTTCACATTTGTGAATTCCAAAGATTAATGTTAATTACCGCATCCAAGATGAGGGACATCTTATGATGTTCTTTAATATGACATTAAAAGAAAGGACTGCAGTATGGTATCATAGCATAGAGACTGGAACCATAACTACAATTGACCAATTTTATGCAGCTTTCCGAGGAGAATATGCCCCTGAAAGAGGTGGCCAATACTGGTTGCATGTTTTGAATGTAACACGCCAAGATCCCCATGAGAATGTGAAAGCCTATGCCAAGAAGCTTAAGGAAGTATTTCGTAAGTTACAAACTTACATTCCTATTCCGTCGGCTGCCCAATTGCAATACTTCTTGCACGGATTGGATTTTAATATTCAGGTACAATTGAGCAGTGTGGCTTTGGCTGATATAGACACTGCCATCACGTGGGCAAAAGGAGTAGACTCATGATTACAAACGGCCTACTCCTCTCGAATAAATCTTAATGCGGGTCTAGTACCTGGAGAAAATTTACCATTGATAAATGGAAGTCAAGGGATGTCTATGAATAACCCTAATGGGAGAGGAAGCATGGTTCAAAATGTACCTTTGCTGCCAGCTCCTCCCAGTGTGACTATGCCTTTGGCTAGTCAGTTGGCTCCACCAAATGTTGGAGGCCAAGTTTTGAACCCTAATATTGTTCCTGTGAGTCAACAACCAATGCCCAATCAAATTGTTAGGCCAATGGAACGACGGATCGACGATCAAGGCTATGAGTCGAGTGCATCTAATGTCCTTGGCGAAGTTAAGGATATGATGAAGCACTACACCGACATGATTTTTGAACAATATAGCCAAATAGCTGTTGACGTTAATTTCCTGAAGAAGCAGCAAAATCTGATAGGAAGTCGACGCCCTGAAGAGGGTGGTCCCTCAAGATTCAACTGTAAGTGGTGTGGCAGACAACATTTCCCTAGAAATTATCCAAATGTTAGATGTAATATTTGTGGAAAGTCGGGCCACTTAGCTGCTGCCTGTTGGAGTAAGATTAGTTCCCTCCAACAAGGGAGTAAACAGCCAGGTCCAGTTAATCATAGAGTGCAAGGTAATAACCTCCAGCAAAATGATGGACCAAGACAAATATTGAAAAGGGGAAAGACCACTATAGAGGAGTTGCCACAAGGCAATGGAGTCAGCCTTATCGAGGCTGTATGCGTCAATGGCACTGAAACCTCTAACCTACGAGCCATAACAAGAGGCCAAAAGGCTAAAGAGGGTGACAAAGATAATGCAAAACCGGTCAAGGGAAACCCTAAGCAAGGGGATAAGGGGACGCGAGTCCTGAATCCTGGCATGGAAGGTGGATCTCTAAGACCTGTTGATAGAAAAGCCTATCCTAAGAAGGATGAGGAAGTGCCAAGAAAGAAGGCAAGAGCTAAAAGAGAAGCACCAAAGTCAGTCCCGAGACCAAAAGAGAGATTGGTTTGGCGAGAAAAGAGAGCGTTGGCTACCTATCATGATTTTGATTTAGCAAGTTCCCTTTGCGAAGTCAAACCAAATGTAAGCCTCTTACAGTTGATTAAATTATCTCCAAGAGTACGCAAGGAATTCAAGAAGATCTTGCGTATTTGGTATATTGTAGAACCTTTGGGCATAGCACGAGTAGAGGAAGATTGGTTTGATCATGCTGAAAAGAATTGCCCTAGGGTTCCAGCATACATGGATGGAATATTAGTAGAGCATGCTATCGTAGACACTGGGTCCTCCGTTAATATCATGAGTTCTAAGTTGATGGAGAGGTTGGGTCTAGGTATCCAAAAAGATAGCTCCACCCTTCTTAGAATGGCTAATGATAGTCTAAGGCAACCAGAAGGTTGCGTTACTAAAGTCCATGTTACAGTTGCAAGTGTAGAATGCTTCTTGGACTTTAGGGTGATAAGATTTGTAGGACGTCCTAGCTATCGAGTCTTGCTAGGCAGGCCTTGGATCTTACGAACAGACTGTCAAGTCGATATACCCGCCGGTCGAGTGGTTCTAGGTAGAGGTGCTAATCGAGTAATAGTCGATGCTTACCCTAAGTCTCCTCAAAGTGAGAGAGCTCCTTTATCCTCTAATGAATTAGAAACAACAGATGATCCATCTGGTAGTGAGACATCATCCAACGATGAATCTAAAGAGGGGTCCACTACAGAGGATATTTATAAGATAACTTTGAATGAGCCAATAGAGCCGCAAGATAGAATAAGAGATGCGTATGTGATTGAGTTGGACCTTGGCACGCCAAATGATTCGTGACCAATTAAATTAGGTTTCATGCTCAGTTCAGCAGAAAGGGAGGACTATGTGTCCTCGATCCAAGAATTCCGTGACATCTTTGCTTGGAGTTATGATGAGCTGAGAGGCATTCCTCCTAGCCTGGCTGTTCATACTATTCCTGTAAAAGAAGGCAGTCATCCTATGCATCAGAAGGTAAGGCGTATGCCTTTTGAATTGAGGGACGAGCTATTTGAGGAGTTGCAGAAGTTACGGAAAGCTGGTTTAATTTTCCCTGTAGCACACAGAATGGTGTTCACCAGTTGTCATCAGGAAGAAGAAAAACAACCAGATCCAACTATGTGTAGATTTTAGAGAGTTGAATAAGCAAACGGTTAAGGATTACTACCCGTTGCCATTTATTGATCAGATTTTGGATCAATTAGCGGGTAGGGAAATATATTCATTCATGGATTGCTTTGCGGGTTATAACCAGATGGCAATTGCAGAAGAGGACAAGTTGAAAACAACTTTCATTACTGTCTTTGGTACCTTTGTATACCATGTGATGGCCTTTGGATTGTGCAATGCACCTGGATCATGGCAACGAACAGCAGACAAGACCTTTGGTGACATCTCCCCAGATGAGTTGAAAGTATTTATTGATGACCTAGAGGCAGCCACTGTGAGGGAAATGACGTTGATTATTTTAAGGAGGTGTTTTGAGCACTGCAGACAATTTTGTATCGGTCTTAACCCACGGAAGTGTGTCTTTGGAGTGCCTTATGGGCTATTGCTAGGCCATGTGGTCAGTTCAGTAGGGATCACAACAAACCCTGAAAAGATCAAGGTTATAGTCGCTATGAGTCCACCATGCACTCTGAGAGAGGTACATAGCTTTCTGTCATCGATAGGATACTATCGGAGGTTTATAAATGCCTTGGCAGAAAGGACGTTGCCACTAATGAACTTATTATCCTTTAGCTGTCTATTTGTATGGAGCGACCCTTATAAGGTAGCTTTTGAGGATGTCAAACAGGAGCTAGTAAAAGTACCAGTTTCAAAAGCACCTAAAAGAGGTGAGGTATTTTACATATTTTCAGCAGAGCCACCATGCATAGTATTTGCTATTTAGCCCAAATCTAGGAGAAAAAGTGATATCATCCGATAGCTTTTGTTAGTCGAAAATTGGGCATATCAGAAATTAACTACACCTACATGGAGAAGTTGTGCCTTGCGATAGTAATTGCGACTAAAAAATTCAGGCACTACATCCTCTATGAGAAGGTAGTTTTCTATACGAAGGCGGAAGGGCTTAGATTGCTTATAAACAAGCTGCAACTGCCTGATCGTCTGGCAAAGTGGTTAGACACTTTGCAGGAGTTCGATTATGAGATTAGGAGTAAGCCACCGAGGTTGCAGGGTATTGTGGAATGCCTTGTGGATTTCGGGGAGCCGAAAGAGACTTTGGCTGAAAGAAGCGATATTGAAGAAATGTTTAAAATTGACACAGCTTCTATCCCATCTTGGTATGCTGCTATCACGCATTATCTATCAACGGGAGAGACTGGAGCTAGTTTATCAAAATCAGAAAAGAGGAAAATCAGACAACAGGCTTTGAAGTTTTCCTTGATCACAGGGACACTATATTGGCAGGGTGTTGATGATATCTATCACCGATGTGTGATGCCTGATGAGGTTCCTTTTATCTTGGAAGAGTGCCATGACTCTGCATGTGGAAGGTGCTTCGCTAGATGGTTGATGGCACAGAAAGCTTTAAGAGCTAGGCATTGGTGGCCATCCATCTTCCAAGATTCCTTTGAGTACGTCAAGAGATGTGATACCTATCAAAGACATGACAGCAGAGAGAATAGGAAACGCCCACTTACGCCTATTATGGCTATCCTTCCATTTGAGAAGTGGGGCATTGACTTTGTGGGTCCTATTACCCCGTCATCTACTACTCAGAAGAGGTACATTATAGTAGCAACTGATTATTTTACAAAATGGTTAGAAGCGCGGGCGACGAGGTAGGACAATGCAAAAGAGACTACAAGTTTCCTTTTACAGTAGATTATCTACCGTTTTGGTCCACCAAAGGAACTAGTGTCGGACCGTGGAACCCACTTTTTGAATAAAGTGATCAAAAGCCTGCAAATCAAGCACAATAAAACAACCCCCTATAATCCGCAAGCCAACAGACAAGTCGAAAGTACTAATAAGTAGCTTGTGGGTAGCTTGTCTAAAATAGTCTCGAAGAAGAAACGAGACTGGGATAGGAAGTTGTATGTGGCAGCATGGGCATACAATATAACGTTCAAGCGAGCTACCAGCCATACTCCATTTAAATTACTGTATGGGGAAGAGTGTGTGTTACCCCTCGAAATCGAGTTGCCAACCATACGGTTTGCAATTAACCACTCTTTGGGAGATGAGGATGCACTCTTTGAACGTTTCACGACCATAGCCCACCTGGATGAATTGAAATTGTAGAGCTTATTACACCAGGAGGTAGCTAAACTTTAGATGAAGCAATTGCACGACCTTAAAGCAAAGAAGTATACCTTTAAAAAAGGGAAATTAGTTCTGTACTACGATGCACGTAGGGAGCTGTTTCCAGGGAAGGTGGAACCTAGATGGGATGGCCCCTACAAGATTGTTAGGATAGGGAAAAATAGGTCTACGGCTCTACTAGCTGATCTGTAGGGAGTGGAATTTAAAAATAAGGTTAATCTTAATAAGATTAAACCTTATTATTTCTAAGTATGCTAACATGGAGAAATGCATTGCAGGTCCATGTGCTGGGGCTGATTTGAGACCTGCAAAAGAGCTTAAAGCTGGTTGATGGGGCGGTTAATTCCTTATTTGGAGCACCCATATATGGAGCAGAGATACCATCGGGGGAAACTTATCTAGTGGAGCAAAGGATACAAGGTGATTGAGCAAGAAGACGGAACCTTTGTGTGGGAGATCAAAGTCTTCTGCCATCACTGCTTACGAATGTTGACAAGTATCCCTGTTGAGTTTAATGAAGAAGGTGGGATGGAGCCGTCAGTTCACCCTCTAAACATGTTAAATTTTGACTATCATAATTATGAATAGAGGAGTTCGTGATGGCAGGCTGTGTAAACCCATTGTGGATGTACACATTATATTTTGACGGAGTAATAAAAAAGGGAGTGTTGGAGTAGTAATCCGAGATCCTCGACGTAGAGTTACGATGAAGTTAGCTGCTTATCTCAGGGTAGGATTCACTAACAATATGGTGGAGTATAAAGCCTTGATTATGGGATTGCATATTGCCAAACAAGGTGGTATTCGACGGTTGTTAGTAAAAGGGGATTCCCAGTTGATCTTGAATCAGCTAGATGGGACATACACAGTGTGGAACCCCATCCTTTGTATGTATCATCGAATTGCCATGACCCTACTTGAGGAGTTTGAGAGTGTGTCTCTTCAACTGATTCTTCGTTACTGGAATCAGTTTGCGGATTCATTGGCAAACCTTGCTTATGAAAAAGACATTTTCTTCAACTGTGGTCCTAGTTTGGATATTGCTATCAATAATGAGATAGAACCCGGTTGCTTGTGGGGAATGTTATCAGAGCATGCAATATATGGCAGGCGATGGTTGATATGGGTGATGCAAAGAGTAGCCGAGACCCATCTACCATTGTTATCCTAGACCCATAGGCTGATTAGACAACATGTTATGTGTACACCTCTTGCTATATATGCAGGAGGGATGGGTCATAATCTTATGCATTTAGCTTAGGGCTGTGAGCCCTATTTTTCCTCCTTGGAAAGAAACATATTATTGTATATCTGTACTATTTCGGGGAGGGATGTGTAGGTGCTATTTTGTTTGATCTCGTTAGGCCAAGAGGGCCGATCAGTTTTTGTAGTGAAATGCTTTATTTCATTAGGCCAAGAGGACCAGTTGTCTATTTAGTATAGGTGTGGTTAATGGTTTCTTGTTTTAGTCTTTGCTAGACAGGTTCAAAGAAGAGCTTGGAAAGAGCCTATGTCGCACGGAGACATCTCGTGGCCCTATCCAGGTGATATCGCTCCTTTACGAGTATCGTGGTTTTTATGCTTTATGTGTCTGTGTACTTGTAGGGGATTTTCTTTTCTTGTTGGGGATCGGCGTCCAAGGTATGAAGTCCCAGGTTTAGGTTAGGTCTGTTTGAGGGAGATCCGAGTAGTTATTGCCTCCTGTGAAGACATTGCTAGGCATCGAAAGCCCTGTTTTAGAAGGTAGTCCTAGTAACCCTGTTCTGCTAGCCTGCTAGGCAACCATTCTAGGAGTTCTTGTTAGTTGTGAGGTAGTTAGAGAAGCCTGCCAGAGGAAAAATGATAATGATAGAGAGGAAAAAAAACCTTGGATATCTTACAAAAAATAAATATATACAAAGGTGTGTAAAAAGGGGTTCTAACCCCTATAAAAATAGGAAAAACAAGAAAGAAAAATTTATAAGTAGTTGATCATCGCCTTGCGAAGGCCTGGTAGGTTCCTGGGGATGAGTCAGACCCAGGGCCGATGCCTTGTCTTCCTACGGGTGGCGTCTCGTTGGAAAAGAAGAAAGTAAGAAAGGTTGGAGCGAAAATAAAAGTGGGCGTTAGAAAAGGATTAAGTGTCGCCTCGCGAGGGCTTGGTAGGTTCTTGGGTATCGCGACGGGACCTGAGGCCGATGCCATGTTCTCCTTGGGTCACTACGCTCAACTCCCTCCTTTTTACACGCCCGAGTGTGGGGAAACTAAAACCCTAAAAGAAGAAATGTGCTAAAAGAAAATACTTCTTGATCAGGCTATAGGAGTCCTCGTCTAGTAGGATCTCCTAGTTGTGTTGTCCTTAGTTAGGTAGGTAGTTTAGACCACCACTTAGGGCGACCTCTTTGATAGTTCTTTTTAGTTTGGCCGTGTTGGAGCAGTTGGTTAGTGACTAGCTTCGGATCTTCTATCAGATTATGCTAGGACTACTCCTTGTGGATTTCATGCCTTGGTTTTGTCAAGGGCTAGGGTGAGCATTGTGCTGTGTTTTAATATGTAGCTATTTTGTATCAGCTTGATGCTTCCTTTGGTTGTTTTGTGGTGTAGATCTGTTGTGAGATTCGATGGGTTGAGTCGCCCTATCCCGTGGTCGCCAATTAGAGCGGAGTTTTGAGCCTAGGATGTGCCTAAAATTTGCCAAAAAATCCGAAATTTAGGGTAAAAATATTCAACATCGAAGGCGGTGGCTGCAGCTAGGACGATTTTAAGCACAAAGTAAAAGAAGGCTTTTAAAAGGCGCCCGAGCGACACTTGTGGATTTTTAATAAATTTTCCAACTGCCGTGCAGGATGCTAGGAGCTGCGAGTCAGTGTGGGATGTCAAGATGGATGCGTAGGATTTTTCAGAGGCTGAAACGGAGTCCAGACGAGGAAGAGACAAAAAATTGGCCAAGATTTGAAAAGGTGGATCAAAACTTGGACCAAAGGGGGGGTGCCCTTTGGGGATTTTAAACCCCCCCTTCATTTTTGATGAAAAAAAATGTGGAGAAACATGGATATGGCGTGAGGATGCAGGCGCCGAAAAATGCGCCACCCCCCTCCCCCCCCACATCATGATTGGAGACTGCAAACAACCTATACAACAGAGATTACCCGGCAATTTCTCCCTCTTGGCTGATCATATCGCCAGTCTTCGCACGAGGAATGGTTGTCTGGATGAAGAGATCAGAATCTAGTCTTTCTCTCTCCTCCCTCTCTCTCTCCCCTTTATGGGCTGTTCATGTGCACCATCTTGAAGAAGGAACCAGGAGGGAGAATGAAGGAAATGGTGATGGAGATTGATGGAGATGCTGAAGATTGAAGTACAACATTGGATTGAGAGCAATGGAGGCTCTGTCTATTGGTTATGCAGTCATTCAAGGCATCTCGGGTTACGTAAAAACACGGTATGATCATTTTTATGAAGAAAATAAAGGATTTTTGATAGTTTATGATGATAATTATGTTCTTATTGGATGAAAATTTGTTTGTGTGCTGGTTGCATCATGATTAATTGTTGTTTATTAGAAAGTCTTGATTTTGCAATGATGTACATGCTCTACTTAATTTTCGTAAATCCGAAATGCGGTTTTAAAGCGGTAAAATGGTAGTTTTTTCCTTTCGGGTGGGTGAAAGGTGTTCCCATGGGGGGAAAATGGAAGATAAATTCAATGTTAGTATGTTGAAGTGGTTGGAACAAGAAAAATCAGAAAATAGCATATTTTATTGCTAAATAAATGAAGAAAATAGAGAAAATAAGGAAAAAAAATGAAATACCTCTTACAAAAATAAGGAAAAATATAATGATTGTTTGTGGATGTATGGTAGTGGCAAAGCATGAGGTTTAGCCTCAGTTTTCCCTATCTCCTTATCAAAGTTTGTGATTTATCACTTTTTATACATCAAAATATGTCAAAATGAACCTCTACACCTATACAACGAAAGCAATACCTAAACGTAGGGGGTTGGGATGTTTGAATGGTGTGATTTGCATGCTGATTGTTGCTGATTTTTTGATGCATATCATGACATTGAGTTCGTGGTATGTTAATTAAGAGGATAGTAGCACGAGTGTTGTCTCGGTGCTATCCTTACATCACCACAACGGGTTAGTAAATGCATTGGAAAGCCTGGTTGTGCACCACGTGTTTCTGATTTAAAATTATGTTTGAGAACTTTAGGATCATTCACCTTTGCATGTGCATGTTGATCATGGTATCAGAATACAAAAGGATTGGATGCATAGCACCTGTTTTTAATGATAATGACCCATGCTTGAGTGTGGAAAGGCATCCTAAGCCATAGGATAGACGTTCGGTTCTTGGGGGATCATTTGGTAAGGACACATGGTATCTCCTGGAGTACTTTCGAAATGAAAGAGTGGAGTTTGTTCGTTTGTTTTATATGTTGAGCAGCGCATCAAGGGGCTAATCCCTGCGATGTAGGAGAGCTACAATGGGGCCGCGGTGATTCCACTGAGAAGTTGCCTCCCATGTATGTGATTATCGTGGCATTTATTGCCAATGTGTATGGGTTCTCCCTCTGCAGAGTTTACAGAAAGGGAAACGTTGGACTACAAAACTATAAACTCATAGATTAGGCTTTAGGACGGTTCGTCCTTTAGCAGCAGATAGACGCTCCTAGCCCGCGAGGCCGTGAGGGTGTGTTTGTCTGTTATGAGCATGAGGTCCGGCTAGTGCCATAGCCAGTGCTGGCCCATTTGAGGTCCCATCACCGAGATGATAAGTTTATTAGTAACTTTTGGCGGATAGTTTTCAGCTCTATGGGCACTCAGTTAGCCCCTTCCACTGCTTACTATCCATAGACAGAAAGGGTTAACAAATGGCTCGAAACTTACTTGAGGCATTTTTGTCATGATGTGCAGCATGCTTGGGACTCATGGTTGCATTTGGTTGAGTTTGCCTATAATAACTCTACACATGCTAGCATTGGATTTTCACCTTTTGAGGCCTTGTATGGCTACAAGGTGCCCCTTCCTATGGTTATCTTCAATGATAAAATAAATCCACAAAGCAAGGAAGAATTGGATAGAATGCATGCCTTACTTCAGCAGTGTAAAGCTAACTTGAAGAGAGCTCAAGATCAAATGAAGTTTTATGCTAATGACAAAAGACGGGATGTGGAGTTCCAAGAAGGGGATTAGGTGCTCTTGAAAGTGCCTAAGTCTAGATATGCCTCCCTTAAAGATAGGTCCCAGCAATAAGTTGGCACACAGGTTCTATGAACCATACTGGATTATCAAGAGAGTGGGAGACTTGGCATATCGATTGACATTATCCCCATCTACAAAGATCCATAATGTCTTCCGTATGAGTCAGTTGAAGCCCTTCATTGGCTCAGGAGTGGACTATGTTGAGGAACTCCCATCGATAGATGAAGAAGGCATCATTCAATACATACCCAAAAAAGTCATAGGACAAAGGGAAAAGAGGCTTCGCTCTTGCTCGATCATGGAATACTTGATTAAGTGGCAAGGTTTACCACTTGAGGAAGCTTCTTGGAGGTCAGCTTCAGTTTTGGAACAGTTCCCATACCTTTTATAAGCAGATTTGGCTGAAATCTAGCTAACTATGGCCCTGTTTTCCCCCATACAGACTACAGACAACACTTTGTTTTAAAGCAGATTTTATTTTGCACTATGGATAGCAATGCACACCATACATGGGCTGAAAGTACTTCTCGAGAGCTTCGTTTTGATGTATAGCACACCCCGTTCGGAGCCTCCCACAGCAAGTTATGACAGATTCACTACAGCATGGCCTTGTAGTAAACAACATGCTGTCCACTATCTGTAGCCCGCATTTACTCTAGATATTTGGGTCAAAACTCATGTTTATAACTCCCCAATAAGGCCCATGTATCGTACATACCCCATGACCTATCATACACAATAATACCTCTTCATTCATCAGTATACCCTTGTAATAATGCCACAGAGTAGTACCCTGATCGGCCTCTCCCAGTTACCACATGTGCCCAAACTATTTTTGAGGGCAAAAACCTTCGGGTGGGGATGGAATGCAAGAGAGGGGGACTTAATAACGGGGAAATACTAGCTACAATGGCTGGTATATAAGGTGAGAGAGACTTAATTTTTCATTATCAGATAATTAATACAAGTCTTCTTTCTCCTTCACCTTGCTCTCCAAGCTTCCATGTCTTCTCTCCCTCTCTTCTAGCCTTTCTCTCTACATTTCTAGTCTTTCTCTCTCCTCATAACTATCTTTCTCTCTCTTCTACTCTTCTTCTTCTTCTCTACAGTCTTCTCTCTCTTCTTTCTCTCTCCCAGTCCCTCTCTTTGATATTACCTACAAGATTAGGGTGGGTATATTTAATTTGGTTTGGGTTCGTGTTTCGGTTGTGTGTTGGCTTTTGTTTTATTTGTGTTTGTTGTTTTTGATGAAGAAATCCCCCAAGTTAAAATATTTAGGTGTGAATCCAACTTAAAAGAATTTTGGAGGTTGGATTTTTAAAAAAAGAACGTGTTAGTTTGGACACATAAGAAAGGTCTCAAATTTTAAGTATGATGTTTCAACCCTCCAACAAGAGTGAAAACTGAACCAAAAAATTTGAGCAAGGTGTCTAGATTTTTCCAATATTTTTTTATTTATGTTTGGCATTTAACATGTTTTTTTCAAGAGTTTTTTCTAAAAATAGAAGTTTGACCATTTTATAAAGCATGTTTAGCTTTAAAAAAAAGTCAAAATTAAAGAAAAAGATGGATGGAATAGGGAGTGAAGATGTTTAGCCATTTGACGAATGGAAGCAAGCAATAGGGAGTGAAGATTGAGTGTAGACCGGACATGAGATCAGTTGGGGGGGTTGTTTACAGCCCCCATAGCCCCCTCCTTCATCAAACGAAATGATGGTGCCTTCATCTTCCTGTCGTGTGGAAAAAATGGACCCCCCCCCCCCCCCCCCCACGATTTGATTTTTTGTTGAGGCTCCCAAAGGGAGCCCCCAAAAGTCATATCTTTTGGGACTTCTCAAGTCCTATTCACACTTGACATTTGGCCTTAGCCTCATGAGCATCCCCATTTCATCGTCTGGTGTCCGATTCACAGTCCAAAAAATCCTAGGCATTTGTCTTGAAGTCCTCCACTGTCGGGCATCTCCCAAGGTCTTGTCTGATGTGCCAAAAAATTATGAAAATTCACCAACTGTCATCTAGTGGGTCTTTTAAGCACTTTCGGACATTGCCGCTTAAAATTGTATTGATTGCAACCGTCGCCTTCATCGAAGTCTATTTTTTTCCTAAAATTCAAAAATTTTGGCTATTTTTAAGCACTTCTCGACATAAAAAATCATCTGTCATTGGCAACCACAGGATAGGGCGACTCAGCCCATTGAATCCCACGAACAGATCTACATATAAACACAACCACAAAGAGCATCAAGTTGATACAAAATGAATACACATCAAAGCACAACATAGCTCTCACCCTACCCCTTGTCAAAACCAAGGCATGAAATACACAAGGAGTAGGCCTAGCATAATTTGACAAAAAGTCTAAAGCTAGTCACTAACCAACTGCTCGAACATAGCCAAGCTAAAAAGAACTATCAAAGAGGTCATCCTAAGTGGTGGTTTGAACTACCTACCTAACTAAGGACAACTCAACTAGGAGCTCCTACTAGGCGAGAACTCTTATAGCCTGATCAAGAAATAGTTTCTTTTAGCACATTGGGTCTTTTAGCATCTTATTTTCCATACTCGCGCATGTAAAAAGGAGGGAGCTGAGCGTAGTGACCCAAGGAGAACATGGCATCTGCCTTAGGTCCTGTCTCGGTACCGAAGAACCTACCAAGCGCTCGCAAGGGGACACTAAATCCTTTTCTAACGCTCACTTTTATTTTCACTCCAACCTTCTTGTATTCTTGGTTTTTTTAGCTAGATGCCACCCCTAGGAAGACAAGGCATCAGCCCCCCCAGGTCTTGTCTCGTCCCGAGGAACCTACCAAGCCCTCACAAGGCGATAAACAACAACTCAAGGATTTTCTTTCTTTCCTTTTCTATTTTTATAGGGGTTAGAACCCCTTTTTACACACTTTCGTATATTCATATATTGTCTTTTAGATATTTAGGGTTTTGCCTCTTTCCATCATTATTTTAGTAGGTTTATCTAATTGCCTCACAAATAACATGAACTCCTAGAATGGCCGCCTAGCAGGTCAGCAGAACAAGGTCACTAGAATTGCCTTCTAAAATAGGTCTTTCAATGCCTGACAATGCCTTTGCAGGAGGCAATGACTACTCAGACCTCCCCTAGACATAGAAAGCCTAAACCTGGGACTTCATGCCTTGAGTGCCAGTCCCCAACAAATAAAAGAAAGTAATCCTTACACACACATATATCACTAATTGCTTAAGGGAAAAGACTCGGAAAGGGGACAAAACCACCTGGAATGGCCACAAGAAGCTTCTTCGCAGCAAAGGTTCCCTCCAGCGACTTTGTCAACTTGTATGATGCAATCACTACAACAAAAAATCCATTAACTATACCTGCACCAAACAGACATGGGGCCCTCTTGGCCTAAAGAAATAACACATTTCATTGCAAACTAGCTGGCCCTCTTGGCATAAAGAAATCGCACATTAAAACCTTAAAACAACTGGCCCTCTTGGCCTAAAGAAATCAAACAAACTAGCTCATATAGATCCCTCCTTGGAAGAAAGTGGATATACAAAAATATGCTCCATTCCAAGGGGAAAAATAGGGCTCTTAGTCCTAAACTAAATGCATCAAGTTGTGACCCATACCTCCTACATATATAGCAAGAGGTGTACGCATAACATGTCATCTAATCAACCTATGGGTCTAGGATAATAGTGGTAGTTGGGTCTCGGCCACTCTTTGCATTACCCATATCAACCATCGCTTGCCATATAATGCATGGTCTGATAACATTCCCCACAAGCAACTAGGTCCCATCTCGTTATCAAGAGCGACATCTGGACTAGGACAACAGTTGAAGAAGAGGTCCTCTTCATAAACAAAATTAGCTAAGGAATTCGCAAATTGATTTCAATAATGTGGAATCAACTGAAGAGATATGCTCTTCCGGACTGTATATGTCCCATTGAGTTGATTTAAGATTAGATGGGAATCCCCCTTTACCAACAACCGCCGAATTCCGCATGTCTTGGCAATATTCAGTCCCATTATCAAGGCTTTATACTGTGCCATATTGTTAGTGAATCCTATCCCAAGATAAACAGCTAATTTCATTGCAATTCTACGTTGAGGATCTCGGATAACTACTCCAACACTCCCTTTTTTATTAGGGCTCCGGGATGCTCCATCAAAGTATAACATGTACGTCCATAATGGGTTTACACAGCCAGCCATCAAGAACTCGCCTATTCGTAATTATGATAGTCAAAATTCAATATATTGAGAGGATGAACTGACGGCTCCATCCCACCTTCTTCATTAAACTCAACATGGATGCTTGTCAAAATCTGCAAACAGTGATGGCAGAAAAATTTGATTTCCCTCACAAAGGTACTGTCTTCTTGCTCAATCACTTTGGATCCCTTGCTCCACCAGATAAGCTTTCCCTGATGATATCTTTGCTCGAGATATGGGTGCTCCAAATAAGGGATTAACCGCCCCATCAACCTTTATCACTCCTGTAGGTCTCAAATCAACCCCAGCATAGACCTGCAATGCATTTAGCGTGTTAGCATACTCAGAAATAATAAGGTTTAATCTTATTAAGATTAACCTTATTCTTAAATTCCACTCCTTGTAGATCAGCTAATAAAGCCGTGGACTTATTTTTACCTAACCGAACTATCTTGTAAGGGCCATCCCATCTAGGTTCTAGCTTTCCTGGAAATAGCTCCCTACGTGCATCGTAGTATAGAACTAACCGCCCTTTCTTAAAGGTATATTTCTTTGCTTTTAGATCATGCAACCGCTTCATCCAACGTTTAGCCACTTCTTGGTGCAACAGACTCTGCAATTTAAGTTCATCCAAGTGGGCTATAGTAGTAAACCGCTCGAATAGGGCATCTTCATCACCCAAAGAATGATTGATTGAGAATCTTATGGTCGATAACTCAATTTCTAAGGGCAAGACACACTCCTCCCCATAAACAAATTTAAATGGGGTGTGGCCAGTGGCTCGCTTAAATGTCGTGTTATATGCCCAAATCGCCACATATAATATTGTATCCCAGTCCCGCTTCTTTTCGGAGACTATTTTGGATAGGATACCCACAAGTTGCTTATTGGTACTTTCAACTTGTCCATTTGCTTGTGGATTATAAGGGGTTGTCTTATTATGCTTAATTTTCCATGCTTTAGTCAGGTTTTTAATCACCTTGTTCAAAAAATGGGTTCCACGGTTCGATACTATTTTCTTTGGTGGACCAAAACAGCAGATGATCTGCTCAAGTAGGAAACTGACAATCTCTTTTGCATTGCCCTACCTCATCACTCGTGCTTCTGACCACTTTGTAAAGTAATTAGTTGCTACTATAATATATATTTTCTAAGTAGTAGACTAGTCTCTCTTGTAAAAAGATAGTGCATTATAGCAGCATAGTAGGAGGGAATAGATGCCGTATCAATCTTGAAAAAAGTTTCCATATCACTTCCTTCAGTCGAGACCTATTTTGGCTCTCCAAAATCCACAAGACACTTGACAATGCCCTGCAGCTTCGACGAATTACTCTTAATTTCGTAATCAAATTCTTGCAAAGTGATTAACCACTTTGCTAAACAATCAGGCGGCTGTAACTTATTCAACAACAATCAAAGCCCTTCAGCCTTCGTATAAAAAACCACCTTCTTATAAAGAATGTATTGCCTGAACTTTTTGGTTGCAAATACCATCGCAAGGTAAACTTCTCCATATAGGTATAGTTAATTTCCGATATACCCAACTTTCGACTAGCAAAAGCTATCGGATGGTACCACTTCTCCTCCCAAATTTGGGATAAGCAGCAGCTAATACTATACATGGTTGCTGCTGAAAATATATAGAACATTTTGCCCCTTTTAGGTGCTTTTAAAATAGGTGCTTTGGCAAGCTCCTGCTTCACATCATCAAAAGATACTTTGCAAGCATCATTCCATGCAAACTGACAGTTAAAGGACAATAGGTTCGTTAGTGGCAACGTTCTTTCTGCAAGGCATTGATAAATCTCCAATAATACCCTATCAATGACAGAAAGCTATGCACTTCCTTTGGAGTACGTGGCAGACTCATGGCGACTATGACCTTGATTTTTTCAGGGTCGGTTGTCGCAATCCCTACTGAATTGACCACATGGCCTAACAATAGTCCATAAGGCACTCCAAAGACGCACTTCCACGTGTTGAGAGCTATGCAAAATTGTCTACAACGCTAGAAACACTTTCGCAAAATAATCAACTGCCTTTCTCTTACGGTGGCTACTCCCAATTCATCAATGAATACTTTCAACTCCTCTAGGGAGATGTCACCAAAGGTCTTGTCGGTTGTTCTTTGCCACAAACCAGGTGTATTATATAACCCAAATGCCACCACATGGTATGCAAAGGTACCAAAGATAATGATAAATGTTGTTTTCAGCTTGTCTTGCTTAGCAATTGCCATTTGGTTATACCCTACAAAGAAATCCATGACTGAATATATTTCCCTACCCGCCAATTGATCCAAAATTTGGTCAATAAACGACAATGGGTAGTTATATTTAATAGTCTATTTATTTAGCTCTCTAAAGTCTACACAAAGACGGATTTGATTATTCTTCTTCTTTCTAATCACAACTAGCAAACACCATTCAGTATGCTGAATTGGGAAGGTCAAACCCGCCTTCCGCAACTTCTGAAGATCTTCAAATAGCCTGTCCATTAGTTCAAAAGGCATACACCTTACTTTCTGACATACAGGGTGGGTACCTTCCTTTACACGAATGGTATGCACAACTAGATTGGGAGGAATACCCCTAAGTATGTCATAACTCAAAGAAAAGATATCATGGAACTCCTGAATCAGGGACACATAGTCCTCTCTCTCTTCCGAACTGTGCATGGAACCTAATTTGATAGGCCGCAAATCATTAGGTGTGCCAAGGTCCAACTCAATAACGTCTGCATCTTGAGGCTCTATTGGCTCATTCAAGGTTATTTGATAAATATCCTCTGTAGTAGTAGTGGACCCTTCTTTAGATCCATCGCCCGATGATGTCTCACTACCAGATGGATCATCTACTATTTCTAGTTCAGTGGAGGATAATGGAGCTCTCTCACTCTGAGGAGACTCAGGGTAAGCATCCACTATTACACGATGGGCACCTCAACCTAGAATAATTCAACCACTGGGTATATCGACTTGACAGTTTGTCTGTAGAATCCATGGTCTGCCTAGCAAAACTCAATAGCTAGGACATCCTACAAACCTTATCACCCTAAAGTCTAGATAGCATTCCATGCTCGCAACTGTAACGTAGACTTTAGTGATGTAACCTTTCGGTTGCCTTAGAATATCATTAGCCATCCTAAGAAGTGTGGAGTCGTCTTTTTGGATCTCTAGACCTAACCTCTCCATCAAATCTGAACTCATGATATTGACGGAGGATCCAGTGTCCATGATAGCGTGCTCCACTAATATTCCATCCACATATGCTGGAAGCCTAGGGCAATGCGTTTCAGCATGATCGAACCAATCTTCTCCCACTCTAGCTATGCCCAAAGGTTCTACAATATACCCTATACACAGGATTTTCTTGAATTTCTTGCGTACTCTTGGAGAAAGTTTAATCAATTGTAGGAGATTTACATCTGGTTTAACTTCATAAAGAGAATTTGCTAAGTCAAAGTCGTGGTAGCTAGCCAAAGTTCTCTTCTTGCGCCAAACCATTCTCTCCTTTGGTCTTTCAATCGGCTTTGGTGCCTCTTTTTTAGCCTTTACCTTCTTTCTTGGAAATCCTTCATCCTTCTCGGGATCAACTTTACTACCAACAGGTCTTAAAGGTCCACCTTCCATATTAGGATTTAGGACTCGCTTTTCCCTAGCATCTTGCTTAGGGTTTCATTCGACAGGTTTTACAATTCCTTTGTCACCCTCTTTGATCTTTTGACCTCTTGTTATGGCTCGTAGATTAGAAGTTTCAGCATCATTGACACATACGGCCTCAATGAGGCTGACTCCACTGCCATGAGGCAACTCCTCTATAGTAGCATTTCCTCGTTGTAGTATTTGTCTTGGTCCCTCATCTTACTGGAGATTATTCCCTTGTGCGCGATGGTTAATTGGACCTGGTTGTTTACTCCCTTGTTGGAGAGAACTGATCTTACTCCAACAGGTAGTAGCTAAATGGCCCGACTTTCCGCAAATATCGCATTTGACATTCGGGCAATTCCTATGGAAATATTGGCTACCACACCACTTACAGCTGAATCTTGAGGGGGTACCCTCCTCAGTGTGTTGACTCCCTATCAAATTTTGCTACTTCTTAAGAAAATTGACGCTGTCGTCATGTTGGGGGTTGAAGGTCTTCCACCGGGGTTTAGAGCAAAAGAGGAGTGTGGGATTCAAGGTTAGGAGAGGGAGAAAAGATTGGGGTTTGATAAGATTTGGGTTTTTGAGATGACTCAGTTGAAGAAGAAGACCTCAAGCTTTTTCTTTTACTTAGCATACATGAATGGAATGAAAGACTTTGTCTTGATTACATTAAATGCATATGTAGATAATAAGCCAATACATTTAGGGATTATCACAGATTTAATCCAAATGCATACTTCAAATGCAAGCTCAAACGGTTTCTATTTCATGAGTATTAATGGACAACTCCAAGATACAAGTATTTTGATGGAAGACTCTACTACATCCAAGACATGGATCAAAAACTCATGAAATGCATTGACAAAGCATAAAATTTACGTTAGCCCTGTTTTAAAACAGTAATTTCCATCCCATAATCAAGCTTCAAAAGTATACATAATCCCAAGAATAAGCTTCTCTAATCATTCACAAATGAAGCCCTGGTGTTAAGAGGTCAATTCCTTCTCTTACAACCACATAGATCACTTGTTTTCTCATCAAAATGGACAAGAACAGTGGGCTGCCCTGTTTATGACTGGTTTTTTCAGTCCAAAACAGCCCATACACCTTCAAAATCCTCCCCTTTGCTTGCCCCCAAAGTCACTCAAGTACTTGGGTACAAGATGGGCTTCATTGGACCATGAATATGGTAAAAGAATGAAAGAAGACGTACATAAGAGCATGCTGAATACTTTTCCTTAGATTTTCCCCTTTTATGGACTGTCATACCACTCATTTTTGTCATACCAAATGGACGGGCAAGAAGAGCTCTCACCATCTTTGTTTGTATCTCCTTCTTTAGCTTCAGTTTGACCTGAGTTTGCATGCTTTGGAGCATGCACCATAGCCCACAGCTCATCCTCCATCTGCCACAGGTATGCAGGCCCGATTTTTGCGTCGAAAAATGTGGGTTGCATTCCCTTCAACTCCCATATTTCAATTTGACCATTTAGGTCACTTATAAGTCATATAAGTCCATTATTCCAGGTCCCATACAAACCTAGTGGACTTTTGGCACTTCTCTTGATTTCTAGGCAAATTTTCCTCTTGAACCAATGTGACTTAGCCTACAGACTGTCAATTACCTCCAGTTGATCAAGTTGTGGGTTCCAATAGACTTAATTTTTGTCAATATATATGGTACAACTGAAAATTGTATGACAGTTACAAAAGAACTTATGAAATTAAGTGATATCTAAGTCAAATATTGGGTAACAATGGTTGAATTATGTATGAAAGTTCCTCATGTGAATCCTAATGAAGTTCTTCTGCAAACATAAGAAATCTATGATTTATATCATGAACAGAAAACTCTTTGACATTCACTCCCTCCTAACTTGCACATCCTTTGGCATGTGCCATTTCACAAAATTGCAGGTTAAGGAGGCTCTTCTTCTGACATATCTTCATCTTCATCCTCTAAGTCTTCTTCATCTTTCTTGTCTTCAAGTAGATGGCTCACATCCAAGTCATCAAGCTCATAAGTAGAAGACTCTCTTCGTTTGAAGAGCTTGATATGTTTACCGGCTACTATTGGTACCTTGACCATGGTCCCATCCATTTCAGCCAAAGTATAAGTAGCATTATCATGTACTACTTTCACCACATATGGTCCAAACCATTGCTTGGCTAACTTCCTATGAGCACTATATTGATTGTCCAAGCTGCTGTCATAGACAAGTACCCAATCATTCTCTTGAAGAGCTCTTGGATGGAGTTGATGCTGCTTGTCAAATCTCTTCTTATTCTTCAATCTTGCTGCCTTCAGCCTTTCAATGGTTGTCTTGACATCTTCTGGCCTTCTTTCAAGTTGCCTTATGCGCAAAATCAGCAGCTCTTCTCTATTTATGCCTTTCTCCCAAGGCAAGATAGTCCATGTGATAATAGACTCCTCAATAGGCATAATAGGTGGCTGCCCATATATTAGTTGAGCTGCGGAATATAACCTGTTACTGCACTATGGGTAGTTCTATCAGCCCATAATGCAAATGGAAGCATTCTGGGCCATTCTCTCATCTTTCCTTTGCAAGATTTTTCCAATGCTTTGAGAATTGGTTGATGACCTCTTTCACTCTTACCATTGCCTTCAGGATTGTAGGCTGATGTAAGAGATAGCTTGATTCCCAATTGAGCAAAGAAACGGCGAGCCTCATCGGCATCCAATTCTCCTCTATGAGCAGTTACTTTGGCAACACAACCATACATGCAAAATACTTCTTCAAGTAAAAATCTACAAACGGCTTGAGTGGACTTTGTTGTCGAGGCTTTTCCTTCCACCTGATTTGTGAGATCTTCTCTAGCAAGCACTAGATATCTCATGTTCCAAATTCCTATAGGTATGGTAACCCATCTGTAATGAATGGATAAAGGAAAGGTAGGCTGAAGCCCATCTCTATGCTTAACCATAGAGTACATTTGACAAACATGACAAGACTCAACAAAATGCTCAATGTCTTTATACATGTTTTGCCACCCAAATTTCTCTTTTATTTTGGCAAAGGTGCCCCATATGCCTCTATGGTCAGCCAATAGGCTTTCATGAAATTCTTGCATGACCTGTCTTTGAGTCTTCTTGTCTCCTAAGACATGAATAGGTGCTCTTCCTTTCTTTTTCGCATGCCTCCAAAGGTAGCCATCTTTGAGAAAGAAGCCATAAGCTTTTCTCCTGATTCTCTTGAACTCTTCATTAGTCCAATCTTCCCTCTTTGTCATAGTGCTCAGAAATTGGTCAATTTTTAGCCAATCACCTGCATAATATTCTTCTTTAAAGTGCAAACAAACCATAACAAAACATTGAGCATGCTATCTTTCAACTGCCCACCATCCTTCCATGGTTGTTTCTTCTTTCTTTGCTGTTGTAAAATTTGTTACAGTAGCTGAACTTGTTGTACTTGCTCTAATTAATGATGTACCTGCATTTTTGACAGTTGAACCATCATTAGGTACAGCTGTACTTGCTCTTTTCAGATCTGAACCTGCACAATTATAGCATCATTTTTAGCAAATATAGACTCTGTTTCTTCCTCATCCATCATCTCTTCTTCATCCTTATATTTGGCACGCGAAAGCATGTCTGCAACTAGATTATCTCTTCCTGCAATATGTTTCAAATCAGGATTTAAGGATTTAATATAGGCTATCCATCTTAGCATAGCTATGTCGGGAGTGGAGTAGTTGGTAATCATGCCCAAGAGTGGAAAACAATCTGTTTCAACTATTACATGTGCACCCATGAAGTACTCCTGGTCACATTTCAATGCAGTTACAACTCCCCAAAGTTCTCTTTTAATTTGAGCATACCTTCTTTGATGTTCATTAAGAACCTTCGCTCCAAATCGAATTGCATATCTGTTGCCCTCAAGATCATCTTGATCGACCGCCCATCCTATCCCAATAGGACTTGTGTCTACTGTGAGTATGATAGGCTGTCCATTAGAGTAATTAGCCCTCTTTAAGGTGGGCACATAAATCAACAATTTCTTCAATTTTTGAATAGCTTGAGTATGCTCTTTTTCCCATATAAACCTTTGGCCTTTTCTTAACAGTTGATAAAGATTTTCAGCAACATGAGCGAATTGTGGATCCAAATAAGATAGAAAACACATGCTCCAAGAAATCTTCTCACCTCCAAAACATTTGTGCATACTTCTCGCATTTTGCTGAAAGCATCAATCTTGGTTGAAGAAGGCTTTCGGCCATATGGACCACACATATGCCCTACCACAAGAACTTCTTCGAATCCAAAAACAAATTTAGCACTTGAAAGAGTAAGATTGACTTCTTCCAATTTAGACAAGATTTGAGCACAATCATTAATATGATCGGAAACAAACTTGTGGCATCCAAGCTCATTGAGTTCTTCATTCTTCTCATGAATTTCACATCCTTTGATCGGTACATCATCAAGGAAAGGAAGAGTTAGTTGGGGAATATAATCTCTCAATACTTTATGCATGGCATTCATCATGTGAGCTACTGAATTTGTAGCTCCTTGAGGTAGAGTACACATGCGGACTAAACCAAGAGGCGTCTTCATTGTAGTAATGTCTCGGCTCTCCAAAGCAAGCTGAAATTGGTCATAACCTGAACATAAATCACCCATGGAATAAATTAATCTACCTGCAAAAGCCTCAGCAAATTCATCAACAATTGGCCCCGAACCAACATTTCTAATAGTGACTTTATTGACAGGCTGTAAATCTTGAATGAATCGCAAAGATCCATTCTTCTTAGGTATAGTAAACCATCGGTTGGAATACAGAGCTGAAGATAGCTCCAATATTCACATCTTTATCATTTCATTTAAAAGCTCCAGTAACTTAGGAAAATGAGCCATTGGTACCGGAATTGGTTTAAGATTCCAAGGAACGTGTGGGACCGTGAAAATCACCATTGGTGCCACAATACTTAGATCCACACAGCCAATTTCATGAGGCTGAAATGAAAAAGATTTTCCATGTTTCTTTAATATCTGCATGAAGACTTGCTTTTCAGCTGGCAAGAGAAAAGAATCTTCACCAATTTTTAGCTCTTGTAAACTTTTAGCTGTAAATTGGTGACCAATATTTTTGGGATCACGAAGGCTTGGCTGTTTGGATGCCCTTTCTCCCAGTCCTTCACTTTCGGGAGGTAGTGGAGTTGCCACCGGCTTGACCTTCTTGTCAACTGTCTTATACTTTGTCTCTACTCTTACCTCATCCTTGTTTGGCTGTCCAAAAGCTTCTTGATCTACAAATTCTTGAATTATGTCATAAATATCCAATGTGCATACCTGTATGGACTGATTTTCTGCATGAACAGTTGCATGTATTCCAGCCAATGTATCATTATAAATCAACCCATGAAATAGCCCTGAAATTTCTTCATTTTCAGCCAAAACATCAATTTTCTTTAGCTCTTGTTCCACATGACATAAATGCTTTCTTTCAGCCCTATTCATGGCTGAAAACTATTTATAACAACCCACACTATTGGCTGTAAAAACCTACAAGTCAGCTTTTGGCATAGCCCCCTTTACATGTGGAGGAAAATTTTTATGACATGAAGCACCGTCATAGCCTCCACTTACAGTAGTGCTACCCGAAAACCCTTAAATTCTCGGGCATTAGGAGGTATAGGATGATCTCTCAATCGATCTCTATTCCGGCGATGATTTACACATACTGTCAAAAATTGGACAGCTTTGTCATTATCCTTACTTCTTATCCAAGCATATGATGAACCATCATCAAGGGCCTTTGTCTCCAAACGAGACTCAGAAATAAAAGGTTGACAAAGAAATTTGGATGTTACAGAAGCATTATGCACATAATATGTTGGAAAAGTATGGTATACTAGAGTGTAAGCCCATGGATACTCCATTAAAGTAGAATGTCAAGTTGACAATTTGATACATGAAATGAGAATGAGAATGTGGCTATGTGCAAATAGATGGTTGGTAGCTTGATTTATCTTACCATCACTCAACTTGATCTCAGTTATGTAGTTGGATTGATTACTCAGTTCATGCAAAGGCCAAGAAACCTTATTTAGATGTAGTAAGAAGGATTATGAGGTATGTAAAGATTACACTACATTATGGACTATTTTATGAGTATGGGAAGCCTCTTGAGCTTATAGGATACAATGATGTAGATTGGGTTGATGTCCATCGGATAGAAGATAAACAAGTGGGTATGAATTTGGACTTGGTAGCAACATGGTTAGTTGGAGCAGTAAAAAGCAATCCAATGTGGCTCTCTCGAGTACTGAAGCAAAATACAAAGGTGCAACCTTAGCTACATGTGAAGCTGTTTGGCTACTTAAGATGTTAGATGATTTGGGAGTACATGTGGATAAACCAGTCAAGTTGTACTATGATAACATGAGCAGTGTGCTTCTTGCAAGTAATCTTGTTTATCATGCAAGATCGAAGTACATAGAGGTGCATTTCCATTACATTAAGGAAATGGTACTTGGAGGCAATATAGATTTTATCCATGTAAAGATAAAAGACCAAGTGGTACATATCTTTTCTAAGTCACTTGGTAGAGATAAGTTTACTCATTTTAGATTGCTTCTTGGGATATAAGAGATGACTTGAGCTTGAAGGGGAGTGTTAAGAATCAAGCTCATTTGTCATACCTGACATGACAACCATAGAACTTAGCTATCACTTGCATGTGTGTGTGTTATATAGACTTAACTCTAGTTAGTATGATGGTTAGTTAGACCTAGTGTGACTTATCTTTTATTATGTCACTAGTATAAGGTGTGTAAGTTAGATGGATGAATAATGAAGAAGAAGCTTTGGAGTACTCGGCTCTTAGAGCTTACTCTATGTTTGTGTCTCTTTCTCTCTCTCTAAATCTTGAACAATAATTAAATAAGATCATGACTCCATGTCATTTTAGGAGACTAGAGTGACACTATGCCTTACAAGTAGAGGGGTTGATGTGCTACACTCTTCCTCATTTCTCACTCTCTTTGAACCAAGTGCGATGTCATTCTCAACTAATCTAGTGCAAGTAGACACTCAAAAATCAATTCTAGATGAACCAATAGGTGACCCTAGTCTATTCTAGGAACCTAAGATTCAAGTCGATCCTTATCAGTTATGATCAGAACCTTCTGTTGCAAAGTGAACTCAAGCGAACCTAGGCAATAAAGCTCGTGTTATTCTAAGGAGTATTGGATAGCATCGCTTAGGATTATCTCTTGATGGGCCACTAAAATCATGTCATTGAGGGATCCTCAGTTGGGCACATTACAAAAATGGCAGTCAAGATGCCATTTTGGTAGGTCATGAACAATTTTGAAAGGCATTTTGAAGACCTGAGGACAAATAAGGGTTTTGGAGACTTAGTGAAGAGATATTTTCTTCTACTTTTCTATTTCACAATATTTACAAAGTATGAGACTCTTATCTTACTTCCACGGCTTCCTCCTTGCCAATGGACACTTGTTCTAGTTTATTGGGATCAAATGGAGCTTATACCATATCATTCTTGTGAGGTTTGAAGGTGTGGAGTGCTGCTGTCAACAATGTGATTTGCACTAATTTGAAGGAGGTAAACCTCCCTATGCACTTTTGATTATATGGCAACTCCTCCTTACTAGAAAACTTCTATGCACTCCAAATAGCCTTGGTCATCTTCCATATTGATCATTCAAGGCATTTCTTCTCCATTTCAACCCTATCCAACCCTTCTAGGACTTGTCATAATAGAGCAACAATAGTCCACTTCATATTTTACCATAGTATTGAACTTTATTCTCATTCCAACAGAAGTATTGGTTCATTTGAGGCCTCTATTGTATCCATTCAAGGTATTAACCATGACAAGGAGTCCATAAGCTTCATTCTTCAAGGTCAATTTCTCAAGAAAGTAGGGTAGCATGAGATTTTTGCTACAATCTTGGTCTAATTAAGGGGCTTTTGGTTCATTCTACTTCCATGAATCCTTATGAAGCTCAATCTATCCATAGTGGACAAATATTCAAGCATTCTTTGAAGATTGGAAGCCTTTTCTCGCTATCTTCCACCTAGACAGTAGGAAGCTTATAATCTCTTTTATTCTTGAAAAATAAAAGGTCTTTCAATGTTCAATAAAGAATCTATAGGTTAACAAATATGAAAAAAAAAGAATTCAATAAGACATGAATGATATAATAAAGTGAAACTATTAATTTATATTTTAATTTTTGAAAGATAGGATACATTGCATGACATTGCAATGCATTGAATTAAACTCTTCTTTAGCTACATATAAACAAAGTATATCAAAATAAATTAACTTTTTAGTTAGAAAGATCTATTAGAAAAAATTACAACAAATTAGAACTCAAATAATTGTATCAAGATTTTTTAAGTATTTATAAATTATGTAAATATAGAGAAAAAATATTGTTAGTATTTACAAATTATATAAATATAGAAAACTATTTTTTATATTTATAAAGTATGTAAATATAGAGAAATATTTTATTGACATTTATGAAGTATGTAAACATAAACAAATACTTTCTTAGTATTGAAAAATTATATAGAGATAGACAAATATTTTTATTGGTATTTATGAGTCATGTAAATATTAAAAAAAGTATATTAAGATAATTAAAAGTAGGTTATTAAACTTGTTAAATAGAAATAATTAAGTCAAAATTAATAAGTTACATATATAGCCATTAAAAATTATTGAATAGCGTGCATGGCTATTAGAATTTGGGATATTGGAATCAACTCACTTTGCCAATGTGACAAAGTAAAGTACGAACCCTTGTTCATAAAGCAACTAAAAGGTGAGTATAATTCTCCTTCAAGAAAATACAAGCCTAAAAATTCCTAGGGAAAATACTCATATGATTGACTTACATAGCTTCCAAAGTGAAAATTGAGATTCCAAGGTTTCAACCTAGTTTTCATAAATTAAGATAAATTTCACCCATATTCCAACACATAGAAGCCTAGAAAAATAGTCAAGGAAGATTGCGAGCAAAGGACAAAACACATTGAAAAAGCTAATTGGAATTGTGATTTCAAAGGAAACTTAGAAAAATTCAAAATGAAAATTAGGAGAAATCCAAGTAGGGAATGAGACCAAGTTGGAAATAATTGCCGCTATGTTAAAACCTTACTCAGATTGCCTCCCTATCTTGTGTAGAAATAGAGGATTTCTTGTGCTTGCAATGGTGCATACAAGTTTACTTGATGCACTTAGGAAGTTTGATTAAATTGATCAAAATCATAATGTACCAAATTTACAACAGGATAAAAGGAAAGCATGCTAGATCTCCCATAAGGCTAGCTATGGATCCCTTTTACGAGGGGGATTGGTTTTGCTACTTCAAAGAGTTCGGATCAACCCCAATGGAGAGAGGTAGCTCCGTAGGGGGATCCTTGGGCAAGAGGAGTTGAGGGTTCCAGGGGGGCATTGGCCAGTAAACTCTTAGACTCCTAGGAACCATCCAAACCCCAATGTGACTCGAGATGGATTTCCTGACGGCCCCGATACTAGTTAGGGGTGGAAATGTTATTAAAATAAAGGCCTTCGAGTCGTTCTTCCAAATGGACAAAAGGTGAACACTTGTACAAGTTTCTCTAATAAATAAAGAATTGTTTTTTTTCAAAGGATTTTTTTCATTATTTATGTGTTGTGTCTTAAGAATTAGGGCCGAAAACATTTCAAAAAGGACACTTGTAAGAAAATGATTAAGTTGTTAATTAGTTGAGGTTTTAAAAGAATGAACCCTCCAAACTTGGCCATTTAGATGTGATTAATGAGAGAATATATAATTCATTTAAAAGGTCGACCATTAAATGCCTAAGGATGTTAACTCATGTCAAGGGTCACTTTTTGGCTGTTATTCTTTCTTTTTGAATGATTAAATATTCTACTATCATGCTTCCCACCAAAATCACACTTCCTTTTTTGTCTACATTCATTGAACCATCGTTCTCTCCTCTTCTCTTTGTTTAATCTTAGTTCTTAAAAGCAGATTTTACTCTATCATAAAATTTCTCACCAAAATCACTTTTGGTTCGTACCAGCAGCCTGCATTGGTCTCCCTTCATCTCCTTTCACAAAATCTTGAGAATGTGATCCACAATCAAAAGAGTCTCTATAGAGAGAAAAACACTACTTACTTGCCGATTGAGCTATAGAGATATGGTCCTCCATGGATCTGAAACGAGATCAGCTCGTCAGTTTTCAGCAAATCCAACTAGATTGGGACATTCGAGTCACATCTTTACTTCGTTCCCTAAGACATCCATTCTGTAAGATTTTGTTTCAACCAAATCCAAGCTTTTTCTTCCATCTCTTCAATTTGATTCATAAGAAAATGGTTAAAAGAGTCCCATGGTGTTGATACAAATTGGTAGGGATAGATATACTAAGGATGGACCTCAAGCTAATAGAATAGAAAGTGAAAATTTTCACCTTGATCTTGGTACTTGAAAATAGAATATCTTCATCATACAATTTTACAATATCAACTTTTTACAAGCACTAATAGATAAGACAATGATAATATATTATAATTAGAAGAAAGCACTATCCAAGAGAGAGAGTGGAAGAATGGGAGAGCTTCTTACCCATTGCTTGCTTGCTTGAACCTTGCTTCTTCTCATTCACTTTAGCCTTCGAAATCAGCCTCTCTTAGTGGCACGGCTCTGATACCATGTCAAGAATCGTGTGGTGGGGGGACTTGCTTGAGCTGCTATGCCAACCACACACTGTATACACAAGAGGAAGCTCACTCAAGAACACAAGAAGAGAGATGGAGGCCAAAAACGTTTTCTTGTTGGTTTTTTCTTCTTCTTCCACACACTATACAATGTACACAAAGTATAGATAAGATACAATATAAAGGAAAGTGGCCTACTAAGTCAAACAATGCATAATTGACTACACTAATCGACTGGCACTATGTCTTTGCCAGCTGTAGGTAGGTGTAACAAACTAAATATAATAAGTGATAAGTTAGTGGCCATGTGAGTATCATAATGACTACCAACGTGCTAAGTGTAGACATGCGGACCCATCTAGCCAAGCGGTCCATCATCAATGTCCGCACGTGTTGAGCTTGCCATCTCAACACATCGAACTGGTTAGCAACCAAGGCACACACTTCATTAATGAAGTGATCATGCATCTTCTATCCACCTTTCTAATTATCCATCGAAAATCCTCGCCATACTACCCTCAGGCAAATGGCCAAGCGGAATCCACCAATAAAATTCTAGTAAACATCCTTACCAAGGTAGTCTCTGCTTCGCGTAGTGACTAGAATAATAAGCTGATGGCAGCCTTGTGGGCTTACTGCATAGCCTACAAAACGATTGTAGGCCAGACATCTTTTAGGTTGACCTATGGAACTGAAGCAATTCTACCTATAGAGTTCTTCGGTCCTAGCATGAGGATCGCACTTCACGAAAGATGGGAAGGGAAGGAAGCATGGCAAAACATCTAATTGAACTCGAACGCCTCTCGAAAACTCACCTCCTAGCTACCCATGCGCTCATATACAATAAAGCACGACGCAAAAGCTCATTTGATAAGCATGTCAAGCAGCGTGACTTTGAACAAGGTGACTTAGTGTTAGATATGATCAATGCCCCACCCTCATTAGGTGCTACCAATGATCCATGGTGCTCAAAGTTGTAAGGCCCCCATTATGAGGAGAAACCAAATGTGAGCCGGACATTGGTTGAGTCCTGACTTGTATAGCAGATGAGGTCTATGCGACCAGATGGCAAAAAGGTGACCGTTGTGGGTCTAATCTTTGGGTTAGACGGAGTGGTTAAGCTGGTAGCAACTCGAGGCGCATTGCATCGAGTTGCGGGGTAAGGGAGTTAAAAGGGGCCCCTATCGTGGGGTCCGGGGGCCGCAGAAGCGGCCCCTGGCTGCCCGATGGTAAAGGAAATATTCCCTGGTATATTCCCTGGCCGACTAGTGGAGGCTTATATGGTAGGTCGGTCAGGCCAACCTCACGGCCTTCGCAGGCTATAAAAGCTAAACCCCTTCACAGCCATTGATCACTCATCTTTAACACAGTCAGAGTTGTTGTTCCAGCTAGCCTTAAGCTCTTCACCTATCTTCTGTCTAGATCGCCATCTAAGCTTCACACAGTGGAAGTGCACGGGTGGATAGAGCCATCTTTGTATCAATTGTTTGAAGTTAAAGAATTTACTGATTCTCCTCTTATCTGTTGTGTACTCTCTATCTCTTTCTCAGATTCTGTTCGCTGCGCCGTGTAATATTTTACATGGTATCAGAGCCCAGGGGGCTCTAGAGATCGGAGAGTGTGCAAGAGGCAAAGGCTTCAACAGCAAAGAGAAACTATGTCGACTTCTAAAAGCGGTTTTGGCGCATTAGGAAGTGGTGCAGGAGGTGGTGTTGCTGTACTGGCTATTCAAACACTGAGGGTTCGTCCACCAACCTTCAGCGAAGAAAAGTTAGATGGTACAAACTACACCTTGTGGAAGTTCAAAATTACAACTATCCTTGATTCTTATGAGCTTCTGGAGACTGTGCTGGGGACTGACGTAGAACCACAGTCTACCCCCGACCCATCAAATCCTAGTGTGATGATTCCTCCGAATGCAGATCTTCTACGAGCTTGGAAACAAAGGAATGCAGATGCATTGTGTGCCTTAGTTACAAGCTGTTCTGACAGTGTTTTGACTTTGATTCAGCATACAACCAAAGCGTCAGAGGCTTGAATGTACTAAGGAGTCAGTATGAAACATGAAACCAAACAAGGATTCAAAACTTGGAGAATCAACTAGCAGCGGAGAAGTTTGCTGAAGGAGAGACGGTTGAAGCATTCATCACTCGGATTAAGAATCTGCGCGACCAGATGGTTGGCGCTGGGATACAAAAGACTAGTGAAGAGCTAGCTCGGAGGTGTCTTCAGATTTGTCCACAAAAGTTTAATGGACTAGTAACTGCCCTTAATACTCAGGTGAGACCTCAAGCTTTGACTTTTGAGGAGATTTGTGCATTATTAATGGAGGAGTTGAGGCTAAAAGCCCGAGAAGGAAGCAACAATGGAGATGCTGCATTCTCTGCCAATGCAAAAGGCAAAGGTGGTTTCTTCACCAAAAATGATGGTTACAAAAAGAAGAAGGGTGGCAAGAAGAATTTTCAAGGAGAGTGCTTCTATTGCAAGAAGAAAGGACATACAATAGCAGATTGTCGTGTCAAGAAGGCAGATGAAAAGAATGGTACCCTTAAAAGTAAAGGGAAAGAGGCAGCCCATACGGCTAAAGCAGAGTTGGAATTATTCATGGCGACCATTGAGGAAGTGTGCTCCTCGGTGCAAGAAGAATCTACCACTGACTCATGGGTATTGGATAGTGGGGCCTCCCGTCACATGACCAACAAGAAAGGTCTATATAGTTCTATGCAGCCTCTACAAGAATCCATCACTGTGACGGTTGGAAATGATGCTAAATGCCCTGCTGCGGGCACAGGTACTATTTCTTTTGTTGCTGCAAATGGTGAAGTCAAAAAGCTTTCAAATGTGTTGTATGTTCCTGAAATCAGGAGAAATCTCTTATTAGTTGTGTTGCCATAACTGATCTTGGTCATGAAGTGAGGTTCAAGAAGACAGGTGCAGAAATTATTGATAGTGCTGGCACAATTGTTAGCAAAGGAGAAAGAAGGAACAACCTATATGAGCTAAGTGCTCTTACAGCCACCGCTGGAGTGGGCACAAGTAAGCTTTGGCATGAAAGTTTTGGACACATCGGATTTGCACTGTTAAAGGAGATGCAAAAGCAAGGTATGGTTGCTCACCTACCTATAATAACTGAATTGAAGGAACCATGTGAAGCTTGTATGATGGGCAAGCAACAGAGAAAGGCATTTCCATGAGAAAGCAGGAATAGAGCATAGGCTCCTCTAGAGTTGGTGCATGCTAACTTGTGTGGTAAGATGACTACACAGGCCTTGGGGGGATCTTCTTATTTTATGTTGATTGTCGACGACTACATTGGGAAGATGTGGGTGTACTTCCTTTGTGATAAGGCTCAAGCTTTTGGTAAGTTTAAAGAATGGCTAAAACTTGTGAGAATAAAACATGGAAAAGTGTGAAGAAATTTAGAACAGATGGTGGTGGTGAGTTCAACTCAAAGGAGTTTGAAGGCTTTTGCAAGAGCAAAGGGATCAAGCGTCAATTGATGATGCCTCACACACCTCAGCAGAACGGTGTTGTGGAACGCAGGAATCGCACCATTGTGGAGATGGCAAGATGCATGCTAAAGGGCAAGGGACCATTTTTGGGCTGAAGCTCTTAATACTGCAGTCGACATTCTAAATCGGAGCTACACAAAGGCTCTCAAGGGAAAAACACCTCATGAGGCTTACACTGGTAAGAAACCATTTGTCTCACATTTCAGAATTTTTGGATGTGAATGTTATGCACATGTTCCAGATGAGAAAAGAAACAAGTTAAAACCAAAAAGCAGAAAATGTATCTTCTTGGGTTATAGTGATGAGCATAAGGCTTATAAATTACATGACCAAGAGGCAAATAAGATCATCGCGAGCCATGATGTGGTGTTCAAGGAGGAGCCGCATACAGTGGAGGAGGAGAAGGCAAGTTCTTCCACTTTATCATCAAGCGAAGAAGTAGTCCACTATGAACCTGTCCCTAGAGCTATCCCTATCCTTAAGGAGGAGGAAGCATCATCTTCAGATGATGAGGAAAAAGTTCACCAACCTGATATCACCCCACCGAAAAAGCCATTGCCGCGCTGGGTGAAGCAGCTCTATGATCACAATAATCCTATGCCTGCATCTGTTTAGGAGAAGATAGATGGACCAAGGAGGTCTCAGAGAATAGAGGAGCAAAGGAGGGCTTCTGCTCACATAGTCAATATGGCCTTGATGGTTGAGATTATGAGAGAAGTAAAGGAGCCAACTGACTTAGAAGAAGCATTTGCAGATCCATCATGGAAGGCTGCTATGCAGGCGGAGTATGACAGCATAATGAAGAATGACACTTGGGAGCTAGTGGATCGACCAGCAAAGTGGAAGGTTATTGGCACCAAGTGGATCTTGAAGGTAAAGTACAAGGCTGATGGTACCTTAGAAAAGTACAAAGCTAGACTGGTTGCCCAAGGATTTTCACAAGTTTAAGGGTTTGATTTTCAAGAGTCATTTGCCCCAACTGCCAGAATGACCACTATTTACACAATACTTGCAGTGGTTGCCCACAAGAAGTAGCCAGTGTACCAAATGGATGTTAAGTCAGCGTTCTTAAATGGTGACCTCAAGGAGGAGGTGTCCACTAGGGTTTGAGGCCCCCCATTCTGAGAACAAAGTGTGTAAGCTGAAGAAGGCATTATATGGGCTGAAACAAGCCCCCAGAGCATGGTACCAGCGGATAGATAAGTTCTTTTTAAACCTAAACTTCAAAAGATGTGCCTCAGATGCTAACTTGTATGTTTACAGGGATGGTAAAAAGTCTGTAGTGATTGTCCTATATGTGGACGACCTTCTTATTACAGGTGACTATGAAGATATGATCAACCAAACTCGAAAGGCTTTGAGTTCTGAGTTTGAAATGACAGACTTGGGCTTGCTGCACTATTGTTTGGGGATTGAAGTCTGGCAAGAGCTAGGAAAGATCTTCATCTCTCAAAAGAAGTATGCATGGGAGATCTTGAAGGCATTTGGCATGACCGAGTGCAAGGAGATAGCTACACCTATGGAGGTGAATGCAAAGTTATTTGTTGAGGATACAACAGCACTAGCAGACATTGGGAGGTATAGGAGGTTGGTCGGTAGTCTGAACTACTTGTGTAACACCAGACCAGATATCAGTTTTGCTGTTGGTGTTTTGAGCAGGTTCTCAAACATACCTCATGAGAGTCATTGGTAGGCTGGGATGCGGGTGCTCAGATACTTGAAGAAAACTCTTGACTATGGTATCATATACAGTTTCGAAACTTCTCTTGTGGGGAACTGTGACTTAGATAGGGTAGGAGACGTTGATTCTAGGAAGTCAGTTTCTGGTTATTGTTTCTCTTTGGGTTCATGAATTTTCTCTTGGATTAGTAAGAAGCAGCCAACAATGGCATTGTCTTCTACCGAAGCAGAGTACAAGGTAGCTTGTTTTGCTACATGTGAAGCAGTGTGGTTGAGAAGGATTCTATGGCATATGGGAGTGCAGGATGAAGAACCAACTGTGCTGAGATGTGACAATCAGAGTTACATTGCCGTTGCAAAAAATCCAATGTTTCATGTACGCACCAAACATATAGAGATCCAGTATCACTATGTGCATGATTTGATGGAGGATGGGATAGTGGAACTGGTCTATTGTCCAAGAGAGGAGAATGGAGCAAATATCTTCACCAAAGCACTTACGAAGGATCTACTTCAAGTTCATCTTCAGAGACTCGGCGTTGGGCCAAGGAGATAGTTCACCTATGGGTGGACATTGAGGGGGGGGGGGTGTTAGATATGATCAATGCCGCACTCTCATTAGGTGCTACCAATGATCCATGGTGCTCAAAGTTGTAAGGCCCCCATTATGAGGAGAAGCCAAATGTGAGCCCGGACATTGGTTGAGTCCTAACTTGTATATCAGATGAGGTCTATGTGATCGGATGGCAAAAGGGTGACCGTTGTGGGTCTAATCTTTGGGTTAGACGGAGTGGTTAAGCTGATAGCAACTCGAGGCGCATTGCATCGAGTTGCGGGCTAAGGGAGTTAAAAGGGGCCCCTATTGTGGGGTCCGGGGGCCGCGGAAGCGGCCCCTGGCTGTGCGATGGTAAAGGAAATATTCCCTGGAATATTCCTTGGCCGACTAGTGGAGGCTTATATGGTAGGTCGGTCAGGCCAACCTGACGGCCCTCGTAGGCTATAAAAGCTAAATCCCTTCACAACCATCAATCACTCATCTTTAACACAGTCAGAGTTGTTGTTCCAGCTAGCCTTAAGCTCTTCACCTATCTTCTCTCTAGATCACCATCTAAGCTTCACACAGTGGAAGTGCACGGGCGGATAGAGCCATCTTTGTATCAATTTTTTGAAGTTAAAGAATTTACTGATTCTCCTCTTATCTGTTGTGTACTCTCTGTCTCTTTCTCAGATTCTGTTCGCTGTGCCGTGTAATATTTTACACTTAGTACTCCTATACTTCGTTAAGGGGCATAAACAGAAAATGAAGTTTAAAGGTCTAGTGCCCTTCAAGGTTCGTGTCATCAACCGAACCGGTAATGTCAAACTCGAGACTTTGGAAGGCGAGGGCATAGGCTTCTTCAATGGCAGTCGCATCAAGAATTCTTATCCTCCCACGCACCCCTTGTACAAACCACCAATGTTAGAACCGCCGGGGGTAGCCACAATCACAGAGATTGATGATGAAAATGAGAAAATCGTACAACCTGCCTACCTCTGCATCGCAATCACTACTAAGCAAACATGCATTGTTAAATGCCTTAATCGATGAGGGAGCAGACTTCAATGTCTTAACCCACGATCTTTGGACCCATATTGGCAAACCATAACTACATCCCACTACCATCAAATTGGGCCCATATGTGTCACAATATGCGAGATCTAGAGCATGGCATTTGTTGAAGCTATGGAGGTTGAAAGAGAAGGAAGAAACTCATGTAGACATTGACCTTGACAAAGACAATTTGTCACATAAGTGAATTAGGTTCCAAGATTGAGACTTGGACTCATAAACACAATCTTGTGTATTGACAGTGACAAGACACTTTACTGGAAAGAAAAGAGTACTATCATTGCATTAGAAAAAGAGTGCAAGTACAATGCTTTATAGGAATTGAGTGGTGGTACTTTCTCCTACTGTGCATATGGGATTCTAGTCTTGAGCCCTCACTGCTCCTCACGAAGGGACTAATATAGGTGTGATTGTAAATATCTCAACACCCCTCCTCAATCACAACCAAAAGTACAAAGCGTATAGAGGCTTTAGTGAAGGCAACCCCTCCAAAGTGTGGGCACACCATAAACGTGGCAAAACACCAGAGGCTGTCGTAGAAAAAGCTAACTGTGGGTACCACAAACATGATGGACATCCAAAGGCTATAGCAAGGGTCTCACAAAGTGTACAGAGACTGTAGTACAAGGCTAACTGAGGATTTTACAAGTTTACATCTGAGGCATTAGGGCTAGTAAATACAAAACTAAAAAAGTCTATCTTTATAGAAGGACTGATGAGGTTTGTCCTTCTCCTGGTGGTCTTCTTCTTCTTCTTCTTCTTCCTTTGCTCTGTTTTCTTCTTCTTCTTTGACTACAACTAGATAGTCCCTTTGGGACCTCTTTCTAGCATGGCAGAACTTCTCGGCATGCCCAGTCCTTTTGCAGAAGTCACAAAAGAGCTAATCCTTCTTGCCTTTGTACATGTTGCCAACATATAATGCATGTTCATCTCTAAAGATACTTGGTTCTTCCTTAGTTTTTAGCTTATTTTCCTCCTCTAATAGTGATGCCTAGATATCAACAAGTTCAGGGTTTGGTATATTAAGAGTTGTTGATACATTATTATATTCAGGAGGCAAACTCTTAAAGTAGAACACCGATGTGAGAGAAGTTTGCATAGGAACCTGACCACACGAAGTGTGTGGAATTTCTAAGAACGTACAACCCCGACCAAGAATGCGGAATGGTGATTGTGGAAAGAGGGGACAATGCTCAACAGGTGCAGGTGCCATTAAACAAGGCCTTAGTAGAGAAGGCACTAGGGCTGGAGCCTAAGGTGGAGAAGAAACTTAGAGAGATGTGTATGCTATGCTAAAGATGAAGAGGGAGGATGTTTTGACAAACAACGGTATCAGCATACAAGATATTCCCGATGCTAAGATCCGCATGCAGGAAAAGTTGGTGCACTCACTTTTCTCCAGCCAATGCTATAACTCCCTCATGCATCGGATTAGTGTGCATGTGCTGGAGAATGTGGCAGCCCACACCTTGGATGAGGTGGACTGGAATGGCTACATGCACAAGACGATAGACCAAGCAGCCAAAGCACTAGCCCTGGGTAGCAAACATGCAGGTGGAGAATCCCTAGCCTCTAAAAATACAGAGAGAAATAAACTTTCCTCGAAAGCCTCTTTCATCGGGTCTGGAAGTGTGCTAACGGCCATCATCTAGGAGGCTGTAAAAGAAGCCCAACAAGGAAACAAAGGAGTGGATGAGACCCCAGATAGGTCGCCAACCCACCAAGGGAAAGAGCCATCGAGCGATAGGATAGAAACTGAGACAGAGAAGGAGGAGCAGGAGGTTCAATCCGAAAGGAAAAAGACAAAGAAGCCCATTGGAAAGACGGCTCAGAAGAAGAAATAGAATGGGGGCAGGAAAAAGGAAAAAGAAGATCTAGAGAGAGCCAAAATGGAATCCCTAAGAGAGGTGACGGAGAGAAAAAAGAAGTATAAGGAAGAAAGCGAGAAAAATCAAGGAAAATAGAGGAATAGAGAGAAAGAAGAGCTGTGGAAAAGGAGCCAGACTGGTTGCTCAATGATTTTCACAGATTGAAGGGTTTAATTTTCAAGAGTCATTTTTCCCAAATGCCAGAATGATCACTATTCACACAATACTTGTAGTGGCCACCCACAAGCAATGGCCAGTTTACCAAATGGATGTTAAGTCAACGTTCTTAAATGGTGACCTCAAGGGGGAGGAGGTGTACGTGGCTCAACCACAAGGCTTTGAGGCCCCCCATTCTGAGAACAAAGTTTGTAAGCTGAAGAAGGCATTGTATGGGCTGAAACAAGCCCCTAGATCATGGTACTAGCGGATAGATAAGTTCTTTTTAAGCTTAAACTTCACAAGATGAGCCTCAGATGCTAGCTTGTATGTTTACATGGATGGTGAAAAGTTTGTAGTGATTGTCCTATATGTGGACGACCTTCTTATTACAAGTGACTATGAAGATATGATCAGCCAAACTCGAAAGGCTTTGAGTTGTGAGTTTAAAATGACAAACTTGGGCTTGCTACACTATTGTTTGGGGATTGAAGTCTGGCAAGAGCTAGGAAAGGTCTTCATCTCTCAGAAGAAGTATGCATGGGAGATCTTGAAGGCATTTGGTATGACTCTGTGCAAGGAGATAGATACACCTATGGAGGTGAATGCAAAGTTATCCGTTGAGGATACATCAACACTAGTAGACATTGGGAGGTATAGGAGGTTGGTGGTCGGCGGTCTGATCTACTTGTATAACACTAGACCAAATATCAAAATTTTTATTGGTGTTTTGAGCAGGTTCTCAAAAAAACCTCATGAGATTCATTGGAAAGCTAGGATGCGGGTGCTCAGATACTTGAAGGAAACTCTTGACTATGGTATCACATACAATTCCAGAACTTCTCTTGTGGAGAACTGTGACTCAAATTGGGCAGGAGATAGTGCTTCTAGGAAGTCCATTTCTAGTTATTGTTTCTCTTTGGGTTCAGGAATTTTCTATTGGATTAGTAAGAAGCAGCCAACAATGGCATCGTCTTCTACTAAAGTAGAGTACAAGGCAGCTTGTTTTACTACATATAAAGCAGTATGGTTGAGAAGGATCCTATGGCATATAAGAGCACAGGATGAAGAACCAATTGTGCTGAGATATGACAATCAGAGTTGCATTGCCATTGCCAAAAAATCTAGTGTTTCATACACGCACACCAAACATATAGAGATCCAGTATCACTATGTGTGTGATTTGATTGAGGATGGGATAGTGAAACTGGTCTACTATACAACAAAGGAGAATGGAGTGGATATCTTCACTAAAGCACTTACAAAGAATCTGCTTCAAGTTCATCTTTAGAGACTCGGCATTGGGTCGAGGAGATAGTTCAAACATTGAGGAGGGGTGTTAGATATGCTCAATGCCCCACCCTCATAAGGTGCCACCGGTGATCCAAGGTGCTCAAAGTTGTAAGGCCCCCATTATGAGGAGAAGCCATATGTGAGCCGGGATATTGGTCAAGTCCTGAATTGTATATCAGATGAGTCTATGTGATTGGATGGCAAAAAGGTGACCATTGTGGATCTAATCTTTGGGTTAGACGGAGTAGTTAAGTTGGTAGCAACTCGAGGCACATTGCATTGAGTTGCGGGGGGGGGGGGGGGGGCAATAGTAAAGGAAATATTCCTTGGTGGACTACTGGAGACTCATATGGTAGGTCATTCAGGCCGACCTAACCACCTTTGTGGGCTATAAAAGAAAAACCCCTTCATAGCCATCCATCATCTATCTTTCACCCAATCAGACTTGTTCTAGCTAGCCTTAAGCTCTTCACCTATATTCTATCTAGATCACCATCTAAGCTTCACAGTGGAAGCACACGCGTGGACAAAGCCATCTTTGTATCAGTTGTTTGGAGATTTTTTTAAAAATTATTCTCCTTTTATCTATTGTGTAATCTCTATCTCTTTCTCAGATTCTGTTCGCTGCGCCGTGTAATTTTTACACTCCCATGCTTTTCTTTGTTGTTCCTTTGATATTAATGTGGTGGACAAGGCCTAGAGTAAGATATAAACTAATTAAAGCAAGTTTTGATTCATACTTCTCTATCCACTCTTTAGTCATTTCTGATAGTACACTATCTCAAATTATTGTCCATAGTTTTTTATGTATGAGTAGAAACTACATCTAAGTTACCCAAGTGTGATACTTTTCCCCGTCCTTGAGTTTTTCAATACCAAATGAAATATTGAAGTTAAAGATATGCTTTCTAGAGAGAGTTCTTACCAAGTTATTTTCCATGGTACTATCTAAATCCTTACACCAGATAGATTAGATTTGAGATTTTTTTAAATCCCACATATAACAAACTTTTTACATATAGGTTGTATAGTCAGTGTGAATAGAACTCATGTTGAGCTAGTTGTAAGCCATAGTAGTGTGAAATCACCTTTGTAGCAAGTGATTTGAAAAGAATAATGTGAACACAGGTTAAGGTTCGATAACCTTAATAAGCTAACAAGCTTATCATTAAAAAAAGTGTGGATTGTCACCATGGAATGCACCATTGACTATAGATATGGAGCGGCCAAATTGAGCTGATATTATGTATTGAATCTCACTGATGGATGAGAAAGCACTTATTTAGATTTCCACTTGAGATGTTGATAAGATTGTTGATTACATTACTGATGTTCTGCTATATTATATTGTGGATTGGAGAGTTTAGTCATTGACTTGTTGAGTACTTGAGTCTGCTTTGACTGTGTGCTAGATTGAGTACAATGGCCACTTGATGGTCAAGATGACTAGGACCTTAAGTCATGAACACTAGTTGATGCCTCGATAAAGATGCACTCTATTGTTGGCACTTGATACTCATGAAACTTCTATGGTAAAGTTCATTATTGGATGTTGCCATGGTAGTTTTAGCAGCCTTCTTATGTGCTACTAGATATGCTGATTGAGTTTATGACTTTGTAAGCAATCAATGCTAGTGTGTAAGCATTGAATATGCTAGAGTATTCCCAATGATGTTGGATAGCGGAGAAGATTAGAGAGATTTAAGGATAGAGAGGAGGTGGATAAAGAGGATAAGATTTAAGAGAGGTAAGTGAGAGCATAAGCAACCAAACTAATGACACAAACTAGATTCCTCATGACCAAAAATTGCTAGTAAGCATAAATGAAATGTGCACAATATCAATTGCTCTAATACCAAATGACAGAGATAGAAGTCAAGGTAGATTGTAGACAAGGAAAGCCAATACCTAGGAGTTAGTATTCCTTCATATTGTTGAGGAGCCTTCTTTAATGGTTGCCTCATCTTTTGAAAGTCCTTGGCTGGTTCTTAGTGAAGCTTCTAGTCATATGACTACACGAGGTGATTTGTTGCAAGATCTATGCCCTTCTAAGATTCAATCACTATTGGTGACATTGTTTTGATGCCTATTTGTGGCGTTGGCACTTTGCCTTTATTTTTCGACATTCTCTCAAGCTCCCTTTCACATGTCCTTTATGTTCCAGACTTAGGCTTTCAACTCCTCTTAGTTTATGGTCTTACTAGGCTTGGTACCCGAGTTGTCTTCAATGATTAGGCCATTTGTATTGAGGATTGTTCTACAGGGGTTGTTATCATGACAAGTTGGTAGGAGAGTGGACTTTATAGGCTCCATTCCCCTTCTCTTATGCAAGGTCCTCCCAAGCAATTGTCTATTGCCACACCCGTTCTCGCATGTGCACCATCCTTTCCACAGCTTCCATCCCATCCGCCACCCTCTCCTTCAGTGGTTCCCTCATACCGCCATCCTGTTCAGAGGGGGATGATCTTAGTCATATGGCTATGGATTTCTTGGTTCCTACTATTTCCAAGGGAGTTTCCTAGGATTGTGAGGAGCTTCTTTATCAGTAGTCTTCATCAACAAACATCATCAACATTGGCATTCCTCTTGCCACCCCATGATCCATTTCTCCCTTGGCCTTTTGCCACATGTAGGATTTGAGAGGGATGTAGCAATCATGTTTGTCATGCCTTGTCATCTCCTACCTATGAGCCTCAGTATGAGTCAGACAAGGACTTTGAGACCTCTAACCTATCTATTTGTGAGCGAAAATTTACAACCCAAAGAAAGCAAAAAATGTACCAAATTTTGTCAATTTGGGGCAGAAATTGAAGCTTCTAAAAGTAGCAAATACGGATTTGACAATTTTAAGGGATCGTAAAAGGCAGGATTAAAAATCACTTCTGACGATGGATCTCGCAATGGTCTCGGATTTTTAATAAATTTTCCAAGTTCCAAAATGAAGAGGAACAAGCTCAAGGTAGTGCAGGACGCCGAGAAGGTCAGGCAAAAATTTTTAGACTTTAAATTGAATGCCGAAAATGGGAATTGCCAAAAGGTCGAGCACGAAGGATGAAATGAAGTGTAAAAGAGGCTTTAATGGTGAAGGGTGGTGACCCTTGGGGCCTTAAGCCCCCAAATTTTTTTTTGCATGGGAGGGGCTATTTTTTCAAGCGGCATGAAAAAAAAAGGGACCATTTTGACATGACACCATGAAAATTAGAAAGAGGGGACTATGAGGTAAAGAAGAACCAAATAAACTAATTATACTAGGTTGTTGCTTGATTTTTTTGCTTCATATCTCTCGTCTCAGCTCTGGAAATGATTGTCTGATCGTGGAGATACAAATTCAGTCTTTCTTTCTCCTCCCTCTCTTCTCAAATGGGTTGTTCATGCCAAGAATTCTTATGAGAAGATCGGTAAGATCGAGATGGAGATCGATTGTCTGGCTTGAATCGAATTGATGTGGGATCATGCCGACACTGAGGATGTCATGACTAGCGCAAAAAAAACCAATAGTGGGTGTGATCATTGTTCGTAAAATCAATTCATGAGACCCGAAACACAAAAAATGGTAGTGAGCCTCTTTTTAAATGACAAATTGGATTATTTTTTACATTTCATGGTGCAAATCCCATTCATATGCAATGAAAATTTGATTGAAGCTCGGTTGTGAGGTGTTTGAGGATTGCGGATCATAAAATATAGAACATATGTCTATAACTGTGAGATATTAATTTTTGAGAAATCGAAATGCATGTTTTAAGAGAAAAATAATGTTTTTTTTGTTTCAGGTGATCAAATCATGTTCATATGGGATGATGTTAAATATGAAGATGGATTATAGTTAGAATTTATTTCTTGAATCTAAAAAATAAAAAAAAAACATTTTACATAAAAAGACTAAGAGGGTTTTATGTGTTGAATATGATTCAAAATTTGATTTATTTGCTATACTTTTCATATAGGCTTCGCTCTTATTTTAGTTATTAAGAGGTACATTGGCGCAGAATAGCCTAGCATAATCTTATCATCACAGCAAAGTTGTTACTAGAATAAAATCGTGGAAAGCATGTTTGAGCACACTCACAATGTTGATTTCATTTAAGTAAAATGTTTGTGCACTCAAAGGAGCATTGAGATAGACTCATTATTTCCCAATATCAAAAGGGCTAGACATTAGACTAAAATACTTAGGAGGTATTTTCCTCAACGTAGAAGCCTGATACCCCTACAAGGGAGAGGTCTTAGTGACCCTAGTGCCACAAAAAATCCATAAGAAGGAGGAGGAATCTCTAGTGCTCCCCTTTCCCAATAAGTCAACCCACTTCAAGTGGAGTTGCAGTCACACCGTTACAAACTTCTATAACAAATCTAATTGTCGTTATGACATAACCTATTGCAGTTCCTACAAGAATGCCAGATTTTCCAGATTTAGGGTTTCCTTTACCCATCTTTAATGGGTTAGTGGAGGAGGATGCGGAGCTTCACATTAGTGAGTTTCAGAAACTCATGTTTAATTGCCAAATTCAAGATGAGGGACATCTAATCATGTTCTTTAACATGACCCAAAAAGGGAGGGCTACAATGTGGTATCACGTCTTAGAATTCAGTACCATAACCACAATCTATTTATTTTTTGCAGCCTTTCAAGGAAAATTTCCCCTGAGAGAGATGGATTATATTGGATATGTGTGCTCAATGTGACAGGTCAAGAGCCCCATGAAAGTGCCTGATGAGCATATGCCAAGAACTAGAAGAAAGAGGTCTTTTACAAGTTGCAAGCCTCTATCCCTATCCCGACTGCTACCCAATAGCAGTATTTATGTAATATTTTTTATCAAAAATATTATTGAACTTGACCCCCGCACACCTGCGTAAAGTTGTGCAAAGTCATCTCCTGCATTGACTAATGACGGTGGCTAAGTGGTTACCCCATGCGCACGATAAAAATTCCCATCTGCATTGTGCAATTCACGCCGAGGTTCAAAACCGCAAAGCTGCATGAGAACACCCTTATTGGAAGAAGGGAAAATGGATAATGATGAAAATTTTAGGCAATTTTTTTTTACTAATTATCCCTTCCCCCAGCCGATGCATGGCTGGAGGGGAGGGAGTAGAAGAGGGATGTGTAGAGGTGGAGTGCATGGGGAGAAGAGAGAAGTATGAGGGCTCCACGTGTGTGGAGTCTCTCTCCCCCCCTGGCACTATATAACCTCCCCCTTGAGCATTGGGGGGAGGCACGATCAAAGGGAGAGGCTGTCGTGCTGAGGCAGGACATGGACTAGGAGAGAAGGAGAGGACGAGAAGCTGCCGCTAGCCGTGAGGACGCCACCACCATACGCCGCTAGCTGCCGCCGTTTGTAGCGCTGCTGCCGCCTCTCCTCTACTATCACCATCGATCTCCCCTCTTGTCGTCAAACTTTCCCTCCCAATCATTGACCCTTTCTCCCACGTGATTCTGGGAGATAGAAGCTCTTTAGAAGCTTCTAAAGGAAATCCTCTTAAGCCTTGTGCACGCGATCTTTTCCCGGGCCTTATAACCCACTTCTGAAAAGGGGCATTCTTGCGTAAGGGCGAAGGCAAACCCAGAGTCCAAACTCACTACGTCTACAATGGCTCCCAAGAAGATGCAAGGCGCACCCCCGAGAGGTTCTTCCCCGAACATACACATGGACATTCCCACGAGCCCTCAAGCCCAGGTTCCACAAGTTTTAATTCCACGTAAAAGAAATGCGTTAAGCACGATAACTTTCATGGAAAGGAAGCACTTATGCATGTTTTTCACCTAGCCTAGTTAAAATGCATTTGGGGAAAATTGCCTACCTGAACGATTTACTAGAATTAATGCATGACATGCAATTGGGTGATTTGCGTTTCCAATGTTATGAATGTAAATTACCTATCCATCTTACGAGCTTAGTAGCATGTTGCCTTTTTGTGCATTTCGAGGTGAAAAGCCTAAACGCATATTGCCTAGGGTTAAAAGATGAAGTTGTTAAGTGCATCCTTGTTTGGCCGTGAAAGAATAAGCGTATCTTGCTTTTAGTCAATAACTTCCTTGTTATGACTCGCATGGAAAGAATTGTTAACGTCCGTTGCATAGCATGGAAATGGGACCATAGACTTGCACGTTTCATGCGAAGATGTTTGTCGAACGGATTAAAGGTTGCATGTCACATGAACTTCATTAACAATGTTATATCTAGAAAAGGGTTGCATGTTACATATTCGTCAAGTGAAAAATTCATTTCATCAAGAGTTGCATTTAGGAAAGGTTGCATGGCTTATCAAAAGCATGAAATTCAAATGCTTAGACAAAAGGTTGTAGGTATAATTCCTTGATGTAAATCCTAGTAGGTCCTATGTAAGCTATTCTCAAAATTATCATGCATAATGACTTTAGTGAGAAAAGATAGGGTTATTGCAAACCTTTTGGTGCGTAGAAGTAATGAATCACATGTTTACATGTATTGTGATGTCTTGCAACTATTTACACCTTTAGAATAAGTTTAGCATCTCTGGGAAAGGATTGTTCCTTGTCGCAAGACAAGTAGCCCAATTTAGCTAAATCACCTAATCCTCAAGGGATTCGTATAGGCATAATTTAGTCAATACGATAAACACCTCAAGTACTAGCTAGGGTTTAGCACATTAGAAATTCTACCTAGTATCGAACTTGGTCGCCAAGTCGAGACACCCCAAACCCTACATCTTAACTAAACATAATTCCTTGACCAAGAAACGCCGTTCAATGGGTGAAATGATCCCATGAGTTAGGTGCAACACTTGTGCAACAAGTTGCAACATAGTATGTCTTTGTGGTTTAATCACAAGGGAGGTTTGCCACTCCTTGGAACGGGGTTGGCAAGTTCTAGCACAAGTCTAACTTGCAAGAGGATGAGCAGACATCATGTTACATTACCTTTCTTAGGCTGATTTGCCAAGTTAGGGGAAGTTATGTTTTGCTTAGTAAGCAAAGGATCAATCAAGTTAGAGCGACATGGTCGCCAGGATTCACTGACTTAACCTAAGAAACCTAAGGTAATGGATAATTTGGGCTGACAGGGTATGACCCTAACCCAAGGACAAAAGGGGTAAACAAACAAACCCTTGGTGATCTTGCCAAGTTGCAATTGATCCCCGTTTGAATATTGGATGCATTCGGAGGAAAGAATTCACTCCTTAGCAATTGGCCAAGTATAAACGACCACTGGATTGATTGTGTTTGTAACAGTTTAGAAGCATTGTTTACATTATTTGCTCAAAGAACTAAAGATGGAAAGATAATTAATGCTTCAGGTTGAAGGCCTGAAGGGAGAGGCAGCATCAGCTACCCCTGACTGTCTGCCTGACCCTAACCAAGGGGGTTGTTAGCCGCGCCGGGAACGTGGGCCGAACCCGCTATTCGGCACTACATGGAGCAGGAGGATGCTTGGATGCCAGGGGGGTCTTGCCTTCCGGGCCCTGCACAACAGGCCAAAGCGACTCGGGATTGGATCTCGAGGTCCGCATACTAGTCTACGGGTGGAATCTTGGATTAGTAATCCCTGTGGATTGCTGGATTGCCTTCGGGCGGATTATGGACTATATGGATGTATTCCAAAGATAAATAAGATCAATTGATGTAAAGGAACTTGTTTCAAATTGTTTTCTATGTCAAGTGCTAAGATAATGTGAAGGAACCAGTGTCTAATTGGCTAATTAAGGAAGCTGTTTTTGCATGTCCAACTAAATGTGGTAGGTAATTAGACAACTAAAATAACCCTGAGGAAAGTGCGGTGGATGTGGCCATGGGTCCATCCTACGGATGGGTGGTCCCGGTTGGCCGGTAACTTTTCTCAAACGAAATCGACAGCAGGAAACTTTGCTCGAAGGAAATGAACAGCAAGGAACGTTGATCTAGAGTCTAGGTTGCTAGAATCCTGATTTATGCTGTTTTAGGGGAACAGAATGGGACTATCCCTTATGGGTAGAGAGGTCGAACTTTGCATCCCTCTCGTTTCCCATTCTCCTTGAACCAAATGCAGCATGAATCCGCTTCGACCCTGACGATTCTATGTAAAGTAGTTTGCATGGGGTTTGATGCTACTTACTCTCTAGAAACTTGACCATTAGGGAAACCCTGATTCAAGTCGGTCCTAAGTGGGAATGGCCGGAATACTTCTGCTACGTGGCAGACTTGGAAGGAGCTATATCGCAAACCCCATAACATTCCATGGGAGTGCCGGGCGGAGCTTTCTAGACCCTCTTTCCGATGGGCTGCTAAGACGTGTCCTACAAACGAATATGTGGACACATTACAATTTATTACATGGATTGGACTTCAATATCCAAGTGCAGTTGAGTAGTGTTTCTTTAGAAGATATAGATACTGCTATAACTCGAGTAGAGGAAGTAGAGTCTCACTTACAAGTGGCCTACGTATCGAGGGAAAATCTAAATTCAACCTTAGTTCTAGAAGTAATCTGGGATTGATTAGTGGAGAGCAAGGTGCCATTAGTACCATCTCAGTACCCTTGTGACCAACCCAAAGGGTAGAGAAAGCATGATGCATAATGTGCCTTTGTTTTCAGCTCCTCCAAATGTCGTTAAGCTAGCTCCTAGCCAAAGAGCTCTTTTTGTAAACCAAGGGTCAGTACCAAGTAGTATCCCCTTTGCAAGTTGTGCAACCTAGTGGGGGGGGGGGGTAGCTCCTAGAGCCACTGGTTATGAGTTCTCTGCATCAAACATTGTAGAGAAAGTAAAAGATATGATGCAACATTAGACAAATACGATCACTGAGCAATACTGCCAAATCATTGTAGATATTAATTTTTAAAATCATTAGCAAAATCTCATGGGTACTAGAAAGCCTGATATGGTGGCCCATCATAATTCAGCTGTAATTAGTGTGGTGGGCAGCATTTTTCTCATAATTTTCCTAATGTCAAATGTGATATATGTGGGAAGTTTTGCCACTTATCCATTGGAGTAGGTTTAGTTCTCTCCAACAAGGTAGTCAGTATCATGGGCTTGTGAAGCATTATGCGAATAACGAGAATACTAAAGAAGATGGCCTTAAGCAAATTTTGCAAAGGGATAAAGCCACACTTGAGAAACTTCCCAATTGAGTAAATCTAGTAAAAACTTTGCCAATCAATTAGAGTTTATCTCCTAACAATGTTAGGGTAGTAACTAGGGGACAGAAACTGAAAGATGCTAAAAAAGATGACCCTAGTACAAGAAAAGTTAATCCTAAATCTAGCAGGGATGATAAGAAGGCGTTGGATGCCTAAAACAAATTCTCTTTAAAATAATAGTATTTTAGAGAATCCAGTGGTTTTAAAAACATAAATCGAGAGAAAATGAGAGTACTAAGATTATTAAGAAGCCAAAAGAGTGAGTAGTGTGGAAACAAAAGAGAGTAGTTGTAAACTTTTGTAAGTTTGACCTAGCAAACACAATATGTGAAGTCAAATTGGATGTGAATCTACTACAACTAATCCAATTGCAATTAAACGTTTGCAAGGAGTTCAAGAAAACACTATGAACGGATTATGTCATAGAATCTTTTGGTGTCCACCATTAAGTGGATAGTAAATGGTGGGATCATGTAGAGAAGCACTACCCTAGGGTGCATGCATATGTTAATGGAATCCTTATTGAAAATGTAGTGATGGACCCCGACTCATCCCTAAACATTATGATTATGTATTTATTAGAGAGGCTGGGTTTACCAATCCAAAAGGATGTCATGACGATTTTAAAAGTGGCTGATGATAGCCTAATGCAACCAAATAGAATGGTAGTGCAAGTACATGACATTGTGATGGTTGCTAATATTCAGTGTGTCCTTAACTTCTATGTTATCTGATTTGCTGGGAGGCCAAGCTATCATTTGTTGCTTTGAGAGATGATTTTTGACACCAAGAAGTGCTTAAAAATAGTGCAAAAAAATCCAAATTTCAAGGGAAAAATAGACTTCGTTGAAGGCGGTAGCTGCAATCATTACGATTTTAAGCGGCAAACCCCAAAAGTACTTTAAAGACCCACCAAGTGACGGTTGGGAAATTTTCATAATTTGTTCGACTATTGTACGAGACTGTGGGAGATGCCTGGCATTGGGGGACTTTGAGACGGATGCACAGGATTTTTCAGACCTCAAATTGGATGCCAGACAGCCAACGACTGTAAAAATTTGATTTCATTGGGGGGGAGGGGGGGCATTTTTTAGCAACCGAAAAAAACGCATGAAGGCATTCTGCAACAGGGCAATGATTTTGGGAGAGGGGGGCTATGGAGACTGAAAGCAACCCCCCCAACCGACTGCATCAGTGATCTTGTGTATTTCTTCACTCCATATCACCGTCTCTCGTGTATTCAATGGCTGCCCATATGAGGAGATACAATTTTAGTCTTTCTCTCTCCTCCTCTCTCCCCTTAAGGGGCAGTTCATGCACAAGAGGAAGAATGAAGACCAGTTGAAGGATGTTTGCCCCGCCGGCATGAACCAGATTGCTCCAAGATCAAGAGGAGGCTAAGGAGAGATGCTCAGCATTGAAGATTTCCTGCTGGTCGGTCCGTTGGAAACCAGAAAAAATAATTCAAGAGACCCACAACACGCAAATAAGCGATATGCCTCATTTTTACAAAGAAAATTTGTTTTTTTTTTAAATGTTTGATGGTCTAAATGGAATTCATATGGAAAAAAATCTTGTTTGGATCTTGTTTGTATTATTATTGAAGGATGTGCATTAAAAAAATGCAAATATGTAATAATAAATGGTCATAATAAATAAATTATAGCCCGAAAAGTGTCTTTTTAATGTAAAAATGAAGGTTTTATTGGTTTTGGGTGGGAAAAAGAGATGCGCATGGGATAAAATTTTGAGACAATATTTTTCATCTGTCATAATCAGTCAATCATAAATAAAAAAATCATCTGTTTTTATGCACAAATAAATAGAGAAAAATAGATAAAAATGAAAAAAATAGGATTTTCACGTTATAAAAATCTAGAAAATTATGATTCATGGTTGTGGCTGTATAAAAAACTGAGGCATGAAGTTTGGATTCAATTTGGCTTTTTTTATGTGTCATAGTTCATGTTTTTTCCGTTTTATGCGAAAAATACATACAAAAATAATACTCTACACCTATGCAACGCAGCATAACCTAAACATTAGAGGGAAAGGGTGAGGTTAAGAGAATAAGAGGAATGAGAGGATGTGAATCTTTCAAATATTTGATTGTGCATTTCATTTAGAATTGCGATATTCTAGTTTAAGGGGCTAGTAGCACGAGGAATCTGTGCTGGTCTCTATGCATCGAAGCATACGTTTAGTGAAAATCATGAAAGGGTTGCTTTTTTCACACCACAAAATGCTGAGTTGTTGAATATTGTTTGTGCACTAGGATCATATGTACTATGCATGGCACATGACATGATATCAATCTTGGATTGCATAGCAATTGTCTTCATAGGATATGAATTATATGTTGAGTGGAAAGGAGCCTTCACTATAGTGCAGTTGTACGCTTTCCTTGGGACTATTTGGTGAGGATCGATATATTCCTTGATCGTACAAAACAAGAAAAGAGTGGATTTTGTGTGTTATATTTTATATGTTGGAGTGACGCATCTTGGGGCCGATCCCCGAGATGTAGGAGAGTCACAGTGGAGCCGCAACAATCAGCCAAGGGGAGCTTCTTGATGTTTGTCTTACGAGGCACTATGTCTACATGTTATGGGATCTCCCTCTGAGGAGAAGGAAAGGTAAACATTGGACTACATATCAGCTACAAATGCATAATTAAGCCTATCTAGTGTACATCGGTGTATTATAGATACTCTTGGCTCGCGAGGCCGTTGTTGCACGGTTTTCCGCGTGGAGAGTTCTAAATGTCGCTCGCCGCAAGGACGCTTTGAGATGAGAGTAGAACACTCAACTTGAGGTTAAATCTTGGAGTAAATAATCTCAATACATCAATTCAACTTGGATAAGCTTGATTACGTTAGATATGAAGAGTTCAAGGTGTGTATAAATAACTTCACATGTCAACAATCTTGCTATTGTTCTATTGATGTACATAAGCTTATACTAAAAAACTTACACAAGACAAAAGAGCTGGAGGAGAGCTTCTCAAGAGAAAAGTGCTTTATCACTTTTTGGCATAAACTTGAAAGTTCTTTTATAGCATGATATTGTTGGACAAGATGTCACACTTCCCATAGTTTACTTAACTCACTTTTTGAGATTGAATTATTATTTCTGTCATCATGTATATAGCTGAAACTCCACAACAGAAGCGCTCCCACAAGCTACGAACTTCAGAACCTTAATCTGTGATACTTTTTGTGATACGGCAATCAGCCTTGAGTGCTACCATAGACACACTACTCCCACTACAATTGATGATGCCTATATAGTAATCGGTTTCTTTTTTAACCTTTGGAGGTTAAGCATGTTGTTGTTTTCATGGAGTTGTACTATATTCAATTGAAGAAATTAAGTATGCGTACTTTTTGAATTTCTGTTTTTTATGGGTAGACACTGTCCATCGAATGAGCATAGCCTTCATTTAAACTTCATTGAATTACATGCGATAGTTTCAGAAATTCGAGTCTGCTGATTTGACTATTGATAGTAGCAAAGCTCCCCTCAGGGCGCCATTTTTCCCTGCTGATGCCATTGTCGACTTCGCTTCTTTCGTCTTCAAACTTACAGTGTTGCTCAACAAACGTATGGCCCAGCTCTCCGCATGGCAACCATCAGTGTCTTTGCCACATCTCGGTTGTCAATCATGCTGCATAAGCAGTCTTTCAGAGTAGTTACGTATCGTCACCTTCCTCAACCTACATGTCCCTATTGGCCCCTGTCAGCTCTCTAATGCAGCAGCATCCGCATTGTGCTTCTTTTCATCTACCTTCAGTTAGGACTGAAGAATCATCATCCGAGTTCAACTTCTTCTGCTCCTCCTGCTTCAACGTCCTCGTCTTCTTGCTTCAGCGTTCTCATCCTCCCGATAGCTTCCGTCATAACAGCAGTCTTTTCTACAACACGGTCTTCAATGTCTTCTTCAACTATGACTTTCGTTCCGTCTTTGAAGAGCCGCACCCACCATTTCCTTCATCGCAGCTTCCAAGAACCAATGTCATAATTCATCCTTGGCACTCTTCTATTGCAGCCACAGTCGCCGAGGCTTCGAGCTTCACCTTCTACATGTCGTGGTTATGAAACACGTTCCTGTGTAAATCTTTACTATCCGATTCTTCATTGCCATTCCTTTCTTCTTCTCGACCTCTCTTCCATTCACTTTTATAACCATCTTCATAGCTTTAGGAAAGCTTCAAAAAACCTTCGTTCCATGATGTCTTACTGCTTTTTGTATAGAGCGCCATCAATCAATTCGTCTCCAAAAAGCTTATGAAAAGCATCTCCGAATGACATCAAATATTACATCATCATGGTGCCGATTGTCATCATGTTTAGGCCATTTTGAGGACCGTTGAATAGCTCCCCTATTAGGCTACCATCGTAAACCTTCAACTCTGCTTGCAAAACCTCTATTCCATCTTTGAGAGATAATTCTTCATCACTTTCCACCCTGTCAGGAGATTTTGATTCTAAATCTACATCAAGCTTCCTCCAATCCTTTCCTTTTCTTCTCTAGTATCTTTTCCTGTGGCTTTACTTTGCCAAAAAATTTCACTTTCTGTGGTTTGGAAGAAGGGTCTTTAGTCTCCTTTGCCTTTGGAAGATTATCATTTCTAAGTGCAACAAGAGTTGATGATGAATCAATTGGTCAACTTCGGGGCTACAACACAAGTCGTGACTTCTCAATATGTTCATGCTTCCTCAATAGTTGGAGATTTCATTCAATCTTGATGTTGATAAATTGTGGCAGTAATTTTGACTTACGAGCATTTTCTATAGCTTCCCAGTTTACATGGCCTTCTTGAGACTGTATAAAACTTTCCCAAGAAAATAATACCAAGATGTATAATCTTCTTAGCAAACAAATTTCATGTCTTTGAGCTTCCGAAATGTTTATGTTCTTATGAACCTGTTTTTCCATACATTGTGCCCTATCAAGAACATGCTTTAGAAAAGAACTTCGTGCCCAAACACTCATGCAGTTTACAAATTAAAATCCATACTATGCAATCAATCAAGGGTTGCTTCCATGCAAAATTTATGAGAGCTTCCGAAATGTTTATCTTCTTATGAACCTATTTTTCCATACATTGTGCCCTATCAAGAACATGCTTTAGAAAAGAACTTCGTGCCCAAACACTCATGTAGTTTACAAATTAAAATCCATACTATGCAACCAATCAAGGGTTGCTTCCATGCAAAATTTATGAATGCATTGAAGAAATCATGCCTATCCTAACTATATGTGCTCGTGTGTCATGCAGATGCAAACACAAAAGATACACACAACGAAAATCAAACTCATAATGATGCTAACTTAAGAGTTTAAAAACTTGCCAGAAAATTCCGCCCTCATGTTTGCAGTGGTAGATGCGCAACATCACGATATCCACCCCCTCCAAACCTGCACATCCTCCAGATGGGCCACAACTACCCATCCTCATTACCGCCAAGCTCGATGGTCAATGCAATCTCTTCATCTTATGATAAAGCATGTGCAATGTCCACATTTTCATCTTCATCATCTCTTGGCTCAAGTCCATCATAAATCGTATCATTTGACTCCTCGAATGTTTAGGTTGCATCATCTCTTCTCTTGAATAATTTGATTCTCTTCCCTGCAATTGGAATCCGCAAGGTCGTACCGTCAAGCTCTGCTAAAGAATATGTAGTGAGGGCTGAAATGATGAACGGGTTGCCTCTTACCCATCCAACCTCCAATCCTCACTAAGAGAACTAAAGAGGGGCACCACCTAGCCAAAGGGAGGATGGGCTAGGACATCCCTTTTCTCAAAGAGAATCAAGAGAACCAAGACACAAATTTACAAGAGAGAATATATGTGCTAGACACCATATTGGAATATAAGAGAGAGATGAGAGGAGAGGGAGACAAGAGGAGAAGAGGTAGAAGAAGCTTGCCATTATGCTACATGGAATGAGAAGATGAGAAGAGAGGGAGATAATAGGAGAAGAGGTAGAGGAAGCTTGCCATTATGCTACATAATAAAAGAACTCACTCATAGCTTACCTCAAAGAGATGAGGATATTCTAGGGTGCTCTCATGGACTTGTCATTGTCCTTCCTCCCCCTTTTCATTCTCCATGGGCTCTTTATATAGCCTCCATGAGGGATTAGATTAGGCTAATCTTCTTGATTAACATAATCCTAGATGATGTATGGCATCTTTGAAAATATGGAACATAGTGGATGGGACAAGTCCCCACCTTGGTCATCACGCAAGAAGCCAAGGGTGGTGGTAGACAACATAGAGAAATGGAGCTAGATTACAAGAGGTGGGTGCCCAAAGCACATTATTATAATATATTTACAAGAAGGATAGAGTGGAAAGTTGGTGTGGTGAAAGAGAGAAGAAAATTGCATGTAGCCAGTAGTCTGCGCCTTCGTAACTTCAAATCCGTGAAGAATTTGAAAAAAGTTTCTTCTGGAACTTTGTAGACCAGGTCGAAACCGATCGGGTTTCGCAAGAATTTTCTTGAAATTCGCTTCTTCTTGGGAGTTATTGAGATTATAAAAAACGGCTTCTAAAAGTTGCTTTGACTTTAGTCCCCCATATGTATATAAATACATATAAGCATGTGACAAAAGGGGTCCATGCTTGTAAGCTTTTGTGCAAGATCCAAATGACACCATGATGTGGATATTGACTTGTGTGCTAGGGTGAGGTGTCCTCTAATGATGGTGATAGATTCCAAATCTTAGTGATGCAGACGGAGCCCATGTGTAGTTGGAGGCTAGTCCTTTGAAAAATCTATGCATTCACTCAACTCCTAGGTGTAATCCATTTTCATCTTCACTAAGATAACCATCCCTTTGACCCTTTACATTGACATGCCTTCTAAGAACTTGTTCCCCCCATTTGCTAGAGTTATCGTAATCGAGAAGCAATGTAGCATACCTAGTGCTTGAAGAGTAAACCCAAAGTGATATGGTAAGCTTTTGATAGGGGCTTTGGCCAAATTTTGTGGTAATAATCCGGGTTGTAAAAAACTCGGATCAGTAGCATTGTCATGGACATGCTGTACTAAGTAGGGCCGCCCAAACCATCGTCTAGAAACCTTGCGGATAGTACTATACTGATTGTCTAGACTGCTATCATAGACCAACACCCAATCTCCCTCTTTTATCTCTTTAGGCCTCAATCTGTGTCTGCTATCAAAGTGGTCTTTGTTGCGAGTTCTGGCCTCTTTGAGCTTTTGAATTGCTTTCTCAATATCTTCAAGTCTTCTTTCCAACTGACGAATACGAAGAGCCAAAAGATCTTCCCTAGCCATCTCTTCTTGTTGCCATGGTAAAGCACTCCAAGTAAGTGTGCAAGTCTCTGTAGGCATGACTGGCTTCTGCCCATACATTAACTCAGCTGGCGTATAGCCTGTAGTCACACTGTGAGTAGTACGATCGGCCCATAAATCATAAGGCAACAACCTAGGCCACTCTCCTAATATCCACCACATGCTTTAGCCAAGGCTTTCACAATTGGCAGATGGCCTCTTTCACTCTTCCCGTTGCCCTCTGGATTATATGCCGAAGTCAAAGCAAGTTTAATGCCAAGGCAAGAGAGAACTCTCTAGCCTCATCAACATCCAACTCACCTCTATCTGCAGTAACTTTTCCGCCTCTAACTAAGCCCGGTTAACCATCCTTTACCCTAGTTACCTACATTTTTGCATAAAATTTGATGACGTCCAGCCATTTAAGCAATTATCCGCCATATCTGACCCTGGATATCTCCAGATGTAGTCTCTTACTAACTGTAGATGTCCTGCAGCACTCCACTAGTCACTGTCTTGTACCATTTTTGTCTGAAATCGATTTTGAAATAGAAAAATGGGACTGAAAATGGAAGAAAAGAATGGATCAAAGACTCAAGCTCTGATACCACTTGTCAGAGAGAGAACTAGGGAGAGAGAAAGAGGAGAGAGAAGACTGCAAAAGAGAGAGAAAGACTGCAAGAAGAGAGAAGAAGAGTGACGAGGAGAGAGAAAGACTAGATTTAGAGAGAGAAAGACAGAAAAGAAGGGGAAGCCATAGAAGCTGTGAGCAAGAAGGGAGAGAAAGATTGTAATTGTATAAATGTGTCAAAAAGATGTGAAAAATTATATCTTCTCTCCTTTTATACCAATGTCAGTGTGACATGGCATAATATCAATATTATTAACGCTAATTTGTTATTCCCAACTTCTTACATTATTTGATTTCTTTAGGCCAAGAGGGCTAGTTGCTTTAAGTATTCTAATGATTTATTTCTTTAGGCCAAAAGGGCACATCAACTTTGTAGTGACATGATTTATTTCTTTAGGCCAAGAGGGCTAGTTAGTTTGTAGTAAAATGTGCTATTTCTTTAGGCCAAGAGGGTCCTATGTCTATTTGGTGCAAGTACGTTTAACAATTTGCTGTTTTAGTGATTGCACCATACATGTTGTCGAAGTTGCTAAAGGGGGCCTTTGGTGTGGCGTCTGTGGCCATTCCAAGTGGTTTTGTCCCCTTTCCGTATCTTTTTCCCTTCAGTAATTAATGATCTATGTGTATGTAAGGGTGCTTTCTTTTTATTTGTTGGGGACCAGCAATCAAGGCATGAAGTCCCAGGTTTAGGTTCTCTACATCTGGGGGAGGTCTGAATAGTCATTGCCTCCTGAAAGACCTATTTTAGAAGGAAGTTCTAGTGACCATGTTTTGATGACTTACTAGGTGGCTGTGCGGGTATTCCTGTTAATTGTGAGATAGTTAGAAAAGCCTACTAAAAATAACCAAAAGAAAAAAACCCTAAATATCCGAAAGAAAATCTATGAATATACCGAGGTGTGTAAAAAGGGGTTCTAACCCCTATATCAATAGAAAAGAAAGGAAAAATCTTTGAGCAATTGTATATCGCCTTGCGAAGGCCTGGTAGGTTCCTGGGGATGAGACAAGACCCAGGGCCGATGCCTTGTCTTCCTAGGGGTGGCAACTAGCTGAACAGCAAAGCAAATAAAAGAAGGTTGGAGCGAAAATAAAAGTGAGCATTAGAAAAGGATTAAGTGTCACCTTGTGAGGGCTTGGTAGATTCTTAGGTACCGAGGTAGGACCTGAGGCCGATGCCTTGTTCTCCTTGGGTCACTACGCTCAGCTCCCTCCTTTTTACATGCCCAAGTATGGAAAATACGAGGCTACAAGGAAAATGTGCCACAAAACGATAATACTTGTTGATCAGACAATAGGAGCCCTCGCCTAGTAGGAGTTCCTGGTTGAGTTATTCTTAGTTAGGTAGGTAGTTCAGACCACCACTTAGAATAACCTTTTTTATAGTTCTTTTTAGCTTGGCCGTGTTAGAGTAGTCCGTTAGTGACTAACTTTGGGCTTTTTGCCAGATTATGCTATGCCTACTCCTCATGGATTTCCTGCCTTGGTTTTGTCAAGGGAGGTAGGGTGAGAGCTGTGATGTGTTTTTTGTTTATCTATTTTGTATCAGCTTGATGCTCTTTGTGGTTGTATTTATGTGTAAATATGTTCGTGGGATTTGGCGAGCTGAGTCGCACTATCCTGTGGTCGCCAATGACAGATGATTTTTTATACCGAGAAGTGCTTAAAAATAGCCAAAAAAATCTGAATTTCAAGGAAAAAATAGACTTCGTCAAAGGCGACAGTTGCAATTAGTATGATTTTAAGCGGCAAGCCCTAAAAGTGCTCTAAAGATCCACCAAGTGGTGGTTGGAAAATTGTCATACTTTTTCGATTGTCGTATGAGATTTTGGGAGATGCGTGGCATTGTGGGACTTTGAGACGGACGCACAGGATTTTTCGAACCTCAAATTGGACATTGAATGGCCAATGATCGGGGCGATTTGACAAACTTGGTGAGAAGGGACCCAAAGGAGAGGTCAAAGGGGACGCATGAAGGCATCCTACAACAGGGTGATGATTTTTGGAGGTGGGGGCTATGGAGGCTGAAAGCAGCCCCCCCAATCGACTGCATCAATGATCTTGTGTATTTCTTCACTCCATATCATCGTCTCTTGCACGTTGTCGTGTCGCTATACACGCACACCATGTTAAAAAATCTAGAGTGTGGCTTTCTTATTGATTTAGAGAGTCAATGCCATTTTAGACATTAGTGTTAGTGACCATGGTTCAAAAATATTAGATTTTTTAGCCAATTTATGATATTTTAGATATTATATCTTGTAGAAATCCGTAAAATTGTAGACAACCTCTAGTTTAGGATGACATGTAAAAGAAAGCATGTAGCTTTCAACTATTTTGAGAGGATTTTATGAAAAAAGAGAGATTGGCAAAATCGTGCGACGCGCGATCACTGTTTTTAGGCACACACTTGAGAACCCAGTTGGTGAACTGTTATGGTGCATTGCAAAACTCAAGGTGATAAGTCATCTGAGGAAGCCCAAGATATCTTGCCCCCCTTGAGGTGCCTTGAGATTGATTAGTGAGGGAAGGACTCAGGGGTTAAAGATGGAGCCAACTGACCAAAGTCACTAGATGCATTGAGCTTGAGGACCCCTAGGTGCAGTGAAAGGTGAGTGCACCTAAGTAATCATGGAGATTTCATTCGCTTTTCTTTTCTTTCTCTCTTTTTTTCCTTTTTCTTTTTTTGTGTTTTTTTAACTTAAATTTCCTTTCTTCATATGAATATACAAGTGATTCACTCTGGATGGAGTGGCAACAAGGTAAGGGAAAGACACCCTTTGCTCAAAAGCTATGGCTTAAGAAAGGTGCAGAAATCTAGGAGTGATTCTAAGTAGAAAGAGTGTATACACCAGGCAAATCTATTGTCCAACATATCCTCAAGTAAGGCTATATAGTAAGATGGGAAGAGTATAACTCAAAGAAGAAGTCTTGCCATAGCAATGCAATCAATGCCTCTGTTGATATCAAAGAATAAGGGTGACAGGCCATCTTCATAGGGAGTCGGTAGCTATTGTAAAATCTTGACTATGAGATGGAGAAAATTGCAAGTAACTATGAATGTTGTATCTGAGTAATTTGAGTACAGTTCAAGAAAACTACTAAAAGAGGGTAGCAAATCACACAACTAGAAGTGATAGATTTCACTCTCATGTGGAGCATTAATATTAGGGATTTTGGAAAATTTATATATGCCATGCTTCTCAGCATCATAATCTCTTCTATACATTCTTGGATAAGGACAATAGAGTATATCTATCATTTGATTTGTGTACTAAAAGGCGAAATGGGCCATTTTATCTACTTCAAGGATAGGATATCTCCCATATGATTGACGCTTCCACACCCTTTCTTGAACCTAGTAAAGTGTTTAGGGAGATCCTGGGGCATACGTTGTGAGCCTATAGTAGCAGAGCCAAGGTTCTTATGAGCTTGCTTAAAATGCTTCGTTCTAAAGTGAACTGGCAATTTCATCTTAGAGCATGGATTTGGGGTAGGGTGAGGGATTTCAGGATCCAAGCCAGTGCTAGCATCGAGCTCAAAATCAGACCCCTCTAACATTGGTGGAGCATCAAAAGGTAGGTCTTTTGAGGCCTCGTAGTAAACAGACAAGGTTGGAGGTGGGGTCAAAAGTGTGGGATTCCAGTCAAGCGTAATCCATGGCCTTTAGGTACTCCAACCATTCTAAATCAAATTTAACATGGACCAGGGGAGCATCAATGTGAAAAGTGAGGTGTTTCGAGGGATTTTGGTCAACTATGATTTGTTCAATTGTTCATCCATTAGAGCCATAGTCTATGTTAGAATATGTAATGCTTTCATATTCAGTCAATTTATCTTCACAGTAACTATCCTTCTCTATGTCAAAGTCATCAGGGGTCATTATGGAGACAAAAAGGTTATTATCATAATTGAACAAAACCTGATGTAGTTTAGTCCAATGCCAAATGAGACATGTTAAGATCTCTTCAAAGAGAAATAGGTTAGCCTTGCCCATGTTCTTGAAGGGCTGGTCACCATAATGAGAGGAGTTGATAGAGTTCAAGTCTATCAGTGGGGTGCACAAAAGCCCTATGGCTTAGATGTTCATGATGGGCCAACATGCATCATCAACAAGGGCACAAAATGAAGTGCATCAGGAATATCAAGCTTGTTTACAGGGGCTTCCTTAAGTCCGTGTTGAGACTGAGACATTGTGAGCTTCTCTGTACTCTCCTTCTTCAATGAATGGCAGCTCCACGGTAGCAAGAATATGAAGCCAATCCTGCTCATCTTCTGGGCATGGAACATATTTGTTCAAGGGATTCTATATTGGGGGACAAATGGTATAACCCCACAGCAACCTAGAAAGAGCATCCAAGTCAACGATTTTCAGCTAATGGGATTCTTTTGTAGAGGCCTTTCAATCGAGACACATAGTATTGCATACGCTCTTCATCATGTTGCTCAATATTCATGATTCGGACAATTAAATTGTCCCTGTAGCTTGCCTCTATGAGTCGCATAATGAAGAGAATCTTAAGGGTTGCGGAGGAAGCCTTCTCAACTTAAGGCCAGTAAACCAAGTACAACCCTTCTCACCCATGCAAAGCCTAAAGGCTTGAGCCTGCTTGGCATCTCCTAGAAGGTTATTGGCCTCACAAACTTTCTCGAACTGCTCTATGAAGCTATATGGGTCATCTCCAACAAGATACTTATCAATTTGCTTGGCCACTAGGGATACTTTGGCTTGGTCTCACTGGGCAGGTGTGTTACCCATCCTAGTCACAGCAGTAGTGTTTGTGCCATATAAGCTCCTTCAATGAGCAGATTTGTGTGAACAAAGAGCCTCTATTGGATGAGGTTAGTTAGGGTGCCAATGGATTATCCTAACATTCCTGCATTCAACAACATGTTCTTGATCCCATCTAGTTCATTTTTCATGTTCAAAAGTTCTTCCTTTGTGTCCATGGTGTGTTCAAGGATCTTCCTAAAAGTACTAGTTCCTTGATCTTTAAGGGCCATAAGTTTTTCCTCAAGGTCTGTTTTGGGGGAGAGTCAAGCATGATCAAAGCATGCAACTAGTTGATAGCTATCTAAAGACTCTTGAATATCTTGTGGAAGAGAGTCGAGAAATGCTACTTCATCCATGGTGAGAGTTGTTGGGACAGGAAGAGTTTCGGGGATAGGGTTCCACTCCTAAGAAGGAGAGAGGATCACCTTGCTGTTTCGCAAGCACATACAACTAAATCAATGTGAGAGGTTAGCCTAGGCCTTGGCTATGGTCCTTAGTGAGTGATGGATCTAATATTTTGGACTTTCCTTGTGTGTTGTTGGTTTAGTTGTTGAGTGGAATTGGGAAGTACCTTAAGGGTTCTCGCAATGTGGATCAAATAGAATACATTCTCCTCATCATTTCCATTTTCAAGGTTAAAAGAAACACAAGGTGTGAAATCAAGCTTTCTTCCTTTCAAATGCAATGTGCAAGGGTTCAAGCAATTCCTCAAAGTGTCACAACCATGTCATGCTGACAATATGGCAAGTAAAAGTAGCACTATACATAAAGCAAGAGGTTCAAATTTAGAATGTGAGTAAGTCAATTATGAGTGAGCCTCAAGGCATACTATGTGTGTGACCGGGAGTGTGAGTGAGTGTGTAAGTGATTGGTTAGTGTGAGTGTGAGTACGAGTGAGGGATAAGTGAGGTGTGAGTAAGAGGATATGATGGATGAGTAAGAGAATGAGTGTGTGGATGAGTAAGAGGATATGATGGATGTGTGGGAGTGTGGGTGTGATGGAAGTGTGTGACTGAAGGATAAGTGAGATGTGAGTGTTATGGGTATGAGTGAGTGTGGGATAACTAATGAGTGAGTAGAGGTATGAGTGTAAATGAGGGCGTGTAGATGAGTGAGTGGATGTGGTATGAGCAAGTGAGGGATGACTAATGAGTGAGGATGAGTGAGTGAATCTGAGTGAGGGATGAGCATAAGTGAGTGGATGCGGTATGAGTGAGTGAGGGATAACTAATGAGTGAGGATGAGTGAGTGGGTCTGAGTGAGGGATGAGTATGAAAGAATGTGCGTGGATGAGTGAGTGGATGCGGTATGAGTGAGTGAGGGATGACTAATGAGTGAGGATGAGTGAGTGGGTCTGAGTGAGGTATTAATGTGTGTGTGTCTTTGTGTGATTATGAGTATATTGGAATATGTGTGTTAATGTTAGTGTGTGTTCATGTCTCTGTTTGGGAGTGCTAGTATATTGTGTGTATGTGTGCCTATGTGTCTATCAATATGTGTGTTTCGGGGTGTGTGTGTGTGTGTGTGTTTGGGTGTGAGTTAGTGTATGTTTATGTATGTGGGTGTGTTAGTGTTATGTATGTCTGTGGGTGTGTTAGTGGTAGGGAGTAAGAAGAAAGGGAGAACAATTTATTTAAAGAAAACAAATAAAAAATAAAAAGAAAAACTTACCTCCTATCATGTTGTCACGTTGCACCGCCACTATAGCTTGTCGTCGCCACCAAACACCATGCCACCACCAGATGTCGCGCAGCCTACCAGTTGTCCAACCACCCCGGCATGTCGTCGTCACACAGAGAGAGAAGGAGAAAGAGAGCCAATGCAAAGAGAGAAAGAGAGAGCCAATATCAATATATATATATATATATATATATATATATATATATATATAACACCTAATACCAATCTTGTTTTTTTTTAAAAACAAAAAAATAACTACTCTTCTTTTTCTCGTCATCTTTCTCTTCTCCTTCTATCATCATGTTCTTCTACCTTCTTCTTCTTACTCTCTTCACCTAATCCCTCTATACCTTCTACACTTCTTTCTCTACCTCAACAAGACAAGAGCTTCATGAGACAAGTACGAGGGTAAGCAATAGCTTTGATTTGCATTTAATCATGAACATGTGGTATGGAACCACCCATGAGAGCAAGCAATCAAGCAACCTTGCTACACGATATGCCCAACAAGAAGAGTACCTTGAGTTTGTGTTTGGTGTTTGAGTTTTTTTGTGTATTTTTGTTTTTGTTTCTTTTTTATGTTTTGTGTTTTTTCTTACCCCATCATTTGTGTTTTACGTTTAGGGTTTGTGCCCCTCTTGGACATCCTACCCACTTTGTGGGCTCTAGGCCAGTCAATCATCATTGCATGCTTCAACGTTAGCCTAATTAGACCAAGCCTAAGATATTCTAATCACAAATACATGTGTGCAACCCACACAACACTTGTGGGTGTGACAAATACAATTGTGTGTGGTGAATACAATGTGGACAGGAGTGAGCCCAACTCTCACAAAGTAATGCATCCATGATAATGTGATGAAGTCCATGAAATCCATTTATAAACCAAGTGCACTTTCTGCCGCCTTCTCAAAATACCGTAACATGGGGCCTTAAACCTCCAAAAAAAAATTCGCATGTAGGGAGAGGTGAGCATTTCTTTAGGCAGCGTGAAAAAAAAAGGTGCCATTTTGACACGACGCCATGAAAAATGGAGAGGGGGCCTATGAGGCAAAGAATAACTATATAAATTGATTATACCAAGATGCTCCTCGATATTTTCACTTCATGTTGCCATTCTTGGCTCCGAAAATGATAGCCTGATTATAGAGATACAAATTCAGTCTCTCTCCTCCCTCTCTATTCTCCAAAGGGATGTTCATGCGAGAATTCTTGTGAGAAGATCAATTGTCCTGACTTGAATAGGATTGTTGTGGGATCATGCTGACACTAAGAAGTGATGACCAACGCTATTTAAAAACCAATGGCGGGTCCAATCACTGTCCATAAAATCAATTCATGAGACCCGAAACATGATAAATGGCAGTAAGCCTCTTTTTTAAATGAAAATTTGGATTAGTTTTTACATATAATGATACAAATCTTATTCAGATGTGATGAAAATTTGTTTGAAGCTTAATTGTGATGTATTAAGGGTTGTGGATCATAAAATATAAAATATATCTATAATTGTGAGTTATTGCTTTTTAAAAACTTGAAATGTGTGTTTTAAGAAAAAAATAATATTTTCAATACAACATTTGATATTAAAAATAAAAAATACCAACAATATGATTTTGAGATCAAAAAATTAAAAAATCATTTAAAAAAATTGGGGGTATATTTGTACAAATATAATGGAGGTAAAGCATAAGGGTTTGCCTTGATTTACCCCGTTTGTATGTTTTAATACATGCTTATTGTTTTTATAATACAAAAATATACATGGAAACACCTCTCAATCTACCCATTGCAAGTAAAACTCTAAACGGTAAATAGAGATGTGTTGAATATGATTCAAAATTTGATTTATTTGTTGCGCATTTCATATACGCTTCTCTTATTTTAAGTATTAAGAGATACACTGACACAGAATAGTTTAGGTACTCCCTCTGCTTGAATTACAATCGAGAAGGACGTCACGTTGGATTACAATCTAGAGTACCAATTAAGGTACTCCCTCTGCTTGAAGAGGACATCATGTTGGATTACAATCTAGAGATTCCATCTACAAACACATTTTTTCAATAAATCAGTTCATAGTGTCTATACCCTCTTGGCCGCAAGGCCGTGGGGTTATTTAGGTGAGTATAGAAGGTCTTGCTATGATGCCAGGAGGAAATTCTACGGTGGATTCCGTGAGACCACGGTGGATTCTGTGAGTTTTTATTCCACGGTGGATTCTATAAAATTATATTTATTTATTGGGGCTCGTACACAAGGTGGATTCCTTATGCGAGAAGTTAACGCGGACACCTGTCCTTTTCGGGCGTCATGCTAATTTAATGTGTACGTAGGTGACTCCACAGCGAGTGATTCCGTAAAATACATATTTAAATTAATGGACGTTTATGAGCTTAAAGTGCACTCGTAACCTATTTATTGATTGAAGACTGCTAGGTATTCACTTTTGTTAGTTTAATTTTATTATTTTCTAACAATTGTGAATGCTTTAATTGATGTGTAAAGTAAGCAACGGTGGCGTTGGAAAGCATTGGGCGATAGTGTGTATTTAAATTACTCAAAAAATTTTATCATTTTTAATGGGCGTGCGTCTTATCATTAAAGGCATGGCGCTAATATTTATTTAGGCGTGATTATTTATTGAAGAGTTTGATAAATATTTATTATTTTGTATGCACATGGACGCACGATTTAGATATTTCATTATTGGACATTGTATTTGGGCATAGCCCACTCTTGGGCCGCCCAACTGCTTTATTCTTTATTTGGACAAAAGCAAACACAAAAGCTAAAGCATGCTTATTTGTAAAATTTGGCTATTTTTTAGCTTTGAGATGAATAAATTTATAAATACATGCCTTGTGGAGCGCTCACACAAGGCATGGGGGGAGATTGTACCCGATTGGTCTTTTTGCCTCATGTTGTGCAAGTCTATTCTCTTGATTTTGAGCTTAAAGTAGAGTTCTTTGTTCTTGGGGACCTTCCGACGCTTGCTACGTACGCATCCAACATCCGATTTGTGCAGCAGTGGCATCAGAGCGAAGCTGAGATGAAGGGCTTCCAATCGCTTACCATCTTGTGCGAAGGCAAAGCTCCTAGAACAAATGGGCTCTACAGTCAGTCTCGCAACAATCTGTCAATACGAACGTGTTCTTGGTGGTGAAGAACCCCCTGTTGTGCTATCAGAACGTAAAGGCTTTTCAAAAGAAATTTTTACAGAATTTTCTTCCACCTCAATTCCACGAAAAAGTAATCAAACAGTGGGATCTTCTGCAACAAAGAGATCGTGAGCCTATTTTACAATATACCGAGCGTTTCTCAAATGCCTTATTGCAACTTCGAATGCTCGAAGATGTACCTGAGGCAATCCACAAGCACAAGTTTACATCTAGTTTGCTTGGTCACTTTTATGCGGAGATAAACATATTCAAGCTAACAACTCTCGAGAATGCATTTTATTTGGCCCACGATGCTAAAGACAAAATTCGAGGACCATAGAAGTGACCACAACAATTCTCAACTAATGGTAACTTCGGTACAAAGCAATTCAATTTTAACTTTCGAAGATTCAATCAAAATCGCTTTGTTCCATCTTCTTTCTGTAAATCTTGGACACGACCCCCTGCTTTACCATCAAACACAAATCCAAATCCTAAGCCATCTTTCCAGCCCAATCCCAACATTCCTAAACTCCCAGCCATTACCAATAATGTTTCCAAAGCCAAACCCATAGTCTGCTACAAGTGCCATCAACTTGAACATCTAGCGGTGATTTATCAATCCAAAAAGCCAACTGTTCACATCAACTACTTGGGAGAAATTGAAGATGAAAACCATGAAGAAATACCTAATTTCATAGAAGATAATGACGATATCGATACTACTTTAGATACTTTACCAAGTACATCAAATCATCATTCTTTAATAATGATAAAATGTCTTGTGTACGGTAGAGAAAAGATTATTTTACATTATAATGGGAGCACACACGATTTTATTTTTGCAAAATTGGTCAAAGAATTGAATTTAATTACTGTTTTGACTCATTATCGCATCAAGACTGCATTCTTAGGCACTAGATACAATGAAACATAAGAAGTTCATGACTTAGAAATTAAAATTGACGATTATGTTGAGCGTAAAAATTTCTTAATTGTACATTTGCAATCTAGGGACATTATCTTAGGAATACCTTGGCGTCATAAATTTAATCTGGATATAGATTATTCCACGCATTCAATGAATATTCATTCTAATGGAAAACAAATCATATTACATGGTACACATACTTTAGATAATTTTCCATTGCTTAGTCATACATAGGCTAAACGTGCATTAAGAAAATGTAGCAAATCCTATTTAGTATGGGTGAATGATATTAAAGCTAAGGAAAATCAGATGCATCCTAAGTACACACAATTTCTTTCACAATTTAAAGATTGTTTTGATATTGACTTACCACCTAAGCTTACCACCTACGCGTCCTAAAGATCATAAAATAAACTTAATACGAGATTCTCAACCACCATGTAAAGCACCTTATCGACATAATAAATTGAACAAAAGAAAATTCAAATCCAAGTTGAAGAATTCTTAACCCAAGGACTCATTAGGCACAATAGTTTTCCTTTTGGTCCATCAGTCCTATTAGTTAAAAAGAAAAATAATACCTATAGAATGTGTATTGATTATCGTGTCCTAAATAAGATCACTATCAAGAATAGATATCTGATACCTAGGGTAGACGACCTCATGGATAAACTAAAAGGGGCCACAATATTTAGCAAGATAGATCTTAAATCTGGATACCATCAAGTACGATTGGATACACCTTATATTTTCAAAACTGCATTTAGAACTCAATTTGGACATTATGAATTCATTGTTATGTCTTTTGGTCTAACTAATCCACCAACCATATTCAGTTGTATGATGAATTGCATATTTTTGAAGCATCAGCATTGTGTCATTGTTTTCTTTGATGACATATTGGTTTTCAGTAAAAATGAGAACGAGCATTATGAACATTTATCCTTGGTTTTTAAATTGTTGAAAGAGAATCAATTATATACTGATCCTGAAAAGAGTGAATTTTTCTAAATCCACATGGAATACTTTAAGACATATTGTTTAATCTTACAGTATTAAAGTTGATCCTAAAAAGATAGACGTAATTTTGAATTGACCAACACCTAAAAATGTATATGAATTACGTTCTTTCTTAGGTCTTGCTAGCTTTTACATAAAATTTGTGAGAAATTTTTCATTGCTTGTATTGCCTTTGACAAAATTATTAAAGAAAGGTATCGTGTATCATTGGTCTGATAATCAACAAAAGTATTTTGACTTACTGAAATATGTCTTAACACATGTCACTATATTGCAACTACCTGACTTTAATAGACCATTCTTCCTAGTAGTCATTGACACTAGTGAATCTGGAATATAAGCTATCCTTATACAAGATTTATATCCCATAGCCTACTCTAGCTACAAACTAAAACCATCTAAACTCAAGTACTCTACCTATGATAAGGAATTGCTAGCTGTAGTACAAGCTTTACGTCAATGAAAACACTATTTAATGGAGTCTGAATTCATGATCAAAACTGACCAACAATCAAACATCTCCTTAATCAACCACAAATTTCTGACTGTCATATTAAATGAACTACTTTTATTCAAAGTTTTTATCCACTTATCCAATATCAATTGAAAAAAAAAATATTGTTGTCGATGCTTTGAGTAGACGACCAATTATCCATAATATCTCTTTGATATCTTTTGATTCCCTTATCTCTATAAAACATACATATGACCAAGATCCCAGTTCTTAAGCTGATTTGAATAAATTAGTCCCAAATAACAAGATTTCAATTGATTCATTGTGTTATTCTAATGGATTTATGTTTTATGAGAAAATGTGTTGTATAAATGTTCCATTTTGATCATTTGTGTTGTACGAAATTAATTGTCTCCCATATCAAGACCATAGAGATATTATTTCTACTTTACATACATTGATTGAAGATTTTTACTAGTCACAGATGAAATCTGATGTTTTTAACTTTATATCTGAGTGTTTAATTTATCAAGGAGTTAAACGATACCATAATAAGCAATATGATTTATTAATGCCTTTACCAATTTCTAAACGACCATGGGAACATATTTCAATGGATTTTATTATTGGTTTGTCTAACACCCAAGCTAATCATGATATGATTTGAATATTGTAGATCGATTTAACAAACAAGCATATTTCATTCAATACAAAAAAACATTAACTACATCTTAAGTTACTTAATTGTTTTTTAAAACTATTTTTTCTAATCATGATTTGTCAAAAGTTATTATTTCTGACCGTGATTCTAAATTTTGTAATAATTTTTGGACTACTTTATTTGTTAATTTAGATACAAAGATTCATGTTTCATCTATATTTCATCTTGAAATAAATGGACAAATAGAAGCTACTAATAGTAGAATTTTAGATCTTTTACGTACATACATAATTTCAAAATCACAAATATAAAATACACATACATTTACTTCAATTTACATACAATAATACACCACATACAGCTACAAAGAAAGCGCCTTTTGAAATCATTTATGAAAATAGATTGCCTACACATGTTACATCATTGTCAAACAAAGTTAAAGCTGCTGATAATATTGCAAATATACATGCTACTATTTTTACTGAAGTCAAAGACATGATTGCAAAAGCCCATCAATCATACCCTAAATAAGCTAACAAGAAAAAAAAAGCTGAGTTTCAAAATTGATGATTATATTTGATTATCCATTGAAAAGAAAAAATTATAAAGTGTTGAGAAACATCATGTTGTTAAGTTAGCCCCTAGATTTTATGGATCTTTCAAGATCATTCACAAAATCAATGACAATGTATTTAAATTATAATTATCCCAACACTGAAAAATCCACAATACTTTTCATATCAGTTTGTTACGACCTTCTAGAGGCCAATTACATATTCACATTGTCTATGAAAACCCTCATTTGTTAGAAGAAAAAACTAAAATCCTTGAACCTGAAACTATTCTAGACACTGACTTTATAACCACTAGAACTAGCCATAGATATTCTAGATATTTAGTTAAGTTTAAAAATCATCGTGTTAAAGAGACCCAATGGATGCACAGTAACGACCTAAGTGCTTAGTCTTCACTGTTCGCTCCGCATAGAGCTAATAGCAATTGAGGACAATTGTTATCCCACCCCGAGGATATGATGCCAAGAGGCATATTCCACGATGAATTCCGTGATTTTTTATTCCACGGTGAATTCCGTGAGATTTTACAGTGGATTCCGTAAAACTATATTTATTTATCGAAGCTCGTACACAATGTGAATTCCTTGTGCGAGAAGTTGACATGGACGTCTGTCATTTTCGGACGTCATGTTAATTTAATGTGCACGTGGGTGACTCCACAGCGGGTGATTCCATAAAATACATATTTAAATTAATGAATGGTTATGAGTTTAGAGTGCACTCGTATTAAATTAAGGTTAAGATGAAGTTCCAACCTATTTATTTATTTTGTAACTGAAGGCTGCTAGGTATTCACTTTTGTCAGTTTATCTTTATTATTTTCTAATAATTGTAAATACTTCAATTGATGTGTAGAGCGGGCGACGTTGGCGTTGGGAAGCATTGGGCGATAGCGTCTATTCAAATTACCTAGAAATTATCATTTTTTATAGACGTATGTCTTATCATCAAAGACGTGGTGATAATATTTATTTAGGAACACTTATTTATTGAAACGCTTGACAAATATTTATTATTTTGTATACACAGTTTAGATATTTCATTATTGGACATAATATTTGGACACAGCCGACTCTTGGGCCGCCCAACCGCTTTACTTTTTATTTGAACAAAAGTAAACACAAAAGCTAAAGCATGCTTATTTGTAATATTGAGCTATTTTTGAGCTTTGAGATGAATAAATTTATAAATATATGCCTTGTAGAGCACTCACACAAGGCATGGGAGAAGATTGTACCCAATTGGTCTTTTTGCCTCATGTCATGCAAGTCTATTCTCTTGATTTTTTAGCATAAAGTAGAGTTCTTTGTTCTTGGGGACCTTTTGACACTTGCTACATACGCATTCAGCATCCGATTTGCGCACCAGGTTAGAACTAGTGTTTGGCTCATTTTTTATCCTGACACTATTACTTGTTTTGACTAAGAAGATAGCTCATTCTAGTGCACTCAACTTATTGCATTTCAGTGTTGTACGTTTCCCATGCAGTTTTTGCATTGTCCACCCTTTTTGAGATTTTTCGAAGCATTTCTAGCATTTTTAGCAGCATTAAATACTAGTCAATCATATTTTTAACCCCAAATTTCAAGTTGACTAGTTTTTGGAATATTAGACTATTTATAGCCATTTTTCACTTGACAATCATATATATCTTCTTCTTCCCTCCTTCCTTGGCAGGTACACTCTACGACTATGTTATCTTTCTCTATCTCCGGTACTATAGTTATCATAGTCTAATTTGGTATCCTCACTAACACTATGGGCTGCATACAAGTATTGATCAGTCCTTCTATATTCAACATTTATTCATTATTCAATGTAGGTTTTTTTTCTTTATTTCTTGTAGATTGTCTCTCGTCCTCTGTGCTTGAGTTCCTTCTTCCATTGCATACTCATATTTTCAACCATTGAATGTAGAACCACATGATAGTATACATAGTAACACACCTAGGGACCCTCAAGCCAGATACATCTGGTGGCCTGGATTACCCAATCAAAATAGTACATATCTATATCACATGGTTTTAATATAAGGGATTTTTCAAATATAATTTTAATACAATTTCTACATACCAAAGGATGCCATATAAAGGGGTTACTTACAAATTGAATATAAGGGGTGTGTTTTATTCGTGAAGAATTCACATATAAGAATATTTATAAATAGGCCTTGAATACATGTGATATAGAGGATATATATATATAATAAACCCCCTTAAAATCTTAGGGAAAATCAAGGGCAAGACATACCTAGGGAATCTCGACTTGTCTCCCTATGATTAGACTTGTCTCCTTGAGGTGCTTGCACAATTCTTTGATTTCCTTCTCAAATATCCCAATTTAAAAGAAGGAAAGGTAGCAAGACTAATTATTGGTAATCACTTAGTACTGCAACTTCTAGTAGTTGATGGTTCATTTAATAATATGACTATAAACTCCATACACTCACTATACCCATAGGTTCTCTTCAGGATACTTCTTTAACTTTTTTCTCTCTCAATAATAACATTACTTCCCATCTTTTACCCATCAACTTGTATCATGCTTCATTAGATTGTTAGCAAAAAGAAACCACGAAGTTGTCTTCTAACTATGTAATAGCCTTGGAATGCATAAACACTCATGTAGTAATTGCACCATAACCTATGCATGGATTGGGTCCTTAAGTGTGGTACACTATTATATTGGCTTGCTCTAACATAAAATAAAAGCAATAATAATAGCCAATACCAAATGCGACTTGACTACACATAGAGATTCATACTTCGACCCAAAGATTTTTTTAATTAGAAAATGATAGTAAACAAAAAAGAAACTTCAAAAAAATAGAATAGAAATTCAAAACACGTCGCAGAATCAGAGAAAATGCACTATCATGATCATCTTTCATTATGCTAAGATCAAGAAACCATACATTATAATTAGTTTCTCGTGGACAACATGTTTGTTGCAATATATCAATTTGTTTACACCTAGCATGAATACACACAAAGACTAAGATTATATAGTCATAAACTAAGCCTTAAAACCTTGCACAACCTAGTGGTTGACTAGGCATAGTCAAAACTTGAACCCTCAAGATGACTTATCAATAGGTGACTTAAAGAATCCTATTATGTTCCATTAGAATCCTTGCACCTCTTGATGAGCTACACTAAGCAACTGTGGATAAAGCCCCTTTAGGATATCCACAATCCTCGTGTAGTTACATTATAGTTTCTAGAAGCCAGATTACATAGAAAAGATTGACTACAAAAAGTTCTAACATGCTATGCATAGGTATACAAAAAAGATATAACACATGTACTAGTGATCATATAAAACTAGATGGCACATAAGGCACCAAGGCCTTGCATAAAGCTGAAGTATCCATAGAGTCATCTCTAGCCACAAGCAACACATGCTCATGCTTAGATACCTAAAGTGAAGCCTCATTGCAAAGTATAGAACTCCTCCTAGCACTTGGCTCTATATACTATCCAATAACATGTTTCATAGCATGGACTACATGCATGTCAACGTCTCCCATCATAACACTAGGCATAGATTCCTCTTTCTCCATATCCATAATGACCCCTCTAACAACATCAAGTTTAGCATCATCCTTTACATTGAAAATTTCACATTTACTTTCCTTCGCAAAGACTTTATGCTCCCTAATCAACTCAAAGGCTAAGTGAAGATGTTCCCAATCTTCTACTTTAGAACAACTATAAATAAGGATATCATCAAGGAAAATGACAACAAATTTTCCCAAATGTGGGTATAAGACACCATCCATAAGTGACTAAATGTTGCAAGAGCATTAGTTACACCAAACGGCATAACCAAAATCATAATTGTTGAAACACATTCAAAATATTTTTTAAGGTACATCCTCTATGTGTATTTCAATTTGATGGTACCCTAACCTCAAGTCAATCTTGGTGAGATATCATGCTCCTTTAAGTTGATTAAGCAACTCATCAACACAAGGAAGTAGATACTTATTCTTTATTCTGATCACATTAGACCATGATAGATTATGCATGGGCCCATCCTTATTCTTCACCAACAATACTAATGCAACCCATCGAGAAGAACTAGGGTTAATAAACCCTTGTTAGATATTATCAATCGATTACTTCTCCATGTGGGTAGCTTCACTAGCATAAGTTGAATAAGGTGGTTAACTAATGGATTTACTCCTTATAAGAACTTCCATTCTGTACATTACAATATATTTAAGAAGAGAGAGCATGATGGAAAAACTAGGAGGAAACATTTTGTTAGATTTCTTAGGTAGCTATTGCATCTTATCATGAACATGTGACCGAGAAAGAGAAGAAGAGTCTATGAGAGAATGCTACATATACTTAATTTCTCACTAGATTCCATTAAAGAAATACTCACAACATCATCAATGTAAGACAAACTTGTGCAAAGAGAAAAGGAAAACAATACCTAATAAAAGTAGAAATATTTAGTCTCATTATGTTTGGCCAAATAATTTAGTTTTTAATCGAATATCGATCTAAAGAGATACATCATCATCAATGAAAGACACAAACTTGTTCAAAGAGAAAGTGAAGACAATACACAACAAAAGTAAATATGCTTAATTTCATTATGTTTAGCTAAATAATTAAGTTCAATCGAATATATAAGAGAATATGGCAAAACATTTTGCTCATCTAGCAACAAAATATACACCATTATCCTTAAATGCAACAATGATCTTCTCATAACTACATTTTAACAAGCTACCCAAGTTGTGCAAACACTCTTGGCCTGAGACCATATCTACCATAGTCATGTTCATAACTTGGAAATTGAGTTTCATAGTATAAACTTTCACCTATAACAAAACATCACAAAAATTTTCAGCCCATACATTCTTCTCACTAACATTCATAAGAGAAACAAGATATATATGAGTGTACAGTACATGAGGTAAACATAGTTTCTCAACCACAGTGTATAGTTAAGAAAATTGTGAGTTGATATGTTATCCACAACAATATGAACTCATTGTTTGTCAATCATGGCATGCATATATAACAACTCATGGGAACCAAGTGCAAATTTCCATGGAGAGGTAATCAAGCAACACTCATGCTCACGAGCCTGGTGGCTAGCTTATACAACTGAATACTTCAAACAAGCCTCCAAAGAAGCACTTGCACCATCTACATTGTTTTTTTTCCCTTGCTTTTTTCAACCTTGTTGCCATTGAGTTGTAGACAATGCTTACATTCATGAGGACCTAAAAATTTGAAACCATTACATTGTTATGTGTTTTTCAACAAAGCAGTATCTACTCTAAATAAGCCATAAACTCCCCCTAATAGATAGCATCAATTTGTATTGAGAGTCCTTAAGATCTTCAATGATCTCGAGGGGGGGAATCCACCTTATAGAACATGTAAGATACCACATGAGTTTAAAAGAAAGGATATTATATTTAGTAAATTTTATAGAATTATATTTACAAAATGTATTTTTTTAAACAATTACAATAAGTTTAGTAAAGTAAAAGGGATCAATTTAAAGCCTTATAACATGTAAAGAAAGGGTGTTTCTTAATATTCTTTGAATGCACGTTATATAGATGATTTTTTATAAGGGGACTCCTTGAGCAATAATCATAAATTTGACTTCAACATATAATGAATGGATCTCAAAAAGGCATTAAATAAGGAGCAACATCAAAATATTGAGTTTTGATTGAGAGTTATCCATAAGCACATACTTTGAGGTTTTAATAATCAACGGATACAAGAGCATATCCAAGGCCCACAAACTTTTACAAAAGGCAAAATACCACAATGTATATATCTATATATTCAGACGACCTTATAATTCTTATGAGAGGAAACCTCAACAGGGCAGCTACTTAGAATAGGAATTGTCTATCCATTATACTTACGAGGCAATGGCTGCATGACCAGTGGAGATAAGCCGCTATAGGAAGATTGATAAGGCCAGAAGAGTAGGGTCATCACTAGCCTATAATGGTTCCAAAGGCCAAAGACCCTGACTAGAAAGGATGACAAGAGCATAAATCGTAAGTGGTAGTGAGGGAAGTTAAAAGAGTGGCTTGTAAAGAATCATGAGAAGCCACCCCAGCTTTTGAGATTTCTCCTTCGAGATTGTTGCATCAAATTACAATCTTGTCTCATCTACCTCTCATCTCTTTTTGCATCAATTTGCCAATTCAAAACAAGTCATTATGAGCCTTTCATGCTCCATGAAAAATGTCTCGTGTAATGTATAGTTTAGAAAACATTTATAGTGCTATGAATTTATGAAACGTTCTTAAGGGAGTTTGTAGATTATGGTGAGTCTTTAGTGATACCTTGATGGTACATAAAACTCTATTGCTTCTAGTCTACTAAATGTTATTGATGCTTCACAATCCTTAGAGATTGCATCATGTTGTCTCTTGGTAGCAAATGAATACAAGCATGCTCACCTTAATTCGAGAATATGTCACTTGCATGTGTTTAATTATCTTGATGGGTTATTCCACATGGATCCCCATTTGATACAAGATCTTGAATCCATTTGTTTGGTGGCTAGATGGTGATATTGGGGCCAACATTACTGGGTACTCGTCATTTGTATTCTTCTTCATTTCCAAGTAGACCATTGTGAAAAAAAAAATGCACTTCTTGAGCCTTAACACCAAACCACAACACTATCACCAGCACTTCTTTTTCTCTTCTCGTTGGGTTGTGGATAGGGTTTTCCCTCTCATGGCTCACACATCTTCTTGCAAGCTCTTCACTTGAGAGTGCCCCCCTAGCCCCTTTGGGCTTCTTAGCGTTATTATCTTTTAATGCAATACTAAACATTATCTTCCTAATCTTATTAATTGCTAATGTCAATATAGACTTTGAATGTGCAAATGCATACACAAATATTTTTTTATCCAACGTGTCATGAGTTTTCACCTTGGTCTTGTACTCATTATCTAAGCTTGAATGAAACCTTGAACCTTCTGAGAGTCATCCAATCCATCGAGTTTGAGAATCATTTCTAGTATAGTTGGAGATCCACCATCGTGCTCTTTATATTTCCAAAAGGATATACACAAAAAAATGTAAACAAACAAAAGGGGAGAGAGATGAAACACAAGAGCATAATCACAATGAAGAATTAAGCACACAAAGAAGTAGGGTTGAAATTCCTTCTTATTTCTTCTTCTTCAACGAAAAAACCTTCGTCTACAACATAATAAAAGATCAATATGAATATATTAAACATATGTACATGCGGCTACGAAGTGTGAACCCGCTAAGGAGAGATAAGACAACACAATGAATGTGACATAACCAAAAGTGAACTACTACGTGGCCGTGGTTACTATAAATTGTGATACTCTTTTATATTGCAATGTTTACTTTCAAACTTGGAGTTCTATATGGTGCACAGACAATGTATGCTCAATAGTGCAACTATCTAATAGTCTACTCACTAAAAACCTACAAAGTGTGCTATATAGCAAAAGTGTCATACAACCTATGTCCTTTGTACACTACCATATACCACATGCTGCCAACAATATGGTATATGATATTCCATACATGTCTTCTTATTGTACTCCATGAGCAATTTGCTACATTTGTGCTATGCAAACTAGTGAATACTTGATTTAGAGGTTTTGTATGATTTCAATGAAAACTTTATTAGCAATGCACCCTTTCATGAAACACTTTTCCATAGAATACCTAATGTATCATCAAGTCAGAGGAAGGTGCATACTCTTTTACCAAAAGTCAAATATTACAAGTGTCTTCTATTTTGTTATGCTACTGTCTCATACAAGCTACATAGCTTAGAGAACTAGCATACCCTTGCATGTTTCCATTCCATCATCTATCTTTGTATGATTGCTTGCAATTTTATAAAGAACTTGGGGAACATTTCACATCTTTAGAAATTTTGGTGTTTTGATATATCTTTATCACCATTCATTGCCCTCATAAATAAAGATTTGATAAAGAGTTCATTACTTGCTCTAGGATTTTTCAACCCATCAAATGAGTATCCAAGAAATGATGTCGCATGCAATTTTCTAGCTTTTTTGTACACAATCTTCTTTTCAAACTCTTTTAGCCATTAGTAGACCAAACATATCTATTTTCCAAATCATATAAACCTCACCTTGCACGGTACATTGGGAGATAAATATTTAACTTCTTCTTTCTATGAAATGCATGATAGCGGTGCAAAATGCCATGCAATATCTTCCTTCAACTTTGTTTATCTGATTTTAAATTATGTAAATAAAGACCCGTGCGAGCTCTTTGAAGATGAAAGCCTTGTAACCACATTTCTCAACTTTTCAAGGGGAGAGGTTCAAGTCCCATTATAAAACATAAGATAAGATTGATTTTCCAATCAAAAAATTAAAAGAGTGTTAGAGACAATCAATCCATAATCACGCGAGCTTTCGAGATATATAAATTCAACTAACTCGATTTTACCTTGTAAATCGTTCAATTAACTTGATGTTACTTTATTGATAGATTATAAGAATTAGTAAAATGTTACGTGAACTCTAATATGTTTCAAGGGCGGGACATAGTCCACTTGGTTAAGGCTTACATCTACCACCAAGAGTGTGTGAGTTCGATGCCTGCTCTTCCCAAGAGGGACCATTCTTAATGTGTGCAATTTCCTCCGAGGCCCAATTCTGTCCCTGCGGGTGAGTGTCAGGCGCGTCAGGGCCGTCAACTGCCCCATCTCCCGGGGAATCCCCGCCAGGCTGGCTGGGTGCGGCGCGTCAGGGCGGTCAGCTGCCTGATCTCTGGGGGCAGCCCCGCCAGGCTCCTGCACCCGGACACGTCCAGGCGCGTCAGGGCAGTCAGCTGCCCGATCTCCGGGGGCAGCCCCGCTAGGCTCCTGCACCCGGACAGGGTCAGGCATGTCAGGGCGGTCAGCTGCCCGATCTCCGGGGGCAGCCCCACCAAGCCCCTGCACCCGACCAGGGCCAGGCGCGTCAGGGCGGTCAGCTGCCCGATCTCTGGGGGCAGCCCTGCCAGGCCCCTGCACCCACACATATCCAGGCGCATCAGGGCGGTCAGCTGCCCGATCTCCAGGGGCAGCCCTGCCAGGCCCCCACACCCGGACACATCCAGGCGCGTCAGGGCGGTCAGCTGCCCGATCTCTGGGGGCAGCCTCGCCAGGGCCCCCCACCCGCGCAGGCCCAGCTCCGTCAGGGCGGTCAGCTGCCCGATCTCCGGTGGCAGCCCCGCCCGGCCCCCGCACACGTACAGGCGCGCCAAGCGCGTCAGGGCGGTCAGCAGTCCGATCACCGCGGGCTGCCCCGCCAGGCCCCCATCCAGGCCCAGGCGTGTCAGGGCGGTCAACAGCCCAATCTCTGGGCCCAGCCCTGCCAGGCTCCCGCACCAGCGCAGGCCCAGCTCCGTCAGGGCGGTCAGCTGTCCGATCTCTGACGGCAGCCCTGCCAAGCTCCCGCACCTGCCCAGGCCCAGCTTCGTCAGGGCGGTCAGTTGCCCGATCTCCGAGGGCAGCCTCGCCAGGCTCCCGCACCCGACCAGACCCAACACCGTCAAGGCAGTCAGCTGCCCGATCTCCGGGGGCAGCCCCGCTAGGCTCCCGCACTTGGACAGGTCCAGGCACGTCAGGGCGGTCAGCTGCTTGATCTCCGGGGGCAGCCCCGCCAGGCCCCCGCACCCAGACAGGCCCAGGGTCGTCAAGGCGGTCAGCTGCCAGATCTCCGGGGGCAGCTCCGCCAGGCTCCCGCACCCGGCCAGACGCAACTCCATCAGGGCGGTCAGCTGCCCGATCTCCGGGGGCAGCTCCGCCAGGCTCCCGCACCCAGCCAGACCCAACTCCATCAGGGCGGTCAGCTGCCCGATCTCCGGCGGCAGCCCCGCGAGGCTCCTGCACCTGGCCAAGCCCAGGCACGTCAGGGCGGTGAGCTGCCCAATCTCTGACGGCAGCCTCGCCAGGCTCCTGCACTCGTCCAGGCCCAGGCACGTCAGGGCGGTCAGCTGCCCGATCTCTGGGGGCAGCCCCGCCAGGCTCCCGCACCCGCGCAGGCCCAGCCTCGTCAGGGCGGTCAGCTGCCCGATCTCCGGGGGCAGCCCCGCCAGGCTCCCGCACCCGTGCAGGCCCAGCCTCGTCAGGGCGGTCAGCTGCCCGATCTCCGGGGGCAGCCCCGCCAGGCTCCCGCACCCGCGCAGGCCCAGGCTCGTCAGGGCGGTCAGCTGCCCGATCTCCGGGGGCAGCCCCGCCAGGCTCCCGCACCCGGACAGGTCCAGGCTCGTCAGGGAGGTCAGCTGCCCGATCTCCGGGGGCAGCCCTGCCAGGCGCCGGCACTCGCGCAGGCCCAGGCTCGTCAGGGCGGTCAGCTGCCCAATCTCCGGGGGCAGACCTGCCAGGCGCCGGCACCCGCGCAGGCCCAGACTCGTCAGGGCGGTCAGCTGCCCGATCTCCGGGGGCAGCCCCGCCAGGCTCCCGCCAAGCATGGAAAGTTGTTGAATCTGCATGTGAGTATTAAGTTAACCTCTAGTTGAACACATTGAATGATTTATTATTCTATAAAAGAAACTAAGTTACTAACAAAATTCTTTATTTAACATATTAGCAAATAGATGCTCATACAAACCCACTTCAAAGTTCACTTTGTTTCAAGTAATGGTTAGCATTTTCTACTCTCTCTCTCTCTCTCTCTCTCACACACACACACACACACACACACACCACAAAGATTGCTGAAAGTCAAGAATAATTAGATGTACCAGAGGCCATCTAGCCAACAACAAAAGCCATGTTCACTAGCATAGCATCATTACAAGCATGTTCTCCTTGAATCAAGGGGCCAAAGGATCAAGGGGCCCTTTTCCACCCACTTATTGAGATGCAGTAAATTGGGAGAGTGCTCATACATGTTGATGTATGAGAATATCATGAGGGTCACTAGCATGGAAATATTTTGCATCTAGAGACTTCAATGCACATCTTGGTAGAGAGCAGACAATGATATATGACACACAAGAGGCCATATACCGAAGTTTGTGGTAGAGGAGTTGGATATGCAAAGAGCGGCTCAAAACATAGGGGTATGATGGAGCATGTTACTGGGTTAATTCTTGCATCGGGATGTTCCCATGGGCTGGTTTCTGAGCCACCAAAATTAGGGTTGGACTAGAGATAACATTGTGCGTGAATCCCAATTTTGTCTTCCTAAAAATACCCCAAAAGCATTATTTTTTTGTTACATCCCATTCATCTTTGATTCATTCTATTTTTGCCCTCACACTACTGTCCACCCCCCATTTGGAGCTGTTGCTTGACATTATTCAGTTGTGACTACTATTCCTACCTGCTGCCACCTGCTTAAAGGATATCATCACCAATGGACAGCTTCATCCAATGTGCTAGCCAACCCCTATCATGAACCTTCAGTAGCAGTTGTCATCTACTATCAACATTATCACAGACTACTCCAAGTTGCTTTTCTGTTTGTCATTTTCAGCCTACACATGCCACTGAGCTAAAGCCATCACTATCACATGCTTTGTGATCTAGTGATATCACTGTCTTCATCACCAAAGCTCCATTTCTTAGCCATTGTCCTACGTTTTACCACCACTTATTATTCCAGCATCTGACTGACTATGGATGATTGCATTTTGCTCCCTCTGCTGTAATCAACATCATCATCTAGCCTAATGGACTATTGTTACTAAATTTTAGGATCCATCACGAGTACAACACACTCTCAAAGCTATTCACGGCTCCTCCAACACCACTCTTAGCTCAATTCATCCCCGATCCTGGAGACAAAGGTTTGAAACCCCCAAGTATATCATCCCCAATCCATTCATTCATCTGTGCATTTTGCATCTTGAGTTTCTACATCAATGTGTATCCTTCACATGGTATAAGGGCTAGGTACTCACATTCATACCTAAGCCTTGATGAGAAAGCTTGAGTATTAAATTATTGCACCACTGTCTTCTACCAACTGTCTTCCCTTCAAGCACGAGAGGTATCCTCATTTTTTCCACCCAGCCACGCTTAGGAGAATTCAGGAACCATGCGTGTCTAGCATGTTGCCAGCTGTCAATTTCTTAGGAGTTGTACTAATTAATAGCTCTCTTTCGAATTGCTTTGTTCCTACTTTCATTCCTAAGCCCTCTAAACCCCGTACGGGCGCCCAAGGCTCCCGAACGATCATCTCTCGTGCTGTTTTCCCATAAGTTACATTCATTAATGTAACATTTCCTCCCCCTTAAGAATCGGTTTCGTCCTCGAAAACGATACTTGGGAGGTCCAACTGTAAATTGAAAAACCTTTTCCTTAAAGTACTTACTCGCTCCCATTTTGAGCTTTCTTCTGAATAATCTTTCCATTTCACCATATATTCTTGATAAATAGTATTTCTTCTTCGTCTGTTATGAACATTTGAAATTCTTTCTGGTTCATATGGAATAGATTGGTCATCTAATAGCTCCTCAATGTTATCATTTAAGATTAGATTATCTATATCACCCAGTTTCTTTCTTAGCTTACTTACATGGAAAACTGGATGTGTTTTACTACCAGCAGGTAGTTGGAGCTTGTAAGCCTGTTTCCCCACCCTCTTAAGTATTGTGAAAGGACCACAATACCCAGGAGAAAGCTTTAGACATCGTCCCGTTTTCATGGTTTTAATTTTTTCAGGTACCTTAAGATAGACCAATTCCCCTTCCTCAAAGGAGATGTCTCTTCGGTGAGGATCTACATAAGCTCTAGCTCGATCTTAAGCTTTCTTAATATTTTCTTGAGCAAATTTTACCATACTATTCATATCCTCCAAAAAATCCTTTACTGCCCGAACCCTTTCCTTATGCAGTCCTATTGCATAGGGAGCTCTAGGCTGAAACCCATACATGAGCATAAATGGACTATATTCAGTGGAAGACTGTTTGGCACTATTAGATGCAAACTCTACTATCGGTAAATACTCTTCCCAATTAGTTTGCCTTTTACTTATATATGCTCTCAACATATCTTCAAGGATTTGGTTAACTCTTTCAGTTTGCCCATCAGTTTGCGGGTTCTCCACCGTGCTCATGCTAAGTTTGGTATCCAACTTCCTAAATACAACGTGCCAAAATTGACTATCAAATTTTCTATCCCAATCAAAAACTATATTTGCCGGAAGGCCATGCACTCGGTATATGTTCTCTATGAACAATTTAGCCATTCTGATGTTTTAACATCAGTTGAAGTTGGAATAAACCTAGCCAATTTGGTTAACCTATCCACAATTACCCACACTGAGTCATGCCCCCTCTGTGTCCTGGGTAATGCGACAATAAAGTCCATGGAGATACTCTCCCATTTTCTCAAAGGAATCTCTAATGGGTGGAGAAGTCCTCCCCTTTTCAATCTTTCAGCTTTATTAACCTCGCATTTATTACATTTGACCACATAGTCAAGGACGTTCTTATTCATTCTAGGCCAATAGAACTGCCTTTTAATAAGACTATAAGTCTTATTAACTCCTAGATGTCCCGCACTAGGGGTATCATGACATTTAAAGAGTATCTGGCGCCTTATTTCATCATCTTTCGAGACACATATCCTACCCTTGTAGAGTAAATAACCATTATCAATGGTAAAATTCTTCCACTTGAATCCCATTTGAGCAACCCCTGATGCTCCATTTCCTTGTTAAACATCCTCAGATATTCCTTCCTCAATGGAGGCTCTTCCATTTGGATCCCCATTTTCTATTGCTTCCCATATGTTGAAATATGTCGGATCAACTTGGCATTTGCCTTTTAAGGATTCAAGCAAATCGGAATTGAACTGAGTAAAACTCAATTCATTTATGATGGGCATTCTGTTGAGTGTATCAACCACTATATTATACTTCCCTTTTCTATATCTTATCTCATAGTCGAACTCTTGGAGGAGTTCGGCCCATCTGGCTTTACACCCTTGTAGATCCGGTTGGTCATTAAGCCACTTAATGCTTTCATGATCCGACAAGATCAAAAGTTTGGCACCATAAAAATAGTGCCTCCATTTCTTCATTGCATGTACTATTGCATACAACTCCCTCTCATAAACGGAATAATTCCGTTTTGCATGGTCTAATTTCTTGCTTTCAAAAGCAACCGGTCAACCCTCTTGTAATAAGACCGCGCCTACTGCCCTGTCACTGGCATCAGCTTCAACCAAGAATGGTTTATTGGGATCCACAATTAATAGTACTGGAGCTGTAGCAATAGCTACCTTAAGTTTTTTAAAACTTTCGCTTTGGTCTGTTCCCCAATTAAAGCTCTTCCCTTTCCCTTTAAGTTGGTCCGTCATTGGAAAGCTATCTTGGCATAATCTCGAATGAATCTACGATAAAATCTAGATAAACATAGGAAAATCTGTAGCTCTTCCAGGTTCCTTGGAGATGGCCATTCAATAATTGCCCTTACTTTTTCTGGGTCCATCTTGATTTCCTCTTTCGAGATAATATGCCCCAAATATTTGACCTCTTGTGCGAAGAATTCACATTTAGTTTTCTTCACATAAAGGAAATGGGTTCTTAACAATTGGAATACTAACCGTAAGTGTTCCAAATGTTCTTCTCTTGATTTACTAAAGATCAAGATATCATCCAAGAAGACTACTACAAAGTGTCCTGGAGAGGGCCGTAACACACTATTCATCACCTTCATAAAAGTAGCTGGTGCATTAGTGAGGCCAAAAGGCATCACCAAAAAATCCTTAGGAACATCTTGGGCCTTAATTCTTACTTGGTGATAGCTTGATCTTAAATTAGTCTTTATGAAGAATTTTGCCCCTTGTAACTGATCAAAAAGATCTTACATTCTGGGCATAGGAAATTTATTCTTCACCGTTAATTTTATTAAGTGCTCTATAATCAACACAAAGTCGCATAGAACCATCTTTTTTCTTCACCAATAAAATTGGCGAAGCCCAAGATGAATTGTTGGGTTATATAAACCCCTTATCGAGGTAATCCTTGATTTGTCTTTCAACTTCTTGGTGCTGTGTTTCACTTAGCCTGTAAGGTGGTTTAGAAACAGGGCGTGTATCCCTATCTATGTCAATGGGTGATTTCCATCACCCCTATCTGGTGGAAGGCCACTAGGTAAGTCAAATGGAAACACATCTTTAAATTCATGTAACAAACCACTTAATTCATTATTTACATTCAACTCACAAACATAAGAAAATTGTTGTTTTATATTACAAGAAGTAAAAGTGTCCTGTACAAGGAGGGACCATAACATGTAAACCTCACAAGCTTCTTTCTTTATCAGCTTTTGAACTTCAAGGGAACACAAAAGGATTATCAAATACTTCATGTTCACCTTGAATCACAAAAGTCTTACCATCCCTTTCAAATTCCAGTGTATTATGATGATAACTACGCTTTAAGGATGGTTCCAATCTCCATAGCCACTCCCTCCCTAAAGCGATATCGGCCCTTTCCATATTCATAATTTAGAAATCAAGCTTATCTTTATATCCTTGGATCTCGATTTCCAAATTGGATACTATTGTATCCCATATTTTATTATCCTGACCTTGCATCATACGAACAATATATTGATGCTCACTCTTTTATTAGGGAAGTTTCAACTTTTTGACAAGTACATAACTTATGAAGTTGTGGGTGGCAAAGTCATCAATCATGACTCTAACCCTCTTCCCACCCACCGATCCATGCACTCTAACTAAATCATGTGGCCCAAAGCATAGAAACAGGGAACGCCCGTTCCAGCACTTAGGAACGGATTAACGCATTCCGGGAGGTCCGAGCCCAGAAAATGTTGGGGGAACTTTCCAGCCCGTTCCATGTCCCGTTCCTGCCTGTTTCGGGTTGTTCCCTATTTGGAACGGCCCTTGCAGTAGCGAGGCATTTTTTAAATAAAAAAATCGTTGATTGTGTCATGTCCCGCCTTGCGCCTGCTGCCCGACTCCCGCCTCTCGTAAAAAGTATATTCTTCGATACCTTAAGGGTACACAAAGGAAAAGTATTTGCTATGGGCAGGGTGCACTTAGTTTGCAGGGTTATTGTGATGCAGACATGGCAGGTGACTCGGACACTCGTAGGTCCACCAGCGGGTATGTCTTTACAGTTGCTAGTGGGGCTGTTTCCTGGTGTTCCAAGTTGCAGAACATTGTTGCACTGAGTACCACCGAAGCTGAATACATATAAGCTACTGAAGCTTCCAAGGAAGCTATATGGTTGAGCAGACTTGCAGATGATCTCGACATGTCTATGGGTACTGCAATTTTGGGATGTGATAGCCAGAGTGCTCTGTATCTGGCTAAGAATGCCATGTATCATTCACGCACAAAGCATATAGATATGCAATATCACTTCATCAGACAGATTCTAAAAGATGGTCAAATCACATTGACCAAGATTAAAACACAAGATAATCCTGCAGATGTTCTCACTAAAAGTCTATGCAAAGCTCAGTACGAGCATTGCATTAGACTAGTGGGAGTTGGTTAGCTAGAGGTTCATATCGGACCCTTAAGTGGGAGGTGGTTGGGATAAAGGCCCAGTAACCTCTGTGTATAGTACACGCACATTGTAGATGTGAACGCACCCTTTACATGCCCTAAGTATAAATACATTTTATTCTTTGTGTACCAACACATTGTTGGTACACTCTAATCGACTCGTACTTTTCACACTGCTTTGACTCTCTTCAGCCGTCACACTCTTACACTCACTCTTGCTCGATCTCCATCTCTCTCAGCTGTGCTCCTCTTCTTCTAATAGTGGGGAATATCAGTACCGAAGAGATAGGCTCTGCATGGGACTGCTTTGGTGACAATGACTGAAACATCTCTTTTTGCATTCTCACTTGCTCTTTAGTCTTAATGTTACATTAATGAATGTAATGTATGGGGAAACAGCACGAGAAATGACCGTCCGGGACCCTTGGGCACCCGTACGGGATTTGAGGGGACTTAGGAATTAAAGTAGGAACAAAGCAATTCGAAAGAGAGTTATTAATTAGTATAACTCCTAAGAAATTGACAACTGGCAACATGCTAGTCACGCATGGTTCCTGAATTTTCCTAAGCGTGGCTGGGTGGAAAAAACGAGGATACCTCTCGTGCGTGAAGGGAAGACAATGGCGCAATAATTTAATATTGGTCACACTGTTCGACATATTTTAGACGGACAAAATACAGGGAAGTATCCCATCCTTTGTTTCCAAATTTCTTACAATTTGTTTCCAATTCTAATTCCAGTGTATAGATGGAGGGGAAAAAGAGAGAAGGGGTAACGAAAGGCTCTAGTTCCAAGGACCACCCTATGGTGGATCCCCATGAAACTGAAATGCAAGAAGAACACTAGGAAGAATTTTTTGCTACACGAGAACAATTTGATGATCTAACGGCTCGTGTGCAAGCATAGTGGGTTCAAATAGAGTTGCTAACTCAAGCACTCAACGAAATAAAATCCCAATTAGCCTTATTATTAGAAAGGGATAAAGGTAAGGTAGAGACCTTAGATATTCCATCTTCATCGAAAGATCTAGATGTGACCATGCAAGACCCTAGGGAACCCCACCAAAAGCTGAGGGATAACCCAGTGTTAAAAGATATGAAACCCCCTCAGTTTCATGGGGAGGAAAAAGATAGAAATAAAGACACTATCTTTAACTTCCTCCAAAAGTGAGAGGATTTGCACAAATTAAAGAATACTCGACCACATCTTCAAGCGCTGGAGGCCAATTTAACCTTGGGGCCAAAGGCATACAAATGGTGGAGAACGTTAAAGGAGGCAAATAAAATACCTGAAACTTGGGCTCAATTTGAATCAGTCTTTTTAAAAGAATTCCTTCCTAAAAATGAAATGGAAAGAAATTGGGAAGATTGGGATTTTGTCAGACAAAAGGGAAGACCTTTGCTGACATATCTCGAGGAATATCGTGAGATAATCCTCAAATTGGAAGAAATAGATGAATTTCAAAAGACAAGAGGATTCATAAGGGGACTAGATAAGGCTTGTAAAAAGGAAGTGAAAAGGAGTTCACCTAAGACGCTTGAAGAGGCAATTAAATTTGCATTAATTAACGAAGATAATATGCATCTAGGTGCACTCACTAGTCTCACCGACACGGAGCCCAAGACTAAGGAATTTGAGGCCTCAAAATTTGTAGGCAAATCCAAAAGGAAAATGCCATTCCTTAAGGGTAAGAAACAACCCTTTGAAAAGAAACAATATGTACGGCCAAAGCTAAGTCAAGATGACTTTGATAAGGCTAAAAAAGAAAGGTTGTGTTTCGATTGCCTATCTCCTAACCATGCTGCTTGGAATTGCCCTCAAAGGAAAAAGGGTAAAGATAAAGGAAAGGATAAGGACAAGGGCAAGGGAAAAGAGAAACAAATCCATGTAGTATAGACCTTGGAATTAAAGGGGCATGAAAAGTATAAATCTTTAAAGGTCTTGCACAAGGACGTACAACACAAGTGTTGTATGTCAACTTCTATGTAGCAACCTACCTTTGGGCCATAGTTACAAGGAACGGGGAATGGGAATGGGAACGGGACCCCCCAAAACGGAGGGAACGCCCAAAGTTAGGAAACAGGAACGGAGGAAACGGCATTTATATATATACATATATATGTGTGTGTGTGTGTGTGTGTGTGTGTGTGTGTGTGTGTAGAGAGAGAGAGAGAGAAAAGAAAGAAAGAAAGAAAGTTATATTAACGTCTTCTAAAGACCAAAACTGGCCTATGAGACAAACTGTGATACAACTGATGAGGTCCAGCTATCCAAAATAAAAGTGCTGAATGAAAAGCTAAAAACTGGAAACTGAAAATACGGTGCTGTGAGTGTGATAAGTGTCGTGTATGTGTATGTGCGTATGTAGCTCTGGTACTCCAGATAATGGCTACAAAAGGGGAACAAATGTCGGCTGTGATAGGGGAACAACTGTCGGCTGTGATAAAGTGGTGCGATGTGTATATGTAACAGATGCAGGGAGATATACTATCCTGGGATGTAGTAGCAGTCGTTGAAGTCGCTAATAGCAGGTGATCCCTCCTGGATGCAGGATGTGGTACATCGGCGGTGGAGAGAGAGAATACTTAAGTCTAATTTCATCTAGAAATTATAGGCAGGCGGGAGAGGCGGGTGTCAGGAGGCGGGCCTGGTAGTCGGACGACCAGGCAGTGGAGAGAGACGTGAGGCATGTCAAGCAGTCTCCCAATGTGCTTTGCCAGGATTTGACATAAACCAGCTAACAACTCCTACTACATGAGCAATGTCTAGACGAGTAGCAACCATAGCATACATAAGAGAGCCACAAGCTGATGCATAAGGAACTCCCTTCATAGCATTTGCTTCCACGTCATCTTTTGGGCTGTTGGCTTTGCTAAGCTTGAGATAAGGAGATAAGGGTGCCCCAAAAGGCTTAGCTTCAACCATGTTAAATCTGTCCAATACCTTTCCAATGTATCTTTCTTGAGATAAAAACATCAATTTCTGCTTTCTATCTCTACGAATTCTCATGCCCAAAATATGCTCTACATTTCCCAAATCTCTCATGGAGAAAGCTGATTTCAGCTGATTTTTAAGAGCATCCAAGCTAGTCTGTCTTTTCCCAGCTAGTAACATATCATCCACATACAAAACAAGTATAATGGGGCTGCCATCTCGATCCTTTTTCATGCACAAGCAATGATCTGCATGGCTGCGTGTAAACTCATGAGATAGCATAAAAGTATCAAACTTTTTGTACCATTGCCGTGGTGCTTGCTTCAGCCCAAATAGGCTCCGTTTCAGCTTACACACCATCTGTTCTTTTCCAGGAACTACAAAGCCCTCGGGCTGTTTTATGTAGATTTCCTCATCAATGTCACCATGCAAGAAAGCTGTTTTTACATCCATTTGATACAACTCTAAATCCAAAACAACAGTAAGAGCAAAAAGCACACGTAAAGTGGTCATCTTCACAACATGTGAGAAGACCTCATGGAAATCAATCCCTTCCTTTTGTGCATACCCTTTGGCAACTAGACTTGCCTTGTACTTGGGGTTTCCCATCAATTGTCTTTACTTTGTCCACCCATTTGTTTGGAAGTGGCTTCCTTCTTTTGGGTAGTGACACAAGATCATCCCAAGTATCATTTGCATATAGAGATTTAATCTCTTCATGCATAGCTAGCTCCCACTTACTGCTGAACTTACATGACTTGGCCTCTTTATATGTAAGAGGCTCACCCTCATCTGTAAGCATCACATAATGCAAGGAGGGGTCAAACCTATGTGATTGCCTTCTTACACATGTAGACCTATGTATCCAATGATCAACGTTTTCAAGAATTTGGTCTACATCTAGAGATATATTATTTTCAGCATTTATTGACTGTTGTAAGCCATTTTCAGCATGCTGTTCATGCTATACAACACCTTCATTTTCATTTCCAGCACCTGCATTTTCATAATCAGCAAGCCTATCTTGTTGTCCATGACCTCCTTGTGCTTCTATTTGCTGTTCATCATCATCTGGCTCAAAAATAACTGGTTGATCATTAGTTTCAGCCTATGGGACAGCACCTTGAGGCTCATTTTCTGAAGTAATATGTGGCTGCAAACTCTGAAACTTCACCTTTCCCACATCTTCATTAGAGGCTAAAGTGGCTTTCATCAATTTTGCCTCATTGAACACAACATCACGGCTACGAATAATTTTATTGGACTGAGGTAACCACACTCTATAGCCAAATTCACCCTCATCACCATAGCCGATGTTAATACCTTTGGTGGATTTTGGGTCAAGTTTATTTCTTAGCTCATTCCTAACATGAACGAAAGCATCACAACCAAATATGCGTAAATGGTCATATGAGGCCAATTTGCCAAACCAAACCTCCTCAGGGATGCCATTATTTAAGGACCTATTTGGAGAGCGGTTGCAAATGTGAACTACAGTTTTTAGTGCCTCTCCCCAAACTGCATGAGGGAGATTAGCAGTGGACAACATGCGCCGCACTCTTTCACATAAAGTCCTGTTATATCTTCCAACCACCCCATTTGAAGAAGGGCTGTAAGGGGATATAAGCTCCCTCTTAATACCATGCAAGTCACAAAAGGACTTGAATTAAGTCGATTTGAACTCACCCCCATTATCAGTTCTCAAGCATTTCAGCTTTCTACCTGTCTAAGTGGTCACAAATACATGAAAAGTTTTAAAAACAACAAACACTTCACTTTTCTTTTTCAACAAGTACACCCAAATCTTCTTGGAAGAGTCATCAGTGAAGGAGAAAAAATATACAGCACCACCCAACGATTTCACGGGCATACTACATACATCAAAATGCACTAAGTCCTAGACATTGGACTTACGTGAGACACCAAAGTAAAAGGAATTTTTTATTTGCTTTCCAAACTGACACTCATTACAAAAATCAAGTTTAGAGCCTTTTCCATCAACCCTCTTCAGAGAGGTAAGGATATCAAGCCCTTTTTGGCTCATATGGCCTTATCTCCTATGCCATAACTCCAAGTGGCTACAAATTTCAGCAACTACAAGAAACTTGCCATTCAAGGCTTTACAGTGCAAACAATACAAAGTGCCCTTCTTAGTTTCTTTTGTAATCAGCATGGAACCCTTTTTCACTTTCCACAAACCACCACCAAACAATGTGGCGTAGCCATGCAAGTCAAGCTGACCAACAGATAGTAAACTCTTTTTAATGCCAGGCACATATCTGACATCTTTCAACACAAGCTCTTGACCATTGTCTAAAGACAAGTGTACTGTACCAATCCCATCAATGCTGCAAGCATGGTTATTTCCAAGATACACCTTTCCATAACTGCTTGCATTAAACATAGCAAAACACTCCAAGCAAGGAGTTACATGGAAAGAGGCACCAAAGTCTAGAATCCAAGTCTAAGTGACACCATCATCAACTAACAAGAGTGCATCAATCACATCAATCTTGGTAATCTGCATATCCTGCATGTGACATACAAGGGCATCATAATCAATTGCACATACTACATCAGCCTCTGTATCTGAAAGCTCTTCTATGACCACACTAGAGGCCACATTGGCCTTCTCTTTGCCTTTGGTTGTTTCCAATGCATCTGTCTTATCTTCCTTCTTCTTTTTATCTCATGCATTCTTCTCTCTCTTGTTCCTTCTTATAATACCTGCAATCAGGTTTCTTGTAGCCCTTCCGACCACAATGATAGCAAGTAATGTCACTCTTTTCCTTTCCTTTGCTCTTGCTCCTATTTCTCTGCCCTGCATTTGCATTTTTCTTTTCAGCCCTGCCTCTTACATTACAAGCTAAGTTGTTGCCTTATCCACTAGACATACGTCAAATTTCTTCATTCAAGATAGAACCTCTCACCCCATCATATGAGAGATTGGGGTTATTGCTGAGTGAAACCACCAAGGTCTCCCAAGAGTCAAGCAGTGTCATGATCAAAAAGATCGCCCTCGACTTATCATCAAAGTTCAAAATTGCATCTTTGAGCTGATTTAGAATCCCTGTAAATGCATTGAAGTGCTCAGCTACAAGCTTTGACTCATCCAATCGCATATTCAACAACTTGCGCATTAAATGCACCTGATTAACAGGTATGGTAATCTCATAAGTAGTTTTCAGCTTTTCCCATATTGCATAACCTAAATCTAAACCGTTAATGTCTGTCAGAATGTCATCAATGGCACCCATCTTTATGTAAGCCACAACCTTTTTATTCACTCTAGCCCAATCTGCATCAAACATTAGTACGGGTTTATCTTCCTACAAAGCATCCTCACAATCCTTTAGGAACAAAATGCCCTGGATACGGTCTTTCCAAAGATCAAATCAATGACCATCAAAACATTTAATCTCCATCAAACTCTTGATATCTGAACTAGAAGAAGTTGCAACCATTTTATCACGAACACAGAAGTAAATGCACTAATGTGCGGAAACACAAACTAAACTAGCAAAATACACTGTTATTCTTCCTCAAACAAAAATAAATCTCTGCTGTTTGTACATGAACCAGTCAGCGCACGGGCAAAAGATATAGAAATTTACCAAATTCTACAAAAATCCCCAAAATTTCAAATCCAAAATTGCATAAATGTCAGTCAATCTAATTTAGCTAAGCAAAACTTTGCCAATACATGAAAGGCCCCAAGTTTCTGGGATCCAATCTCAAGAATTTACTCAAAAATGCAAAATTTTAACAAAATTGGCAAAATTCCCAATTTAATTTGGGTCACTGTTGCTCGCAATGTCTGTAATTTCTGACTCGAAATTTACTGACCAGCATGAACGATGTCCAATCTGGAAAAAGCCCCAAATTTCTAGCTCAAATGCTCACAAATCTGTGATCTGTGCTTCCGGCATGTGAACTCCCGTAGAAAAAAAGAGAGTAATTGAAAAATTAAAAGAAATTTTTTAATTTTGGGAGATTGACGGGAGGTCGTTGACCGTCAACCGTCGCGTGACCCTGACGCGAACCACTGGTTGATCGACGCCTACCTGTCACGATGAAGTCGTCGCCTGCCTGCAAGAATCATCGTGTTCGCTTATTGCCCTGTCGCCCGCTTGTGTCGCCCAATCTTCTGCCTGAAAAAAGCCATCATGCTGTCGCCAACTACAGCAAGTCGCTCACCAGTCTAAAGTTCGTCTGCCTCTCACTCGCCTGCGACTGTTGTATAGTTCCCTCGCGTGCGCCTGCTGGAACCGTGAGCTCGTTAGTGAGCCTAATCACTGGACATCGGCCCTGTCCCGCAGTCACTCGACTGCCCCTCGATCTCGGAAGCGCACAGAGTCTTAAGCTCTGATACCAGTTGTTGGAAGAAGAGAAGCACAACTGAGAGAGATGGAGATCGAGCAGGAGTGAGCGTGAGAGTGTGACGGATGAAGAGAGTCAGAGCAGAGTGAAAAGTACGAGTCGATTAGAGTGTACCAACAATGTGTTGGTACACAAAGAATAAAATGTATTTATACTTAGGGCACGTTAAGGGTGCGTTTACATGTACAATGTGTATGTACTATACAGGGAGGTTACCGGGCCTTTATCCCAACACCCACCATAGCGGGTCAGAGGGATTGGTACCAAAACCATCTACAAAAATGTAAGATCCTCCCCAAGTTATTAAAGGGACCCCTCAACAAATCCATGTACCTGCACACTCAAGGGAATACCTAGAGATATTGAGGAGACAAGAGAGAGACACTTGAGGACTGGGCCCTATCCCTCGAGAATACCTAATCTACTCCTATCCCTTCAGATTACCATCTCAATGGCCCTCTATACAACCTAGACAAAGGTGCACAAATCTAAGCACGACACTAAGAAGAATCTAGACATCCAAGCCCAAAAAAGCCACACTGAGACGGGCCCCATGCCATATGTAATCTATTCAAACCCATCAAAGACTCCACTCAATCCGCATGAATGAAGGAAAACACGAATGGCTAAAAAGTTGTAGTAGACTCATCGATCGATCTTACACCATTCTCCCTCTAGTCTCTCAATTGAAAGCAAGCTTAATAGTCTCACAATCCAAGATATGCTCCCTCAAGCTCTCAACCCACCAATTCGTATCTAATGTGTTCATCGCCAATGCTATCAAGAGAGTAAAAAAGAAAAGGAGGAGAACCACTTTCTCCTTCATGGTCGCTCATGCTCTCTCTCTCTCACAAATGCAATGGTTGCCTCAAGCCTCTACAAACAAATGTATAGAGTTTCTCAAGCATATAGCCTGAACCCTTGGCGTCCCTCAAGTCCAATCGTCTCCTTTTTACATTATTAGAGGTGTTGGTGCCAAGTGGAGGTCCTCCATGACCGAGATTCAGATTTTCATTTTCTCTCAATCTAGGGCCTTACCAATCTTGAGACATGGGTTGTCCTTATAGATGAGACAATCTTTATAGAGTATGCTACTTCAAGAGTCAATCTCTGGTCAAGATGTCAAGAGTGTGGGCTTTGTTGGCTTCATTTTCCTTCTTTTGTGCATCGTCCTCCTTGACATCTTTCCATTGCCTCATAAATCAAGCTTCCATCCATCCTACATTGGTTCCCTTAGACCTTCCATCCCATTTTAAAGGAGATGATACATATATCAGTGATTACCAAGATCACGAGGAGCTCTTTCAAGGATGCACATTATCTTAAGCCCTTTATCTCATACAGTGGCTACTTTGTCTCTTCTCCAAGCCACCCTTCCTTGCCACTAGCATGACCATTCCATGCTCCTTGATCTCTTGATGTTTTTCATTGGTAGGAGTGCTTTACAAGAGCTTTGACAACTCCTCGCTACGATTTTCTCATTAGATCAAGGACATGGTCCATTCATGAAGATTGAATACCTTCCATGTGCCTTGTTCAAGCCCTCTCCACTTCTATCAGCATATCAATCCTAGTTGTGGGTTCTCATCTTGAGAGGGGGTCGTGACATTTACATTGATAGACTTCATTGACATGCACATGGTCTAATCTTCCATCACATTTTTTTCTTCTCCTTTGGAAGCACTCACAATAATCTAAGAAGGGGTATTGGCAAGCTATTTTATGTTTTCTTCCATGCACAGCTCTTGCTTGTGAGCCTTAGTTTCAGTTAGACAAGGACTGTGGGAGCTCTATCACTGTCTCGGTGAATGAGTCATTTTGGTGTGTTCATCTTTATTCACTTCAAGCACATTAGGTAGACATTAGAGTTTTTTCTCCATTTCATTCAATAGCCACTTGAGCCTATTCACACTGCACATTGATGATTAGTGAGTACATTTGCCACTTATGCCACGTGGTAGTTAGGCACCTTATTTACAGCCCATAGACAGCCAACTCAGCAAGTCCAACATCAATCTAAGCAAGCCCACCTATTTTTTCGCCATTGCCTATATTAGGTTGGCCTAGTCCAGGCTCCCACTATCTCATCCATTCATTACAGCCATCATCATTATCACTTATCATCCTTACTCAGATCAATTAGGCGCCCCTAGTAGTGCACCTCTAGAAAGTGTAGGGGCTGGTTATGTGGAGCCTTATATTAGTGTCATTAGATCAATGTTCCTTTTGTTTATTTGCATCTTATCTTCATTATTTCCCTTCTCTTTGTGTTCCTCTTCCATTGTGCATTCTCACATGTTGGTCCTCGTACGAGGTTTTCTATCCTTAGAAAAGCAAAAATGCTACAAACATAGTTGAGCTTATGCATGGTTTGCTACCTGAAGTTCACTCCCAATTACAACCGTTTGACCTTGCATCAAGTTGGTGGGTACATTTTCCCAACTGCTATGCACCTTGTGATAGGACCCAATAACCTTGACCATGAGCTCCAAGAGTTCAAAATTTCAGGATCGAAAGATCTCAAGGTCAAGTTGGCTGAGTATCTGCAATTACTTGTCAACTTCGCCACCATCAAACCCCCAAAGCCCAATAATGATCGAGTCACTTTATTTCTTATAAGTTTCCTTCAAAATACTTTTCACTTTCTTTTCCATGAAGTTAAATGTCAATTTGCATTCTGCATAACTATAAGGACAATTCCATACGAAACCCTCTTTGCCATCTTAGGGGACATTATTTCTAGTCCCCACAAGGGTAAGCAAGGGGAAAGAAAGAATAATGATAAATCTCAAAAGACTAGTGGATGACCAATGAAACCCCTAGTCTGCTCTAAATCTGAGATAGCAAAATCTCCCAAACAAAAATAAATATTGCCAAGACTAACAAGAGGTAGGCCATTTTCAAAATGAGTATTGGTCTAAGGCCAACGACACCCAACCCAAAACCCTCCCTTATACCTCAGACCCACCTACTACATGTAGCCCCCTTAATGGAGGCAAAGTGGTGGTTCGTCCAGCCCAAGGGCAATGGAGACCCCAAGATCATGCAGCCACTAGACCATCATCATCATTACATGCCCTTGACTTCATAAGGGATCTGCAATTAGTCCAATCCTCGTATGAACTTAGCTTTGGTTAGGAGGGATATTGTATTTGATGAGGGGACATCTGTGAGAGTGCGCAATGAAAGAGGAACACAAACATGGAGATAGAAGGGAAGAGAGAAAGAAGAAAATCTACATTACACTCCAAGAGAATGTTGAATACAATGTGAACTGCATGCAGCCCAAACTGTTAGTGAGGACACCAGATCAGGCTAACGATGGCTGCTATTGGCAAGGAGGCTACTATAAATAGCAGCTAACCCCTTAAACTGGCCAATCTGCAAACTAGGCATGAGCTGGAATAGTCTGGCCAGCATCTAATATTGCGTGGTAGTATTTAATGTGCCACTTGCTGCATTAAATGCAGCAGAAAGTGGTCACCAACATAGACAAGTGTGAACATAGCCTTTGGGCACTGAAAACAAAATGCACAGAGCTGGATCTCTCAAATAGCCAGTGTGAACACACTAAAACAAGCTGAAATTTGAAATGTGCACACAAAAAGGACTGAATGACAACCAAAGCTCCTTTGTCTCCGACAGGCTCTGGTGGAGCTCGCAACTAGGAGATGATAGAATGATCACATATAGGCTAACAGCATCATGCAGCCACCTTAGCCTGCATCATCAGCTCCTCCTTCATGCAAGCCTACTTGATCTTCTACTATGCCACTTAAGCCAAGTCTACTTCCAACCCTTGACTCACTGCAAAGTCCTCTACTCCACGGCATTCATGGTGAAGGATCTAACAAAGTCTGGCATAGAAAACTATAGGGCTTTGGCGTAGAAAACTATAGCACTTATACTCATCTCCTAGTTTTGAGCTCCACATGAATCAATGGACATTAAGGTCCCATGTTCAACTTCCTCAATTTGGTCTATTTCAATCTTTTTCTGGTACCAGCCCATGGTATTTGGGCCACATTAACATTTTGAGGGAATCTATGGGTCGTTGCCGATTTAGGATAGCTGAGTCTTGTGTGACCATGGTCTTGGTCATTTTGTTTCCCACCCTTCTTCACACACTTTTAGCATCCTCATTGCAGTCACCCGTTGTGATACATGCAAGGGTTTTGTTATCTCAACCACCTTCATCATTAGTACTAGTTCCTTTGTTGCCTTCCTGCTTCTGACATAATATCATAGTAAGTCACATACTAGCATCACCAGATAGTGTGATAGCTGACACCAACTACATTTCTAGCATAGTCCCTGAGTTTACAACCTGCACTTTCCCTCACTCAGTCACGATGACTCCCAACAACCAGCCTTACACCATGATTGTGGCATGCTTTGGCATCAGATACTTATGTTTTTGCCAATGGCTAGCCTGCAAAACTAGATTTTGGTCTACTTTGTGACTGGTTTTAAATATAAATAATAAGTGCACCCCTCTGTAGCTGCACTTGATGATTATCGTGGCATTTGTTGTGCTAGTCTCAATAACTTTTAGGCCTTTTTTCCCTACAGCAACATTTCAGTTCTTACTGTGTTTCGCGGACAATGGACATCATGAGATACTTTGGTATATGTCTCTTCACATCTAGTAGTGCTAGTTTTGCATTTTCAACCTTGAGACTTGTCACTTCAATCATACTGTGATTTGGTGTACAAAACCTATAGTAACCAAATATTTTTCTGTTTTGAGTGGACAGCCATCCATAGGATTTTTTTTTAAATGGTGGAAAAAGGTATGGCTAATTATATAACTCAAAACAACATTGCAAAGAAGAACATGTGCCCAATTGTCCCCAACAGGAGTTGTCTGAAAGTCAAAAAACAAGCATACATACAAGTGTTTTGAGACAATCTAAGGGCAATGATGGATAGCAGTTATTGGGTTTCCTTTTGGTGGTGGTGGGGGGTTACATCATGAAAAATAAGCCATGACCACTCCAGATGGAAATGAGCTGGTATCAAAGCTCTTGACAGTGAGTGTCAAGAGTCACCCTACAACAGTTGATCCCACCAGCCATAGCATGATGGATGATGGATGTCCAAAGCTCTACCAAGGTTATGCACATCAAGAGGCTTCACCACTAAAATTCAACGGTAGCATGTCTTTCAGATGTGTGAGCCTGTAAGTCTCCCAACAATGTCCTAAACCTCTGATAGTCATAAGCTCTTTTGTATTTTCATAGCCAAAGTCTCTAGTTACAATTTCTAAGAACATACTTTTCGGTTTTCAGCCATCCCTCTATTTATTATGAACCTCCTTCTATGCTTCCCATCCATCTACAACAGCCACACGGAATGAGCCCTACTTCTCTTTTCTTGGACTAGATTGGTCACATGGATAAGCTTCACTTCTCTATGCTTGAATCACCAACGCATATCCCTATTCTCCCCACCTCCTTGTTGATGGTCATGTGTGTCTTGCACAATCATCTCTTGGCTATAAGCCTTAGCTTGAGTCAGATGAGGACATTAGGAGCTTTGACACTCGATCTATCATATGTTTTGATGGAGGAGGTAGCTCTATTTAGAGCATGCATTTCTTTTCTTGTGAGTTTCGGGTGTGTTCACACTACCAAATATCAATTTCTAGTCCCCCTTGCATTTCTTTTATAGTGACTGCAGGACTTTTCAACACCCGACAGAGGTGATCAGCATTATTATTTTACAATCTACATTAGTTTGATGGCGGCTACATTATGTTATTCAACATATGTACTCGGAAAGTTTTTTTGGGCAATATTGGCAGCAGTCAGCCAATTTCATTCTTTTCTAGCTATTCATATTGCTCCCCCACTTGGTTACCATTATTCATAGATTATCTTCTGCAAGTTTCAGCACACCCCACATTCAAGGATTCTCCTCTGTCTTTTAGTGCTGCCACCCATCATCAACCTAATCCAGTGCGCTCACTAACACCTTGGCATATGAGCAAGGATTGATCAGTCCTCTATATTCAACATTCTTTTGGAGTTTAGAGCAGATTTTCTTCTTCCATTCTCTTCTTTCATTGCACTTTCTTTTCCCTTCTCTCTGTGTTTCATATTTCTCTTCCATTGCACATTCTCACATGGCATCATTGCCAAAGTGAGGACTCGGAGGTTCTAAGGAGAGAAGACCACACTCAGCTTGTTGTTTGGGGAAAATTTGTCATGAAGAACACAAAATTTCTACCTTATTTAGGCCTTCTACGAAGTGTGTGGGCCAACTAGAACTTCTTTTTGCAAGGTCTAGCTGATTTCTCCTCCATTTGGGCAACCCGCCACCAAAACACAACATATTCTTATGTGTTTGCAAGTACTTCTAAAGAGTTCTGAAGTACCACTAGCTTTAAGCTTTTGATGACTCCAATGCGAAGACCCTTCAGTCTTCCACCATAGGCAATCCCATCAATCAAATCATTATGAAGAACGACGTGAAGATTGACATTTATAGCCTCGTTCTCACTACGATAGATTGAGAAGATTGGAGTCCCCTACTTCTCTGCATGTTTCTCACAAGGCCGTACTACAAGTCCTCACATAGCCACGATGGCCAAGGATATTGGTGATGATTCTTATTACTAATTGCCATCTCCCAAGTATGATGTCTTCTACACCATCTTGGTTACCTCTAGGGTTCAAGAGACTCTTCTATGGGAAGAGCTAGCTCCACTTGTTTTGGAGCGCGAAGAGCAGCTCAAGGAGATTGGTACCAGTGGATCCATACTCGCTAAGGATTTTACTATAGGTTTGGGAGGGGGCAACAAGAACAAGAAGACCAAGAACAAAAAGAATCAGCAGGTTAAACATTTGGAGTCTTCCTTGAGGTCTAAAACAAATTCAAAGAAACCTAAATGCTTACATTATGGGAAGGGTACCCATCCCGAGGAGAAGTGTGATAGAAATACCCTCACCTTTGTCCAAGAATGAAGGATGGAGTTAAAACATCTAAGCCATCCCCTACCTCTACCCCATCTATTACTCATGAGTCCATGTTCCTTCCATCCATGAGATGAGGGAGCCTTCTTCGATAATTGTCTTGTCTTTAGAGAAACCTTGGCTTATTGACAAAAGGTGCTTTGAGTCATATGACACCTCGAGGAGATCTGTTGCACGATCTCTGTCCATTAGAGGATATAGTCACAGTCGGTGACATTTCTTCGATGCTGATTAGTGGACTTGGAACTTTGCTACTATTGATTGACTATCCACCAAGCTTTGCTTTGTAAGTCCTACAACTTGGGCTTTCCATTCCTTTTTGTTCATGGCCTTCCTAGGCTTGGTACCCGGGTTTTCTTCACTAAGCATGCCCTTTTTGTCAGGAATTCTTCTTGAAGAGCTATTTTGGAGACAAGTTAGCAGGAGAGTAGGCTATATAGGTTCCATTCCCCTTCCCTCATGTAGGATCCTCCTATGCAGTTGTCTATTGTTGCAGCCATGGAGATTATCAGGAAGAGGAGAGATGCTTTTCTCTGGACATGAGATTCTGGCACCTTTTTCCTCTTCCAAACCCACATGGTCTAGCATCATAGACCTCTCAATTGGCTATTCACTCATGTGATATCTCGAAAAAATTTTAACCATAATTTTAAATTTTTAAATATTTAAAAAACATTACCTTTTAAAATTGAAAAAACCTTCCAGTTTGTCAGACTGCAACATCGCCAACGGTAAAACACTCCCATCGTGCCACCATGCACACCCTGCCATCATCAACATCGCCAGCTTATTGCGGGATTCTGGACATCCCTTGGCCATACAGTCGAACACCCAATAGCCTCGCGATGATTGAGAGAGAGAGAGAGAGAGAGAGAGAGAGAGAGAGAGAGAGGCTTTGTTAGACTATTACTTTTTAGTGTTGTTAGTCTATCTCCCGATTGTGAGCTCCTATTAGAGTCTGATAGAGAAATGGGATCTCTAGCATTTTAGCATGCATTTCTCCTCTTTTAGGCCCTTTTCCTATGTCTGACTGTCGGTTTGCACCTCCTCGTGGTCACAGACTATCCGGTATGCCATGACATTGTTTATGGCATTTTTCTATGCAATCAGACTGCATTTATCGTAGTCCTATGGTCCATTTCAACACGTCGGCTATATTTATGGCCCATTTATACACGTCGGCCAAATTTGGGGGATTTCAGCTATTTATAGCTGGTTCCTCCACACTTTGGCCATCATCTTTTTGCAGGAGCAAGTGATTGCATTCACATCAACGTTTTGGTGCTTCTACATCCTTCGTGAGCAATCGATAGTATTTTCTCCCTCAGGCAGACCTTCAACATTAAGATCTCTGTATCCTGTAGTCGATTCCTCCTATCTCAGGGCTGTCCATAGCCAAACACAACTTTTTGTGGGTGTTTTGCAAATATATACGAAGATGTCTTATCATCAATTCTTTGTTGACTCAGAGGATGTCTCTGTTCTTTTCTCTGAGAGACGGAGAGATTTTTGTGCTAGTTCACGGGACGACCAGAGGTCACCTAGCCCGTTTGTACAAGATCCCTCTCCTACCTGTTCTCTCCATGTTTCACAGAAGGCTCATTCTGTTGGCCTTCATATGCCTTCCATGGCACCCTCTATATAGGTGCTCGTACTCCCTTCTTTGCCCAAAGAAGACCGGCTTGATGGTTCCAATTACTCGCTTTGGTCGTGTAAGGTGGAATGTATCCTTGATATCTTCAATCTTTGGGAGTTTGTTACCTATCCTATTCCCCGTCCCAACAGAGGATCCCACTGTTGGATCATCGATGGATCGTGAAGACTTATGGGATCGACTCAACTCAAGAGCTAGATCTTTCCTCTTTATGAGCTTATAGGATTCGGTCCTAGTGCATGTACGCAAGTTGCGAAAAGCAGCGGAAGTGTAGACAAAGCTTGCTTCTTTGTACCATCAGAAGACATTTGCCCATCGGATTACTCTCGAGAAGAAATTACGAATGCTCACTATTGATGATTCTTCTTCCATGAAGGATCATATCAATAGGTTGAGGACATGAGGGTGTCAGAGTTGGTGCAGCAATGGAAGCATAAACATGTGAAATACACGACAAGAGAGAGAATGAATGAATGAACACAAATACAGATGGGAACTCAGATGTATGCTCGGGAAATGGAATCCATATCGAACATGAGACTGTAGCATACAACAGTGAGTCACTGGTTGTGTGGGCATCCCAGCACCGACTCCTCTCTCCCCTGAAGAATTCACATGTGATGGCTGAAGTACAACCGGAGGACGAGGAGCCTAGCAATAAATGCAATCGGCCAACATTTAATGTTGGTCAATCAGCATTAAATGCTTCCTAACCCTAAAAAAACACGCCAAAAATTGCCAGATAAATACTACATAAAATGCCACAGCCTCTGCAACACAGACTCACAACTGAGCTGACTAATCTGCTATCACCCTCTCTCAGATCAGGAGTGAGCTGATACAATATAATAGTACAATGATGGGAAATCATAAACTCTACAACGTAGAATGTTGAGAATGGAAAAAGATTGAATTTTTGACTGATTTTTGTTGTTTTTAAGGTCTGAATGATTGATTTTTGATGGATTTAGAGTGATATATGGTTGATAATGGAAGTGTTTGAGAGTGTTTTGGATGATATTGATTATGTTTTGGAAGCTCATAATGATTTTCAGTGAAAATATGAGGCTCTCTGATGTTCTGATAGGTTCTGTTGAGGTTCTGATTGATTCTGATACCTTCTGTATAGCTTCTGTTTTGTTCTGATTTTCTTCTATATGAAGCATGGATTGATAATTGATGAAAGTTGATATCTTTTGAAAGCTTATTGAATAGTTTTTTATAGTTTGGAATGGTTTTGGTATGAGTTATAAGGATCTGATATTCTCTGATGACCTTTTGTAACCCTCTGTAAACCTTCTGTAGAGCCTCTGTCTCTGCTCTGTTCCTATTATGTTCTGTTCTGTAGATCTTCTGTAAGTGTTCTATAGAATGTATGTGTGACTTTGAAAAAGTTTTCTAACTTTTAAAGGGATGAATCTAAGTTCAAAAGAGCTAAAACAAATGGAAGAAGCAGCTGTTGAAGACTAAAGAGAAGACTGGAGTGATAGAGACAGGAGCGAGTTATGAAGAGATATTGTAGTGGCTCTGGTGTCTCTTCGACACAGACATACCTCTTAGGAGGTGTATCCATGACTTAAGAAGGATTATTGAGAGCCATTATTGAGCACTGTAGTGAGGAGATGATGTACTATTGAGAGAGAGAGAGAGCCAGAGATAACCAATTCTATCAAAACAGTGTATCTATATATGAGAGATTGAGAGAGAAAACTATGAAGATATTGAAGATGAATACTATGTGATTGATTTCCATTCAAAAATGGTGTATTTCTTTATGTTCCTTGTTCTATTGATGGATTCTGTGAAGATGTTGAAGATTATGGTTGATTCTATCAAATTCATGGGAGATATCTACTATGATGTTGCGTAAAGAATTGCTGTCTTCTTTATTTTGGTCATCAAAAGAATGAAATAAAAGCTTGTTGATGTTACAAAATAGATTTTCTTACAGTAGAATCCCCTTTTCCTTGGTGTTTCTCTTGGGGCTCCATAGAACCACCAGAAGAACCATGGATATCCAAGAAGTGAGTGGCCAGCCCACCACCAAGATGCCTCGGAGAGTATCTGATGTCAATGTCGATCATAAAAGCACCATCTGAAAATAGAGAAAAATCATAGCAACTCTCTGTGTTAGGTCACCTATGTCACTCAGGACATACAAGACCAATCTGCCAACCATGTCTCTGAACATGTGACCATGGAATCCCTGCCTTCGGCCAGAACTGCCAAAGTGTCCCCTCATGTGAGCTCAAACGAAAGCCTTCCACTCTGTTAAGAAAAGAACAGCCCATCATGAACCCAGATGTCAAATCCAAACTCTAGGATTTCACTATCAGACAAGGACGATGCGTCAGGGACATCTCTCTCTAGATTCTATGCATCTGTAGAAAAATATAGATGAGGCACGCCTGCTCCACCACCACACCCTCTCACACTCCCTCTCTAGCACCGAAGAGTCGTGAGGGATGTTATCATTCCATCGCCAGAAAGCAGCAGAAGAAGGGGCCATCAAGCCCTTCCCACGATCCGAAGAAGCTTATCCCTTCCGTGTCTTAGACTTCGCCATGGCCGGAGGATCGGAGTCGGAATCAAAGGCAGATAATGACTCGTCGGAGGAGTCCACATCCCGCTTCGTCTTTTGTTTCTTTTTCTTCCTGGAAACCACTAACTCTTTGCAATCCTTCCATAAATGGCATTTCTTACCACAGTGGTAGCACTAGGCCTTTGACTTCTTCATCGAACCCCTCTCTGAAGTTGCAAGAGCCTCACCTGAACCTCCATAATGTGACAAAAGCCTCCCCTGTAGTCACAAAGTAGCCTCATACTCAAGTAGAATGGAGAATATATGAAGAAAACTGACAGGAGTGGTAGATGTCTGCACTCGTAAAGCATTCGCCACTCCATCAAACTCCCGAGGAAGCTTGTAGAGTACCGTACCAACAAGAGGTGCCTCAAATAGGGCAGACTGCATAGTGCGAAGCTGGTCTTGGAGTTAGGTAACTCGAAGTAGGAATGATTGGATCGTATCCTTGGGTTCAAACTTCCGTTGCTGGAGCTGGCCATAGAGAGTAACAGCCCTCATGGTGGAAGGAGCCTCGTACATCAACTGCAACTTCGACCATGCGTCTGAAGCTCTCGTACAGGAGGTGACCACTGGTAGGACTTCTTTGGAAATACACCGAAGTAATGCCGAATAAGCACGGGCATCATCTGAATCCCATGTAAGCACTGTCTCCTTGTGATTGTCTTTATCAAAATCAAAAGAAACAGGAGAAGATTGTTGAGGACATGCCATAACTTTGCCAACCACGTACCATAACCACTTCTAAACAAACCAAGCCTTCATCACCACACTCCACGTGTAATAATCAGGTCATGGAGCTTGTCATCAATGGATGTGCACGGAGGAGCCATTTGTAGAGGATTTAGAAAAGAAATAGAGAAAAGAAGGGTTTGGAGAGGGAACATAGCCAAACCACAAGCACAGACTACAAAAAACAAGAGTTCACATATAGTATAAACCAAAATCTGACCAAAATAAGCCAAAATCTACTGCACAAAGTTTTTTTTTTTAAAAGTTTAAATCTGCCAGAAACAGCAAAAACGGCTTGTTCTGCCAGTAGCCCAGCCCAAAAGAGTGCTGAAAACAGCAATACGCAGGCTGCACACTGCATAAACAGGTGTAGGGAACTGTCGCCAGCAGCCTGATGATGAAAACATAGGCAGCTGAAGGTGTTGGACAGGCAGGCAATGCAGATGTTGATCAAAACGCACAGTATGGAAGCCAAAAACTAGTCGCAATCAGATTGACAGCAGTTGCCAGGGCAGCAAAGGGTTAAATCAGTCTTGAAATCAGCAATAAAACACAACACAAGGTGTGCACAACCTGAAATCTGATACCATGTCAGAAGTGGTGCAGCAATGGAAGCATAAACAACATGCTGAAATACAAGACAAGAGAAAGAATGAATGAATGAACACAAATACAGATGAGAACTTAGATGTATGCTCGGGAGATGGAATCCATATCGAACACGAGACTATGGCATATAGCAATGAGTCACTGGCTGTGTGGGAACCCCGACACCGGCTCCTCTCTCCCCTAAAGAATCCGCATGTGATGGTTGAAGTACAACTAGAGGAAGAGGAGCCCAGCAATAAATAGGCATAAAATGAGGGGAGCAATAAATGCAGTCGACCGGCATTAAATGCTCCCCAGCCCTAAAAAAACACGCCAAAAAATGCAAAACAAATACTACATAAAATGCCACAGTCTCTATAGCACAAACTCACAACTGAGCTGACTAATCTGCTAACAGAGGGATGAGCTAGCGTCCCTTGGTAGGATGATCTCTTCAAAGAATATGGCCATGATTCTTTTGACTCAACTGCAATCTCCCCAATTTGATGTCTTCTACACCAGCCTTCTTACATCAAGGACCCATGAGAAGCTTCTATGGGAGGAGCTTGCCCCGCTTGTTTTGGAGTATGACGAGCGCGCCAAAGAGGTAGCTAATGAATCCACCTCCACCAAAGCTTTTGTTGCAGGTTCGGGAGGGGAGACGCGGAAGGACACATCCAACGGAGAAATGTTGGAATAAGTACCCTCACCTTCGTCCGGGAGCAAAGGATGGAGCTAAAACGTCTGAGCGTTCTACCTCTACTCCAACGGTTACCCCCATGTTCCTTCATATTGTTGACTTGGAGGAGCCTTCTTCATTGGTTGCCTCATCTTTTGAGAGGCCTTGGCTGGTTGATAGTGGAGCTTCTAGTCATAGGAGTCCTCAAGGTGATTTGTTGCACGATCTATGCCCTTCTGAGGGTTCAATCATTGCTGGTGACATTGTTTCGGTGCTTATTTGTTGTGTTGGCACTTTGCCTTTATTTCCCGACCATGCATCGAGCTCCTTTTCACAGGCCCTTTATGTTCCGGACTTTGGCTTTCCACTCCTCTCAGACTATGGCCTTACTAGGCTTGGTACCCGGGTTGTCTTCGCCAAGTAAGCCGTTTGTATTGAGGATTCTTCTACAGGAATTGTTATCGTGACAAGTTGGCAGGAGAGCGGGCTTTATAGGCTCCATTCCCCTTCTCTTATATAGGGTCCTCCAATGCAATTGTCTATTGCTACACTCATTCCCACTTGTGCACCCTCTTTTCCATAGATTCCTTCCCATCTCCCACCCTCTCCTTCGGTGGTTCCATCGTCCCCCCCATCCCTTTCAAAGGGGAATGATCTCAATGATGAGGTTATGGATTTCCTGGCCCTTAGTGTTTCAAAGGGGATTTTCCAGGATCATGAGGAGCTTCTTCATTGGCAATCTTCATCAACGGACTTCATCGACATTGGCATTCCTCTTGCCATCCCAAAATCCATTTCTCCCTTGGCCTTCTGCCATATTTAGGATCTGAGAGAAGGTGTTAGCAATCATGTTTGTCATGCCTTGTAATCTCCTGTCTCTAAGCCTCAGTCTGAGTCAGATAAGGACTTTAGGAGCTCTAACTTGTCTATCACTTGTTTTGACGAAGGAGGTAGCTCATTCTAGAGCACTCAATTTATTGCATTTTAGTGCATTTTCTCCTCCAGTCAAGATTTTATGTGTATTTTCTAGGGTAGTTTCTGCATTCTTCAACCTACCTCACCTATCAAACATTGTCCACCCTTTTCGGGATTTTTTGAGCATTTTTGGCATTTTTATCAACATTAAATGCTGGTCAAACATATTTTTTGTCCCAAATTTCAAGTCAGTCAATTTTTGGGATTTTTTGGCTATTTATAGCCATTTCCTACCTAGCAGTCAATCAAATTATCATCTTCCCTCCTTCCTTGGCAGGTGCACACTCTGAATCCATCATCTTCCTCTGCCTTTGGTGCTGCCATCATCATCAGCCTGATCCGGTGCCCTCACTAACACTGTGGGATGTGTGTAGGGACTGATCAATCCTTCTGTATTCAGCATTTGTTCCTTGTTCAGTGCAGGTTTCTTTTCTTCTTCTCTTGTAGATTGTCTCTATCTCTTCCTCTGTGTTCGAGTTCCTTCTTCCATTGCGCACTCTCATTGAATCACCTCTTGACTGGCTGAAAATGCCCTGGGACTATTGGCGCCTCCTATAGCAGCACTCTCTTTGTCTCTGTCAACCTCCACAATGCACAAACTGGTTGAAATGACCCCCAATCAGTCCCCCAAATAGCTCTCACCCAATTTGCATGGGTAATTTTGACAAGTTGCAACTTGTTTTGTCACTTTGCAACCTTCTAATCTAAATTTCAGTATTAATTAATTAATCCTTTGAATTTAGATTGTACATTTAATGGTTCCAATATTAATTGGCCTTGGGCTAGATTAATTTATTAAGTGATGCCTAGTCCCACAATGCCACCATTGGACATTTAATGGCCCAATTAATGGCCTACACCCAAATTGATACTAAGCACCCATAAGTACCTGTCCACCATAACTTTGTACAACTTTGGCCAATGTCGCCCCCACTATTCATTTGGGTTACTTATGCCATCACCTTGAGTTAACTGACTTGCACTTTACATGGCACCTCACATGTGCACAACTTATTAATGCTAAAGCTAAGCATTACAAATACACCTCCTTGTGACAAACCTCCCCCTTGAAATCCTTGCAATTTCATTGTAAGGTGACAAAAGCAAAGCAATACTAAATTGAAAAAAGCAAAGGCATCAGTCATAGAACATCGATCACTATTGCTCATACTATGCTATTGCCATGGCATGGCAATAATTACAATTATTGGAGAGCATCCATGAGCTTCTAATTACAATAGCCAACAATCACATCCTTATGCTATTGGTCCCAACCAAGAAGTGAACTATACAAACAATGCTAATCTGACCACAGCCAAAACAATAAGCTCCAAATAACCATCACCAAGAATGGTATTAATCATTGGGCTTTTGCCTTTCTAAACAAAGCTTTAATTGGGATATACGACGGGCCAAGTCCCCGTGTAGAATATTTAAGGAATGGGATGAAGTTTAACTAGGAAGGCTTGTGAAAAAGGATCATCTTTGCTTAATATTTACCGCACAATTATTCCTTTTTGAAACAAACGAAATGGCACTTAAGAAATTTAGCCTTGGTTATTAGATGCTTAGAAATTTCCCCTTGTCTTTATTCAAGGGGTGTCCTAAATTTTCAATGGCCCTAAACCTACAAGGGTATCTATGTGGGTGGAATACCAAAACATGTCCATGCACTTTTAGTCTTACTTAAAGTTAATAGCTTCTCCACTAGGTTAAATTCTAGGGCAAACACCTATGAACCAAGTTAACATGAAAATGCATCCTCAAATCCTTGTGGAGATGGGCCTAAATATAGACCTCCTTAAAGTTGAAGTCATGGAATACCCATTAGGGTCCACTCAAGGATTTGTAAGTATAGTAACTCAGATGTTGAAATATGCAAATAATCAATCAATTGTTGTTCTCTTGGAGGGAGAAGAGGAATTTGTTGTAGTTTCTATTCATGCAAACTGTTCTATTCAAGTAGGCATTAAATTTGGGACTCATAACAAGTTTTTAGATACCCGTCGTTCTGATTGAAGCTTTTAATATGGTAGGACATGTGATTTGCTGGAAAATAGTAGTCATGACTGGATATTAAATCAGTCCATAGCCTAGTTGAGACAAGCCTACAAAAAGTTCTTCACATGGTTCAATAAACAAAAGGGAGACTCTCAAAAAAGCAGCATTAGATAGAGCAAATGTGCCAACTAGTATACTAACCTCTTATGTAAGTGCTTTCTTCAAGGTTTTTAAGGATATTGTCATGCTAGACAATTACCCAAGCCAATTGATTCTATCCAACATTTACCGAATCATTGCGATTAGCTTGTTTCATGGAGACCTTGGACTATTCAAACTTGACTGGGTCAAGAAAAGTTTGAAGGAAATTTGGAACATGACCGTCGTGTATGCCTTCATGCTATGAAGCAAACATAAAATCTTTTGCGAGAGTTTACGAGCAGAACCACTAAAAGGAGAAGGAACATTAGAGCTTAAAAATATGCCTAAAGTATACTTTTTGAATAGAAATATTGCTACCCAAGATGAACTTAAGAGAGTTAAATAAAACTTAGACAAGGAGAGGAGATAGAGGCAAGATAAGTCCTCTACATTAGAGCTCAGTAGGCAAGGAGGATCAAAAACCCACGAAGGAAATGTTTGACCCATTGAAGAAAAAGAAAGAGAGATGTTACCTTTGCTCATGGATAACAAAGAGAATCAAGCCAAGGATCAATTCCAATCAAGCCAACTCTTCTTCTTGGATAGTGTGATATATGACCTAATTCGTCAATAATTACAACAAGAAAATAATTCACAAATCGGAAATAAATACTTTAGTGCTTTAATCTTGATATAGCAGACACCCGATTGGCCCCAAAACTGGCAACCCTTGTGGTATTTCTTTAACTTGTATTGCACAAATCTATATCACATTGAGATGTAGACTAACCTCCCTACAAATTTAGGCTCCTTGGATTCTCAATTTTAAAGGGCCTATTCAATGTCTAAGATCAAGATTATTACTAGGCACCTACTAGCACCTATCCAACATAACTTGTCACAACTTTTGCTGATGTTCCCCTTTGCCCAACTTGGGTTTTGGACTATCATTGTGCCAAAATTAACTTGCACTTCACATGTGCACCTCCCATGTGCACAAGTTGATTAAACTAAGTGATAAATTTACATGTCTCAATGACACTCATCCTCACATCTATGGTATCCCTCTTAGAGCAACGCCTCTACGCTCTAACCCTCAAAACTTAATGACTCTATAGATGAACTTAGAAAGGGTACAAGTCCAGGCCTAGATAGACTTTTTTAAATGAGTTATATCAAGAATTTTAAGAAATTTTCATACCTCCCATGCTAGCTATGTGGAAGGTATCTCTCCCATATGGAGCTCTCACCCACAATACCAAACAATGTAGAAGTAACAAACCCGATTCATAAAAAGGAGGATAAGACATTGCTATGCAACCTGAAGACCTATAACCCACAAGATATTCACTAAATCACTATGAAAAATTCTTCCATTTAGCTAAAATTTCTCCTTGGCATATGAGGCCATCTAGACACCTATATAAGTAGAGAACGCAAGGCTCTTGTCAAGGGGATATGTATCCTTGATTCCATCATAGTCCTATGGGAGGGAATGGAGCATCCACAAGATACAAAACAAGATTATATTTTCTTTTAAATAGACTTTTATAATGCATATGATGAGTCAGAGCAAGACTTCAAATTTTTAGTCATTATAACTTTTAGACACACCTAACTACTAAGATACTCAAAAAAATATTCAGATAAAGGGAGATACCTTTGGGGTACTTGCAACGGCAAAGGTGGTTGGACCCGACAAGAAAAGAACTTTCAGCTTTTTGAGATTTGCTATCCAAGGAAAGACTAGCTCCTGGAAGTGTGGTTCATCACAAAGACCTTTGCCTAGCTCCAAGAGACGTACGCTGTGGCAATGCCTGGTGATCGTTCCGAAAAAATAGTCCACAGGAAAATCTTTTGAACCTAAATCTTTTAGTATGAGATATCGGCAACCTTTCATTTGAGAACTCGTAGGATAGTGACCCAGCTTTGCCCATTCTCGGAGATTAAAATATCGGACCTATAAAAAAATCACGACAAATTTCGTTTTCTGTCATTAGTATGAACGAAATCATTGGTTACTAACGTTGACACTCGGACATGAGAAACTGACACCTGCATTCCATCTTCGCATGGATCATATTCATGCTTGGATGTTGGTGCAGGTAGAATTGCTATGCTTCTCTCCGTTGCCATTTGTCGGGCCACAAGAACCAGCAAATCGTGAACCACCAGACGACTCGTTCCCCAGAACTCGTCTACACGTACAAGTGATTGCTCGACTAGAGACTCCAGGTAGTCCTCTTCCTTCATGGCATACTTGACAGTGTCCACATCGAAGCGACAGTTGCGGTTGAAAAATAGAGCGATGTCCAAGAACGCATCTTGGAGCCCCTCGCTCTGGAACTCGATGCTTGGCTTGAGCTTCTGGAACACGCTGTCCTTTGCACACGAAGGCGGCAGGTCCTGAGCTGCTCGTAATTCCCTGCACACGCTTCTCCAAACTTTTGGCTCTCGCTTGCGCTTGTCTTTGAAGAAGGCACCGTACACGACCAGCGCCAAAGGAAGCCCACTGCAGAGAGGAACCAGCGTTTTCACCAGCTCATCGTCACTCGACAATGGGCTGCTCTCCCCTTGCTTGGACGCAGTCTTCAGAAACAGCTTCACCGCATCCTCCTCCCCCAGCAACTCCAGCTGATAATGCAGGTAGCCCCGCTCTACCTCCTGCCCGCTCTTGAAGCACATCTGCCCCAGCCGTCTCACCACCTCCTGAGAGCGGGAAGTGATCACAATGTAGCTCCCACCCGGAAGCACATCGGCAAGCTTCTCTGGCAACAGCTCCTCCAAGTGCTTCCACTTCCACACATTGTCTAGGAAGATGCAGACTGGCTTCTTGTCTGATTGGTGGCTTGCAAAGAGGCTTTTCAACTCAGATTTGCCCTGAGCTGCGGAGGAGAATTCCAGTCTAGAGCCACCACTGAGCTGGCTGAAGAGGCTCTCTTGCAATTTTGTGGAAGGTGGCGGGGTCATCCCCACCTCTAGGGTGGCTATCTTGTGCGGCTGTGGCATAGTACCATGCATCAAATGGTGATGTACAGCATACATGAGTGTGGTCTTTCCAATGCCGCCTTCACCATGCAGGCCCACCACTCTTACACTTTCGTTCCCTGATGTGTTCGTCCTAAGGAACCCCATCACCTTCGATATCTGCAGATCCATCCCTGCATCCAGATGGGCCGGTAGTTCTGGGGAACTGTCAGATGGGCGCTCGACACGAAGGGAGATTATCTCGTCCAAGATCGAGCGTATCCTAGTCAAAACCGTGCTCAGGTTAGCAGCAACACTTTGGAGATTTTGCGCATCACATTTAGCGCATACCAGAGCACGCAAGTATTTTGTGCATTTCCACCATCTGCTATGGAACAACACGACGTCACCATCACATATCATTAGACAATTAGCATTGCATATCATTAGAGAGCCTCCCTCTCTCTCTCTCTCTCTCTCTCTCTCAACATACTTGCACTGTCTCGCTGCAAAAGTCAGATTCAAGTTAATAAGCATAAGTCTATAATAACCAATAGATACTCAGCAGCAGCTAGCAGACTATGCCATTAGATCAATCAAAAATGGTGACACAAAGAAGCATATTTGCAGATCCCCTGCTCCTGACAGTTACCAGTTTTTGGGGCTTGCTTGAAACTAATTGAATGAACACAAATCAGGCGCGACACCATGTAACTTGACATGAAGGTGCAGATCAGGGGGACAGTACAAACCCAGACGCAGGCGTCCTTTGCAGGTCATCCACTACCGCTAAAATCAGGAGTAGCTCATTGGTAATGCGGTTAATAGTGGGTTGAATGGTATCAGGCAACGATCCGAGGCCCTCGAGCCTGTGAAGCTGCTCCTGCGTTTGTTGGAATTGGTCGTGCAGCGACACTGCAGATGCCTTATTGTCATGCGCCTGAAGGCCGGAGTCCGCTAGAAAGAGGACCGATTGGAGGGCCAACCCCACTGGAGATGGTAGCACGCCGGCCAACTTGCTAGCACTTTCCGTCAGCACTCTTGCCACGTCCGGGCTGAACGTTTCCGACGCGCCAGCTCGCAGCTGGATCAATGTCCCAAAACGATATTCGTTGATCAGTAGCAGCCCATCATTGTCGTCGTCGTCATCATACGGGAAAGATCACGAATGCTACTGTTAATTATAATATATGATGCTAATCTGCAATGATCTACTTGATGGAGTGATCATGCATGCGACCTTGATGTGATTATTGATGATAGTAGACATGAATTAATGCTACCTGGCTACGGATCTCCCGGAGGTTTAATCGTTCCCTGAGCGACGTAAGGAGCTCGTAGAAACGAGCGTTGATGGTCCCCTGCTGTCCAGCCATAGTAATGGTGGTGGGCAACGAAGATTAAGGACGACGGAGGAGGACGGAGGAGGAAGAGGAGCAGGAGGAGGAAGAACAGAAGGAAGAAATGATGATGACGACGATGATGAAGATAATAAAAAATAATAAACTTATAAATTTTTTGATTGGTTGCAAATGCAAAAAGTACACCTTTGTGGGTCACTTTAGAAAGTGTGGAAGGGAAACTCCCTATCCAAAAGTGGGGGGGGGGGGAGTTCACCTATTTAAAAGTAAACAACTAGTGAGTAATTTAGGAATGGGAACGCCTAATCCTTAAATAACTATTTTGATTGGTTAAACTTTACAAAGTGGACATATGTCATTTGGTATGTAACCACCCTTAGTGTTCCTAGAGTTAAGCTCATGTATATCAAGAGCCAATTACTTCCTTGGGTTGTCATTCTTGTAGGTATTGGTTGCGGATTCACTTTAGGAAGTTTTTTGTTATGCCTCTCCATTTAGTTATCATGTTGTATTCTTGATTAAATTTAGGGTCTTTTTTCTTGTTTTTATGGTTGTTTTAATAGAAAAATAGTTTGTCAAGTCCACAGGATTGTATGGTGTATTTAAAAGTTGTGTCAAGTTCTTGTGTAGCTAATATTTCTTACTTTGTTATTGTTTAAGTGCATGGAAGGTTATGGAAACAACTTAAAGTTGTTCTTTTTCACTTTACAAAGTGTGCAAGGGAGACTCCCCATCCAAAAGTATGCAAGGGAGACTCCCCATCCAAAAGTGGGCGGGGAGAGTTCACCTATTTAGCAAGTAAACAACTAGTGAGTAAAGGAATGCGAACGCCTAACCCTTAAATAACTGTTTTGATTGGTTAAACCTTACAAAGTGGACATCTGTCATTTGGTGTGTAACCACCCTTAGTGTTCCTAGAGTTAAGCTCATGTATATCAAGAGCCAATTACTTCCTTAGGTTGTCATTCTTGTAGGTATTGGTTGTGGATTCACTTTAGGAAGTTTTTTGTTATATCTCTCCATTTAGTTATCGTGTTGTATTCTTGATTAAATTTAGGGTCTTTTTTCTTGTTTTTATGGTTGTTTTAATAGAAAAATAGTTTGTCAAGTCCACAGTATTGTATGGTGTATTTAAAAGTTGTGTCAAGTTCTTAGTGTGTAGCTAATGTTTCTTACTTTGTTATTGTTTAAGTGCATGGAAGGTTATGGAAACAACTTAAAGTTGTTCTTTTTCATGTTTTGGCCATTTTGCTTTCGAGTTTTGTTATGTTGATATTGTGCCTAAAGTTGTAAAAAGCATATTGTTAGTCCATTTTGCTTGAAGATCTTTCCATTAGAGTATCTATTTCACAGTAAGTAAGAAACAACTTCAAATTGAAGGGATTGGTAAAAAGTAAAATACCTTACAAACCCTAAGATCATCTACTTGTACCAGATAAAAAGGTTACACCTTTAAAATTCCCTTATGAAAGACCTTTCAAAGGGGAACCCTCAAAAGAGAAGAAACAAAAGCAAAGAGAGTAACACAAAAAGAAGGGAAAACTAATTAAAACTAAAACATATAAAAGAATCAACAAAGAGAGAAGCTCAATTTAAGCACTAAGATTACAAAGACTTCCTTGAGGATGCCTATTAGCCCCAAGGAGAGTAAGTTGCTTGGCTCTTAGGAAGCAATTTATGCTGAAAGAAGTGGTTTGGATTGGATTAGCAGGATTGTTATTGAGGGTATTGAAGGGCTTTTAGTGGCTTAAAAGTGCAAATCGGTAACTATTAGGGGAGAGTAATAGATCCAACTAGGTCTCATCTCGTATTCTACAAGAAATCTCTTCTCCCTCCATAAGTGGTTTGCATCACAAATGGGAACATCCCTAGGGAGTCAATTTTTTCTACTATAGGTGGTACTCCCATAGAGTGGTAGGTCCCTTTATGTGCTTAGGAATTTTGTATTGGCATGGTGCTTTGTTTAGGTCGTCATTTAAGGCATTTGTCTATAAATGTACATGGGACTTCTTAATAAGGAGTTAGAGAGTGAGACCCACCATAGAGAATATTGCGAGGATAGGATATTAGGTTGGCTTCCCCTCTCAGGATTTGTATAAAGAAATGGTAAGTAGTGGTGGAAAGGAAATGCTCTTGCTATGAATGTCAAGACGAGCTCTAAGAGCAAGGAGTGCTCCTTGTGAAAGGTGAGAAGGTGAAAGGTGAGAAGGATCGAAGCTTGCACTCGAGAGCTATGGCGGGAGAGCAAGAGCAAGAAAGAGAGAGACAAGAAATGGAAACTCCAACAGTCACAATGTGTGACCAGGCCTTCCTTTATTCAAACTGTCACTAAAAGAATAAAGAATAAAGTGATGGTGACAGGCGCCCACCACCTGCAGTGTGCAGTGGCGGTGACTATCAGTGTAGTAATACATAGGTGGCTAGCCGGAGGCGCCTTTACCTCCAATAACCTCCCACTTAAAGGCGAATCTGCCCTAGTGAGGAGTGAAAAGAAAAAGAAAAAAAAAGACAATACAACAGGATGAGGAAAGATGTCATCTCATCCCACACCTATCAACCTCCTGAGGAAGGCAAAGCACCCTGTAGAGAGGCTTTTCGTGAGCAGATCTACAAGATTCTGGTCAGTCAAGATCTTGACAAGATCAACATACTTGTCCTCAACGACCCCACATATGAAGTGATACCTTATCTCAATGCGTTTCGTCTTCGCATAGAAGACCGGATTCTTGGCTAACTATATAGCACTCATAGAATCCGAATGCAGTGTAGGGATAGCATCAATACCAAGGTCAACAACCAAACGACCCAACCAAATGGCCTCCTTGCAAGCCTCAGTGGCTGCAACATACTCGGCCTTTGTAGTAGAAAGGGCCATGCATTTCTGTGCCCTGGACATCTAAGAAACAACACCTCCAACATATGTGAATACATAGCCGGAAGTGGACTTCCTACTATCTGCATGTCCTGCATAATCAGAGTCAATGTACCCCACGACTCCTGTATCCTGGCTACCATAGCATATGCACATATTTGCAGTGCCCTTCAAGTACCTCATGATACCCTTCACGTCATCCCAATGCTTCTTGCAAGGTGTAGCCATATAGCGTGCCACAACACCAACTGCAAAGGCAATATCTGGACGAGTGGCTATCATGGCATACATAAGGCTGCCCACTGCGGATGCATAGGGAACTTGGCCATCTCAGCCCTCTGCTCATCTGCCCTGCAGACAATCAGCCTGTGATATCTTCACATAAGAAAGCAATGGATAACCAATAGGCTTTACGTCCTGCATGCGGAAGCGCTCAAGGACTTTATGAATGTACTCCCTCTGTGACAAGTAGAGGAGTCCCTGATGCCTGTCGCGTCTAATGCGCATACCAAGTATGTGAGCAGCCTGGTCCCAGATCTTTCATCTCAAAGCTCTTCTTGAGCTGAGCCTTAAGAGCATCTAGCTCATCATGAGCTTTCCCTATTATTAGCATATCATCCACATAGAGTACCAAAATCAATAAAGAACCATCACGGGCTTTCTTCGTGTAAAGACACGGTTCCGTAGCACTCCTGCTGTAGCCCTGTGTCTGCATAAAGGCATCAAACTTATGATACCACTCCCTAGGTGCCTACTTCAAGCCATAAAGACTTTTCTTTAATTTGCATACTAGGTGCTCCCTGCCAGATTCTGCAAAGCCCTTAGGCTGCTCCATATAAATCTCATCATGCAAGTCCCCATGTAAGAAAGCCGTCTTAACATCCATGTGGTATAAATCCAAGTCAAGCTGAGCAACCAAAGCCAAAACTAAGCACAGGGTGGTCATCTTAACCACATGAGAAAAGACCTCATCAAAGTCCACACCATGCTCCTGCTTAAAACCCTTTGCTACCAATCTAGCCTTGTATGCCGGCTTGGGGTGTCCAGGGGTACTTTTCAGCTTGTACACCCACTTGCATGGCAAAGCCTTCTTGCCCTTAGGCAAGGAAACCAAATCCCAAGTCTCATTCTTATGCAAGGAGTCTATCTCAGACTGCATAGCCCTCTCCCATGAGTGAATGTCACCCCTGCGCATAGCCTCATCATAGGTGAAAGGCTCTCCTGCATCTATAACCAAGACATAATGTATCAAGGGCTGAAATCTATTAGGTGGACGTCTATCTCTAGTAGACCATCTCACGGTAGGCTCTGCTGCCTACCCAATTGCCTGTCCAATACCCTGACCATGAGCATCTGCTGCAGTTGTAGGCTATCCAACTAGCTGTGCGGGAGCTCTCAGCTCCTCTTGAAATATGACCCTGCGGATCTCAACAACTCTCTCAGGCTGTTGATGCATCTTGTCTTCATGGAAGACTATATCATGACTGTGGATGACTTTCCGCGCCTGCAGATCCCAGAGACGATAACCCATATCGCCTACATCCCCATAACCAAGGAAAATGCATTTGACACTCTTAGAATCCAACTTACTTCTCTTGTCCCTGGGCACATGGCAAAATGCCTCACATCCAAAGACATAGAGATGCGTATAAGAGGGAGGTTTTCCAGTTCATACCTCCTCTACAACCTGGAAATCCAAACTACTAGAAGGTTATTTGTTTATGACATGCATAGCTGTACTAACTGCCTCGATTCAAAAGCTCTGTGGTAGGCCTATATGGCTAAGCATAATGCATACACGCTCCTGGATGGTTCTATTCATCCACTCAGCCAAACCATTCTGGGGAGGGGTGTAGGGGGCGGTCAACTGATGCTTAATATCCCACTCATCACATAATTGCTCAAAAGCACGTGAGACATACTCACCCCCATTATCTGTTCTTAGGCATTTTAGCCTATACCTAGATTGGTTCTCAACCAATGCAAGCCATCTCTGAAATACAGCCAAGACATTGGATTTCAACTTAATGGAATAAGCCCAAACTTTTCGTGAAAAATCATCTATGAACGTAACAAAATACTTTGCACCACCCATAGACTGACAAGGCACGGGCCCACATACATCCGAATGTACCAATGCCAAGGGCTCACTCATGCGTGGCCTATGTCCAGACTTCTTATGCGTAGACCTAGTCTATCTGCCATAAAGACAATGCTCACATGAATCAAAACATGCATAATCAAGGGGCGGTAAGTATTGCAAACTAGAAAGCATTTTCATTCCCTTCAAAGACATATGGCCCAAACGGGCATGCCAAAGAGATACATGTGGGATAGAACCCACAGACAAAACATGATCAAGGGAAGAAGCGGATACAATCAAGGGATAGAGGCTGCTAGCCTTGGCACCTCTTGCAATCACAAGTCTGCCACGAGTGATATTCCATGCAGAGTCTCCAAAAGATACATGATAACTTGCATCATCAAGCTGTCCAGCTAACATGAGACTGCATATCAAAGCAAGTACATGACGTACATCCTACATAACAAAACTGCTGCCAGAAGGAAACTGCAGCCTAACATCACCAATACCCACAATATCAAGAGAGCTATCATCACCCAAGTGCACAGAACCCGAAACAGTACAGTATGAATGAAACCACTCTCGGTAAGGTGTCACATGAGAGGATGCACCTGAGTCCAAGAGCCAACACTGTGCATACATAGAGTGTATCTTTATCATCTGCGAAGCATTAGAAGAAGCTACAAGGATATAATCATCATCATTAACATCCTCAGGCTACATAACATTGATCTCTTCAATTTTAACACTGGACTTTGTAGGCACTATGCTACGATCAGAAGACTTATCCTGCACTTTGTATTTTCCCTTATCTTTGCGTCTTTCATTGTGCAGTATATGGCATTTGGCCTAATATGGCCCTTTTTCCCACAATGGTGATAAGTAATATCAGCATTCCTACCACGGGATTTGCTACGTGACTTCCCACAAGACGGATCGAGATTTTTGAGAATCTCGTCCACAGCCACAGCCACTGCCATTGCCATGCTTTCCATATCCATCATTCCTGCCTCTAACTGTCATAGCATGCGACACACGAGAGGCATCCAAATTCTTATGGTTAACCTCTTCCTGTAGAAGAGCACTCTCAACATCATATAATTTCAAGGTAGCAGTAGACGCATATAATGCAGTGCAGAATACATCCCATGACTCATTAAGAGTACCAAGCAAGAACAGAGGAGTGACATCCTCTGCAAAAGTGATGTCCTACGAAGTCAAGTTCTTGAGTATAGCATGGAAGTGGCTCAAGTGAGCAGACATAATCACATTCTCCTTCATGCACAGATCCATAAGCTGCTTCAGCTAATACATCAGACTCGCTGGACTTTTCTCATCATAGAGATTCTTGATTTTACCCCACAACTGCCATGCACTCTGTTCTTCCTCAAATACATTGTAATGAACCTGTTCTGTGAGAGATAATACAATAGTGGACTTGCATAACTCATCAAGATCAAGCCATTCCTCATCTGGCATAGTTGCAGACTGATGCCCGCTCAACCTCAAAGGTTTGATCTGCGATTTTTTCTGCACCAACACTGCTTGCTGTTTACTACAGAAAATGACAAAAAAAATCACCAAAATCGAGAGAAAATGGCGAGAAAAGTGTAATCAAAGCTGTTGCTCACCAAGTACTAGTGAAAGTACATCATTTCAGAATATTTCAACATGAAAAATCCATGTCAGTCCATACATAGATGCTTGCTGTAATAAATTATAGATTTCAGTAAATGAGAGCTAACAGTGTCAAAATCGGATCCCAAGTCAATCAGATACTGCCAAGACCAAATCCGGCATCATGCGAGCATAACATAGGCATATGACAGTTGATAAGCATGAATCCAATACCCAAACATGTCATACAAACATCTGCCAGCCCCCCAGTCAACGGGGCAAAGTGTTCATGCCACTACCAAGACTTGACACAAGTAGGTGTCAGCTCACAAAGAGAGGCACAGGCAGTTTATGATAGTGTTACACTAACATTTGATGCTACAGCTTGTTTGGCATTGTCATTTGATGCCTGGTTGGTCATGTTTGATGCCCGTATGTTAGGGGAATGTATGTCTATTGTTTGGCAACCATTTGGAGCTGATTTTGATGCTGAAATTCTCAGTTTTGAATAGTAAATCACTATTGTACACAGTTGGGCTGAAGTCATTTTACTCATGTATGCTTATGCCTATGCTTTTCGGGCTATTTTTCGGGCATATCATAATGTATTGACACTTGGGGCTCGACATAGAGCTTGGTTTTGATTCGGGATCATTGGTTGAGCTTGAGCTCGCTTTGCAAAGCATTTGGATGCTCCATCTTGGATGTACTTATGGCATGTATGTTGCTTATGCCTAACCAGTCCTAACATGCTTAGCCTATGCCATTACTACATGCTAGTTACATTGTTTGGAGCCTATTGCTACTGGAGCTCGGTCTTGGATTGGACCTTGGATTCCCGGAGCTTACTTGAGCTATTCATTGGCGTGCCAAAGTTGTATCTTGGGATGTACTTGATGTCTTACATGCTTATGGATGCTACATACAGATGCTCTACCGCTTACATGTCCGGGATGTACCATTGATGCTTGATCTTGGACACTTGTCACTGGTGCTTGTACATGCTTTGTTTGAGCTTTGTTGCTTGATATTTATAGCTTTTGTGCCAGTGGGAGCATCTTTGGATGCTTGACAGCCATTGAGCAGGCGGTCTATGCTCTTTGAGCTTTTGAGACTATTTGGGATCTTCTACCCTTCAGGATGATGCATGGTTCATATGTCTAGGTTCCTCTGATGCTTATGAGCTGACTCTTTGCTTTGGGTCCATTGTTATGACAGTCCCAAAACAGTGTTAAATCAGTCCAAATGCTATGCCAACACATCAACCATCAAAACCAAGCATCAAAGCATGTTCATATGCCCAAAATGGAGCCTTTCCAAGTGCCAATGGAGGGGGAGAGCTGCTGTTGTGACTGTCAATGTTGAAGACACATATGGGAGGGTTGCACGATTCCGCCAATTGTAAATGCTGGTACTGGGGCTGCAAAAAATGGTGGCCAAGCTTCGGAGGGGTCCGGTTAAAGCCAAGGAAGGCCTCAAACAAGCTCTAGCAAGGGGAGAGCATCCCACATATGAAATGAGAGCTGGGAGTGTAATGGATGCCCTGTTTCAAGAGGGCTGAAAACTGAGGTAAACCCTGTAAAGAGTGAAGCAATACCTCTGTATGAATGCCTTGAGGGTGTCCAAAGGGATCGGGAAGTTGCTCGGGAAGTCGGGGAGTGATGGGAGCTTGAAGGAGTCGGATATGGCTGCCAGGAAGGAGACCCAATGTGAGTGGGGAGTCGATGGAAAGCTAAGAATGCCACAAACAAAACTCAAGAGTCGGAATCCGTGCTCTGATACTAGTTGAAAGGTGAGAAGGACGGAAGCTTGCACTTGAGAGCTATGGCAGGAGAGCAAGAGCAAGAAAGAGAGAGACAAGAAATGGGAACTCCGACAGTCACAATGTGTGACCGATCCTTCCTTTATTCAAACTGTCACTAAAAGAATAAAGAATAAAGTGACGATGACGGGGCACCCACCACTTGCAGTGTGCACTAGCGGTGACTATCAATGTAGTAATACACGGGCGGCTAGGCGGAGGTGCCTTTACCCCCAACACCTTAGGGGCAGTGTCTATTGGCTATTAGACCATAATGACGACTATATAGATTACTTTGGTCCTTGGTGGCTTAGAAGAAAAGATGGATGGCACACCACCCATATCCTATAACTTAGTTTGAGCTTCAAGTAATTTAGGGTTTGCATTAAGTCCTTGAAATTGTGGATATATGAATTTGTTTAGCTCATAGACTCTCTTGCATAGTCTCCTATTTACTTAGTTATATAATTCTACTTTTCTTCTCTTTTAATTTAGGTGGCTTTACTATAGGCTAGGGATTGTGGTTGATGATCTCCCCTCATGGTATGCTATGTGAAGGATGAGGATAAGAGGATAGATTTCAAACAAGTGGCACTGTATTCTCCTTACTCTCATTTGGGTTTGCAAATAGTGCTTCATTGTGGGACCTTTGACATTCAAAAAGGTGGTTTTCACATACAATAATGCACATGTCAATCAAAAGGTTGTACCAATGTAATGAGACATTATAGGAGTCATATGTGGACTAGGTGCAAAGGTTCATCATAGTCCATCCCATGCCATTGGACATACTCTCTAGCAACAAGCCTTGATTTGCAATAGTCAATACTACCATTCGATTTGCATTTGATATTATAGTCCCACTCTGTACCTATGATACGCTTGTGTGCAGGCAAGTCATGCAACTCCCATGTGTCATTCTTGTTAATGGATTTTAATTTCCACTATATGGCTATTATCCAATGCTCATTATTTGAAACATTCTTAAAAGAAATCGGCTATTCATTGCATCCTGTAGCAATAGCTCATCAATAGCATCTTATAAGGAAATTATGCCATGTCTTGTGACAACTACTCTTGCTTTACTAGGAAGTGGACCTTGATGTCGTGCAATGCGTCTAGCAGCAATCTCAAGATTGTTGTAGACTCCTTGATAATAATCCTCAATTTAGCTACTACATCACTATCGTCTATATGATCAATGGGCTAAAACTTAAACCAATTTTGAACAAATAAATGCTATTGATATTGTTGCATTATTATCTCAATAGGTTGTTGAAAATGGTTATGCTCTAGTTTACAAATTCAAAGCAATGGCAATTATGTGTCAAACACATTTGGTGGATCCACATGAGGTTGCTTTTTGCATTGTAATAATGGTTGACTTACATGTTTAGCTAATGTTAAATCTTTAGTGATATTAAGTAGTTTGTTGAAGTTGTGAGATGTCACTCTTCAAGGGTTGGTAAAGATAGCACGTTTTTCTTTCTATAGTATATGCCACAAAAATGTATTTTGTTACCTTCTTTCATGTGTCTTGTGTCAATGTGATAATAGCACCAAGGTATATGCCAAACATCCCACCACATGCATGTAATTCACCATAGGATCTTCTCCATTACAAGCCTCTTATAGCAATCCAATGCTTTAGTTGGGGTAGCAATTAAGGATATAAATTGAACACCTGACTACTTCCATCTAAATTTTTTAAGAAATCCCTTTATGATTAAGCATGCATCTTACAATCTCCATGATCAACTCACTTTCCTTTCAACCACACCATTTTGTGGAGGTGTGTAATCAAGAGTGTATGGCATGGGATATTGGTGGAGGATATCTTACTCGGTCATTAATGCATTGAATTCATGTTATATAGATTCTTCTCCCCTATTCAAAATAAAGTGCAACAAATTTGCAAATATTACAAGCTTTGACTATGACCAAGAAGATTTTAAAACTAGAAAATATATTTGATTCATGCTTCATTGCATAAACAACCATGCCAGATCATTTCATCAATGAAAATACATGTATCCCCCTATAGATGGGATCCTTATCAAACCACATACATCACTACACACTACCTATAAATTTTGCATTTCTTGCATAGTTTCATTTTTAAGAAAAAAAGCACGTATATTTTGTTAAGTACACAACCCTCACACACATGTTTGACTAGTCCTTTCAATAGGGGCAAATCAAGATTGAAGCACCATATCATGTCTTTTCAAGTGAAGCAAACTACCATAGTTCAAATGACAAAATCAAGCATGCTAGGATGCAATGTCATAATGATTGGGTATTAACGGTCACAAATCCACTCCTTTTGTAGGTATCTAGCCTCTGTATGTTGCCCATTGTACAATGTTTTAGTAATATAAGGATTGCATTACCATTGGTACAACCATGCATGCTACATCATTCCATGGCATAATGGACCAAAAAGGTAGCACATGTGATTGTGAGATTGATGAGAGATTTTTCTTAATCCCTAGCACATATAAGGCCTCTTTCAACATAATTCTATCCTCATTAACTACAAATTCAGGAATTTTCCCAATCCCTTGAATGCATATTATGCATTATTGGCACAAACAACAAATCCCTCCTTAGGTGTATATTGCATAGAGATAAACAATTCTTTATACTAGGTTAGAAGAAACCTGGTTCAAAGAACCATGTCCACTTGGCCTAAGCCATGTACATGAACAATGAAGGATTGTAAGACTATCTAACCACAAACACATAATCTTTTTGGGTATTCTTTTGAGCTATTTCCTACCTCATCCTTTGCACTAGATATCTTCTCCATGTTGACATGCATAAGTGCTTCTTTTTCCCATTAACAATGTGCTAGCAACATTGATAAAGGAGTGAATCAAATGAGATCCCTTGTAGTTGCAACTTTCCTTCTTTTTTCCCTCATATTTCAAAATATTGGAGTTAGAAGATGGGGCAACCTTGCCCTTTGCCTCTTAGCTTGATTTCTAACATGACTTTTCCTTGCCCCAATTGGAGGCTGCAAATGCATCATCAACTAAAATCAAGCATGATTAATTAACCCATGATTGCTTCTCTTACCTTGATTTGTAACACGACTTGTCCTTGCTCCAATTGGAGGCTGCAAATGCATCATCAACTAAAATCATGCTTGATTAATTAACCCATGATTGCTCCTCTTATATCACTAAGGATACCAACTCATCAAAAGATTATGCATTGGCTTTCCCCTTTACCAAATATTAGAAGCAAAGTTTTGATAAGGATCTAGCAATCCACCCAAGGATGTTGTAGCATACCCAACTTTTTCTCAATCAACTACATGTAACTATCCTTAATTCATCTCTTCACCTACTTATCAATGAGTTTTCACATACATATATAGTTATATAATCCCATATAAGGTCAATTTAATTTATATTCTATTTAGTTGACTCCAAATATTGTATTATGATTTAATTATGATTTTCCCAAAATTATTTATTATCAATTATTAAAATTTAACTTAGTTTTTTTAATTTTTAAATTATTATTATTATTTATTTATTGATTATTTTTCTAGCTATTTTAAATTTATTACTAATTTCTTCAATTTATAAAAAAATATTCTTAAATTTATGTAGATTTTTTAATACCTAAATATTCTCAAAATATCATAAATTTGGTTTAACTTTTAGCTAATTTTAAGTGTGTGTGTGTGTGTGTGTGTGTGTGTGTGTGTGTGTGTGTGTGTGTGTATAAAATTAATTAAAATAGAAAAAAGAAAAGAAATTTGAAAAAAAGGGAGCCTTGATAAAGCAAATTATTATGCAAAAGAGGAGAATGTGTATACAAGGTTTTGTTCATATTGGCAAATGTGGAAGAGTTAAGGGCATGCCTACACCATGCTTCAAGTGTTGAAGACAATATAAGGATAAGGACAGTTGGCCAATGTTTTTGTTTTGTCTGTCAAATTGTGGTACACTCAGCTAGGATTGATAAGTAGATTTAGAGCTTCTATGGGCCAACACCATTAGTATGGAAGGTAGCCAAGGAGACATGTTTAACTAAAGAGGAGATATCTAGATTGGTTTCCTTAGGATTTATTCCAGTTGGTATGGAGCATAGGGTGCCAAATGTGCAAAAATTTACTAGCAATGTGTACCCAAGGAGTAGAGGAGATGGTTATGTTATTTGTTGAAGGGAGAATTAAGCAATGCAAATAATGAGTGCATTGACCATTCTTCTCTATTGCAAGGGAAAATTGTATGTGAGATTGCAATCATTCTCAGTGAGTCTTCCACATTTTTTGGATTACAATAGCGGAATCAAAGAAGATAGGGATTACCTTTGCTATGAACTTATTGAAAGGTAGAGACCGCTTCCACAAGCGGAAGTAAGAGCAAGAAATATCTATGGTGGATGGAGTAAGAAAGCAAGATAGAGAGACACCGTATGTGGGAACTCCAATAGTCACAATGTGTGATTGGCCTTCCTTTGTTCGATAGTCACTAAAAGAATAAAGAATAAAGTGATAGAGATGGGCACTCACCACATATAATGTACATGTGTGCAAGTATAGTGTATAGTGAGTAAATGTGGGTGGCTAGGCACATGCACCTTTACCCCCAACAACCTTCCACTTAAAGTTGAAAAGTACAATATGTACATAGAGTATAACATCATCTTGTCCTAGACCCATCAACCTCCTCAAGAAGATATATCATTCCACAGCGAGACTTCTAGTGAGCAAATCTGGAGGATTCGTATCTACATGGATCTTCACAAGCTCAATGGACTTGTCCTCTACCACCTGCTTGATGAAGTGATAGTCACCTCAATGTGCTTTGCCTTCGTATGGAAGACCAAATTATGCCAACTCAATGGCACTTATTGAATCCGAATGTAGTGTACAAGTCATAGTTATACCAAGATCTATAACCAAACAACTTAACCATAGGATCTCCTTACAAGCCTTAGTGGCTCCAATGAACTTAGCCTTGGTAGTAGACAAGATCGTGCATTTCTACACCCTAGACATCCAAGGGATAGCACCACCAATATAGATAAAGACATATCCAACAGTGAATTTCCCACTATCTGCATGTCCTACATATTTGGAGACAATGTAATCCATGATACATGTATCCTAGCTGCCATAGCAAAAGCACATATCTACAATTCCTTTAAGGTATCTTATCATACCCTTCAAGACATCCCAATGTCATTTGCTAGGTAACTGGTTGTACTATAACACAAGGCTCCTCTTGAAAGGCCACCCTGCATACATCAACTACATGCTCAAGCTGCCTATGCATCTTCTCCTCATGGAAAATCCCAGCATAGCTATTGATAACCTTCTGAGCCTATGGATCCCAAAGGTGATAGCCCATCTCACCTACATCCCCATATCTAAGATAGATGTATTTGACAGACTTTAGATTCAACTTATTGTGCTTATCTTTGAGAATATGGCAAAAAACCTCACATCCAAAGACCCACAAAAGAGCATATGACAAGGGTTTCCTAGGCCATACCTCCTTTGCAACCTGACAATTGAGAGCAGTGCATGGGGATCTACTAATGGGATGCACCTCAATAGTAATTGCCTCAATCCAAAAGTATTACGGTAAGGCTGACTAACTAAGTATAGTATAGACTCTTTCTTGAATAGTACCTTATTCCTCGCAAAATTGCTCAAATGCCTTAGAGATATATTCACCCCCCATTGTTAGCAGACCTTGGAGATTTTAGCTTATATCTAGATTGGTTCTCAACAAAGCACTAAAGTGTAGCCAGAATATCTGATTTTTGCTTCATAGGATAAGCCCACACCTTACACGAATAATCATCAAAGGCTCACCCATGTACTAGAATCTGACTTCTTATGCAAGTTATGAGTTTGCCTATCATAAAGACAATAATCACATGAATCAAAATATGAGTAATCAAGAGGTGGAAGATATTGTAAACGAGTCAAGACTTTCATTCCTTTCAAATACATTTGCCCAAGGTGATGATACCATAAAGATATATGTGGTCAATCAGTCACAGCTAATACATGGTCAATAGATCCAACTACAAATAAAGGATACAGGTTGTCGGCCTTGGCACCTCAAGCAAAAACAAAGGTGATCATGGGTAATCTTAAATGTAGAATTAGCAAAAGAGACATGATAACCTGCATCATTCAATTGTCCAACATAGAGTAGGCTTTTAGTCAAATTCGATATAAGACATACATTGTGCAAAACAAAAGAGATGCATGAAGCAAATTATGGTGTAACATCCCCAATGTTGATGATATCCAATGCCATATCATTACGCAGTCTCATGGAACCTGTAATGATGCGATAGGTATGAAACCAATCTTGATGTAGGGCAACATGGAAAGAAGCCCCAAATCAAGTAGCCAACATTGAGAATAAGTAGATGAAGGATTAGTCAACTAATTAGTATCAAGAGATGAAGCAACTAAGATATAATCATCAATAAACTGTGACTACACTACATTTATCTCTTCAATCTTCATTATGGACTTACTAGGGACAATGCTACAATCATCAAACTTTGCATTGTCTTGCACTTTCCCCATGCCTTTCTCATTGCACCTATTATTGTGCATTTTATGGCATTGCGGCCTAACGTGATCTTGCTGCCCACAATAATGACATGTCAAAGAGGGGTTACATCCATTGGACTTATTACGAGATTGTCCACAAGACTGAGAATTTCCTTGTTGGGCTAGGAGTCTCTACCATGGTTATTATTGCCATTACTACCATTTTTGCCTCTAACTGCATCAATGTTCTTTCCATTTACCTCTTTTGTTAGTAGAGCACTCTCTAGATCACTACATTTAAAACCACCCTCAAGGGGATGAGCACTCATAGTAGTACAAAAAGTGTCCCATGACTTAGGTAATGTGACAAGCAAGAACACAGACTTGACATTATCCTCAAACTTGATGTCTTGTGAAATAAACTAACTAAAAATAGAATGGAACTCATTAAAATGAATAGAGATAAACATGCTCTCCTTTATGTGAAGGTCCACAAGCTTCTTCAACCAATATAACTGAGAGGTAGGACTTTGCTTGTCATAAAGATCACAAATCTTTTTGCATAACTCATAGCTACCACCCTTTGTATCAATAACATTGAAATACACCTATTTGGATAATGACAAAATGAAAGTGGACTTGCATAGCTCATCTAGTTCTCCCCAATCATCGGTATCATAAATCTCAGGCTTTCTTGCTTTAATGGCTTAACTTGCCTCTTTTGTAGCAAGACTTATCGTATCTATGTCTTCCAATATTAGAAGTTATTACCGTTAAGCATTCCAATATTGAAAATAGCACTATCGGATGATGAGCCTATCATAATGATTGCAAAATCTAAAATGACAGGAGTGTGGGATACTGTAAATACAAGAAAATAGTCCCAAAACTAATCCAAAACAACATGAGCGAATGGGTAGGAATAAAGGGAGTATGGCCGTCCACAAATCGATAGAATACCAAAGCAAAGTGTTTGCTCTCCAAAAAAATGTTGAAAAATATAATTATAGCAATGCTGAAATAAAGACAGTAGTACATAGCAATCCAACTATGGAAAAACCTCCCACTACTAGGGATATTAGGGTGGCAACTGGGATACAAAGAATACAACTAGTAGTGATGATTGAGCATAGACCATCAGTACCAAAGATTGTCACAATCTCAAAGTGTCAATAAACCATACATCTCATAAGCATGCACACCATGTATGCAAAATATCTCAAGAGAAACTACAGAAATATGCCAAATGCACAACTAATTGACTAAGGAGCAATGATGTTTAGTACGTAACCAATATGCATGTATATCACTCACAAACTATTAATAGAGGTAAATCTCAATGTCCAAAGCATATGAATTCAAATCAACCCACAAGTGGTGGCAACTGTGCCCAATAGCATACAAGAGAGCATATACATAAAGTAGAAGAGTCCCATAGTCTCAATAAACCAAGCATTGCATAAACATTATCCAAAGGCACATCCACTGAAGCATATTTGGAATGTTAAGTGAGCAAGCAAATAAGTACATTTGAGATCATGTAAGCCAATAAATTTCAAACCCGCAAGTGAATAATCAATGAAGAAAGTGATAAGTGCTCAAAGGCATTCGATGTGGCTGAAAGATGAGCCTCAAATCTCACCATAGACATGCCTGAGCACATACATTAGTGCCAAGCATTCACATAAGCATATGACATATCCGAGAAGCATGTAGGTCTTCAATGCATAGATCTTTCCTAGTTAAATGTTTACTATCAAAATAGTGTACAACAATAGAACCCTGGACAAATTGAGAATTCAAGCTAGTCAAAAGCAAAGAGCTATCTGCATGTAGTCTATAGTGAAAAAAAAAGCTCATATTTCACACATTCTCAACCAAAATAACATCTTTAAGATAGGAAAAATCCTCATAGGTGGTAGTTGGCCTCCATGAAGCTTGCTTGAGTGGTAGATCTCACCATTTGATCACTTGTAAGACAAGGACATGGAGGAGAGAGAAATATAGTGTGGAGGAGGAATAAAGACTAGAATGAGAGAGAGAAGCAAAGAAAGGAGAGAGAAATAACAAGAAGTCATGAATGTTATAAGGAGGCAGGTTTTTCCATTTTCCTTGCATCCTGCATCCATTCTGCATGACCTGTCATGTGGTTTGATGCACCTGAGTCAACATACCACACATCGTTACTTTCTTCTGCACTTGTCACAGAATTGGTCATGTGCTACACCATAAACAAATGCTCATTTCTGTCATCACCCTGTCTACTAGAAGATGCATAATTCCCTTGTTGCAGTTTTCCATTCATGATGTCATTTTGCTTTTTATAGCAGTCTTTAGCCATATGACCCATTTTACCACAGTAGTAGCATTCAACATTGCTGTTTGCATTTTGCCCTCTTTGCCATCCACCACGACCTCTTTGGCTCCCCCTGCCTCTAGAGTTACCACGTCCTCCTCCATAGGACTGGTTTTCTTGAGTTTGCTGCATATTCTGATTTCTACCACAGTCTCCAGATCAGCCTCTTCTACCTCTGCCTCTACCTCTTCCAGCATTTGAGTAGAAGACAGCTTCTTTTGAAGTTCCTCCTGAAGAAGATGCACCACCATTTCTCTGCTCCTCAGAAATTAGAAGAGCAATCAACTCCTCAAAATCGGGAAATCTTTCACGGGCGGAAATGGATGTTCGAAACTGTGCATAATCCTTTCCTAGGCTTAAGAATATGAAATACACTCTTATATAATGACAATGAAACAAAAAACTCTCGCATCTTATATAGTTAAGGTAGTGTGGCTCAAGGTATATTTCAATTATTATAAAATAAATTGTATTTTCCCTTTCACTACCATTTACCTGAGGGGTTCTATATATAAACCATTAATATCACCTATGTTAAATGCCTATAAAAAATCCTCACATATGAGATTTTCCTAAATAGTACATACCCCTTTTCAATTCAATTTGTAAATGATCCCCTTTTATGGTAGTCATTTGTAAGAAAAATATGTAAAAATATATTTTAAAAATCCCTTATATTGAACATGGGTGATATGTTTACATATTTATTAGTAACCCTTCACCCCCCTCTCCCACCAATTAGTAATCATTAGCAAAAGCAAGTCATTCAAATTGAGGAAAACAAAAATCCCAAAATGAGCTTTTAATGATCTTGAGAGCAAAAAGCAAAGGAATATGAATAATTAAATGTATACATGAGGAAGAGCTCACTCATGTTGCAAGGGGAAAGATTATATCCATTTTCTTATTGTGCACTATTGTCTCTCTCATATTAAGTGCTCTCTTATTTTCTCTTGATTTTTTGGTAAATTATTAAAGTACACCTAAGGTGGATTACAACTAATATGTTAGTTATTGAATCTATTTTATGGATATTATTATGATTTTTATCTTCATTGCATGATCATTGTTGCATATGTATGTATGTATCATTGGTCACATTGTGCTAGGTGAATAGATATGGTATTATTGCATTTTGTGTTTTTGATGAGCAAATAATATAGTAGCTAGAGTAATGTAGATGTAGTTATTTTTTAACTTTAACATTGAGGTGCCTTTAGTATGAACATTATTTATTTTGGCACCAATGATGCAAGATTTAGTATTCGTATGCTTATCATGGAATTACTTTATTGTAATCTTTATGGTCTTATGCAATATCATTATTTTTGCAAGGTTAAAAATATAACGAAGTGTTAATTATAAATGCATGAGCAATTATTTACCAAATCAAGTCATTCAAACTAAGTTTAAAAAAAAGGCAAAAGGATACATTTCATAATTTTTAGCACAAAGAGAAAAGAAATAAGAACCAATAAATGCATGCATGAGAGAGGTGCCCTTTCAGGTCTTCATAGAGCCCTACGAGCACGTCATTATGGCATCGCAGGCTCACTAGGACTTGAGTTTCTTAATCCAGCCTTGCCTACCAATCAGTTTTAGCTCATCCTTGGCTCGCAGCTGCTCCCTCATCTTAGTTATCTCCCTTTGGGCATGTGGCTACTTGACAAGTTTTCTCTAATTGTGACACAGTCATGGCCTCCTTTTCTGCCTCTAGTTTAGCCCCATTGCCATCCTCTTATCTTCCTTTGCCTTTTCTAGTTGCGAGAGGAGCTCCTTGACGTATTCGTCATAGTCTGTACATGGCAGCTCTGTTGTGGGAATGGAGGTTGTGGAGGTTTTCCTCTTTTGCCTCTTGGGATCTTGCCTGGTCTCGGCGTTTGCTGTCGCCGGTCTTTTAATTCCTGTTATGGGGGTACCCTCTCCCGTTCCTTGGGCCATTTCCTTATTAAAAAAGTATTGTACCTAGGCCATGAGGTTGGTAGCATCCACTTTGGCTGTGGAGCTTGGTGCAAATATGATTGTGGGAGTGGCGGGCATTATGAGGGTAGGGGTGGGATCCATTGGGGCCTTGCTCTTCCCTTCTTTCACTACGGTTGACGTGATCTCTGGTGCTTCTGTGCTTGAGCTCGGGCCTTCATCTCTAGACGGGCTCATGGTACCCAACTCGTCCTGCCTGCATAGCTGCTCTATAGATACGCATGTTGCTAGAGCCATGTCTTTGTCTTCCTTCCTTTTCAACTCCTCCTCTTCATTTGCTGCCTTCATTTTCCTCTTCTCCTTAGATTTTCTTGATTCTTCCTCCAATCTCTTCGACTCCTCCGTTTATTACTTCTTCCTCTCTTCCTCTTCCTTCTTAGACTCTCTTTTAGCTTTTTGTAAGTTTGCTTTTCCTTTTTTCATGCTTTCCTTCTCGGCCTTCTCTTGCAAATCCTTCTTCTTTGGTTTTTTGGGTTTTCATTGGCTACTTGCATTTCTCGTTCTCCTTCCTCATCCTCACTCACCGTCCTTTCACTATAGTGTGGTTGTTGTTCATGGTGAGGAGGTGACCTCTCTGGTGTTTCTCTGACTCCTTCTTCCTCACCCTGTCATTCCCCCAATGCTTCCCTTATTATAGATGTCAAGACCCCACATAATTTGATGGTAGAGGCCTTTGAGGATGACACTTTTCTTTTTGCCTTGGTAGCAGGGGACTCTCCTCCTGCCGGTCTCCCTCCTGTTGCTAGTGCTTTTGTTGAAGACTCAATGGTCTTCCACACAAAGCCATTTGGGTTGTCGTACTACAATGCTCTCCAACATAGGCATGTTGATTTGAATCATTATTGAGTTATACCTATGGCTGGAGAATTGTGCATGCATCATCTTGGCTTGGAACTAGATTTCGGGGTTGGGGATGCCTGCCAAGCTGATGCCATCGTTTGTGGTAAGGACTTTGCCCTTGTTATAAGATGTGATAAGGCATTATTTGCATTCTTGTTCAATGGAAAGCTCGGTGACAATGAGTTCCTCGGCTACCTGGTTAGCTTTGACAAACACGAATTCTGATTCCTCCCATGAGCAAGGTAGCGTTCACCCCGGATAGTTCACTATATGTATACCCTCTATATCACGTGCGTTCAAGGCCTATTTATAAATATCCTTATTAGTGAATTTTTTCTTAATAAAAGATAACCCTTTTCTATTCAATTTGTAAGTAATCCCTTTATATGGGACCCTTCTGTATGTAAAAAATGTGTAAAAATGGTATTTAAAAATCCCTTATGTTGAACTCACGTGATACATACATATATTTATGATTGATCTCCCTGGGGCGTTCACACATCCTTTGCTAAAGGCTCGTCTAAAAGACCTAGGTCTAGCCGATCGTAGCTTTTAGCTAGCATGGGAACATGGCATCCAAGCATCCGAGGCAAGCAACCACTGCATTCTCAACTAAGTCGATGGCCAAGGTTAGAATGGATCTCCACTGGTAAGAGGGTCTAAGGCCGACAGGTGGCTTTGGTTTGGTAGGGCTTGACAATTTAGTAGTAGCTGACATGTACAGATCTAGTTGTGATTCTAGCTAAGGGTGTGGTGTTGGTGTACTAGGTGTGGCCGGTGCAGTGGGTGGCACACTACTAGATGCTTTGGCGATGGTTGGGCTACTAGTAGTGCAAGTTTTAGGCGGTTTATGAGTAGTGAGGCTACGGTTTGGATCGATGGACTTGTTGAGTCTCGATGGGTTGAGGTTTTGGAAGGGTAATGGGCCCTACAACAAAGGCTTTTATGATGCTGATGCTTGATTTGTCTTGATACCTCGTGTGGTCAATCTTGAAGACATTGTTTGAGGAGCGTCCTTGGCCGTCTTGGCTTTAGGTACCCAAATCGAGGTATTATCCTTGCAATAGCCTTGCGCTTGCAATAAGATCTTGGGGACCCATTGCACCTTGACCATTTGATGATGCCTGTAGTTTCTTTCTAGGCCTCCTAGGTTTCAAGGGAAGGTTCCTAGCCTTTCTAGTATGTGGTTGGGCACTCCTAAGCAGTAGTCTTGGATATTTTAGCACCCATTTGAGCTAGTGTTCAAGGGTTTTAGCTTTGTGGTCGGCTTTTTGTTGGTGCTGAGGTTAGGCGTGTGGTGACAAATCACAACTCCCCTCCTTAGGCTTGATGGTGGGTTTCTCTACCGTGGCATTGTGGACTATGATGGAGTCACATAGCCCTTGCTAAAGGCTGTGAAAATTCATGCGTTGCCGATGGCCAGGTGGATGCATTGTGACTGGTAGTCGACATTACAATGGGCCTACTTCTTAAAGGTTTGTCCTAACAGCGATTCTAAGCTTGCATCTTTCGTGTTGGGCAACACATAAAAGATCATGGGTAAGATTTCAAACTTGATAGAGACTACAACTTTGCACTTCCTAGAAGTGCATATGATTGGCGGCCAAATGGGTTGAGTTTGGCATTAGTGGGCTATAACTATGGTTTGCCAATGAGGGTCCAATGATCATGAGTCAAGACATTATAGTCAGCGCCTCATTGATCAGTGCATCAATGACATGTGTATGCTAGGTTGTAATGGTCATGCCCAGGTAAGTTGAAGCTACTGCTTCCTCATCCTCAGCTTCAATCTCCGTAATGGTGGCTACTTGTACATTGACATGGGCTTCTAGCATTGGGGGTTTGTGAAGTGGATGTGTGGGGGATAGTACTTTTTTATGCGGTTGCCATTAAAGAAGCCTATGCCCTCACCTTCTAGGGTTTTGCATTCTACATTACCGGTTCGGCTTATGGTGTGAACTCTGAAAGGTCCTAACCCCCTAAACTTCATTCGTTGCTTATGTCCCTTGACCAAGTACAATAGTACTAAGTCTCCCTATTTGAAATCTTGCTACTTGATGTGTTTTCAAACTAGCTCTTACGTCGTGTCTTTTCATAGATCAGTGCATGGGTGGCTAGAAGCAGAGTTTTTGATAAGTGTTCTAGCTCAACTAGACATTCCATTCATACTTTCTTCCCTCCCATCTCTCTTGAATGGCTATTCTCAAGCTAGGGATGAAGAATTCTATAGGTAGAATTACCTCCATTCTGTAGGTCAACCTGAAGGGGGTCTATCCCACAGCCATTTTATAGGCTCTTTGATAGGCCCATAAGGCTTCCATTAGTTTGTTATCCCAGAAGCCGCGTGAAGTAGAGACTACCTTGTTTAGGATGTTTACCAAAATCTTATTTGTTGATTCCACTTAGTTGTTTGCCTAAGGGTAGTAGGGTGAGGATTTCCGATGGATGATTAGGAAGGTGGACAGGAGATGACCAATCACCTCATTGATGAAGTCTGTGCCTTGATCATTGATAAGTTCGATGGGGTAGCTAAATTGAGAGCTTATCTTCTCCCATAAGAACTTATCGATGGTTTGTGCATCATTCTTCTTGGTGGCTCGAGCTTCTGCCCACTTTGTGAGATAATTGGTGGCAATGATGATACATTTGGCTTGTGAATATTGAGCCGTGGGACACTGATAGTCCCAATGATGTTGATCCCCCATTCTCGAATGGTTGTCGTGCTATGATAGGACTTAGCTCCATTTTGTCCTTGCAAACTAGTACCTTGGTTTGTTGGCACTCGTCACAGTGTTTAACAAATCATGCCGCATCTCAGAAAAGTGCGGGCCACCACTGTTGAGACTGTAGTACCTTGCGGTCTATTGTTTCTCCACTGAAGTGTCCTCTTGCAATTTTTCCATGCGCCTCAACTAGTACATCATGCATTTCGTTCTCACACACGCATCTCCACAGTAATCTTTCTTGTCCTAGCCGATAGAGTTGGCCTACTATTAATTGATAGGGTTGGATTTTGAGAACGATTTGCCTCAATTGGGCGCTTTCTATGGGTCATGGTCAAGTAGTCCATGCTCCATCACTTAGACTATGTCGTTTTCCCAGTATGGAATCAAGTTGGCTCTAAACAGATCCCTTTCCCTAGATAGGGTAAAGAGATGTGCATCAAGCAATTCGTCTCCAATGCCCTATCCAGTGGCTTCTCTCGTTGGGTATGCAAGACATATGATCAGCCATATAGTGTTGCTCTCCCTTGCATATAACAACGGAGAAGTCAAATTTGAGAAGTAGAAGTAACCATCAAGCTATGTGTCCTATAGCGTAGGGTTTGTTCATTAGATACATTAAGGTTTGATGGTCAACAAAGAAAATAAAGGGCGTAGCCAGAAGCTAATGCCAAAATTTCTTTATGGCAAACACCATGGCTAATCCCTCTCATTCCTTTGTGGAGTAATTCATTTTTGTATTCGTGAGTTGTCTACTAGCAAAACTCACTAGATAGTCTAGATTGTGGTCACTATGCTAGCACAACATGGCTCCAATTGTGAATTTTGAAGCATTGATATGAACATGGAAGGTTACACTCCAATCTGGGGCCCTTAAGATTGGTGTGGTGATTAGAGCCTTTTTAAATTCCTCATATGCATGCTAGCATTCCTAAGTCCATTCAAATATTATCAATAGCTTGTACAGGGGTCTAGCAATCAATGCATAGTTTAGCACAAACTGCTAGTAGTACCATGTATGGCCAAGAAGCACTGAACTCCCTTGTAATTAGTTGGGGGTGGAAGATCGAAAATAATCTTGACTTTCAAGAAGTTAGTGGCAATGTCATTCTTGGACACCACGTGCCCTAGGATGCATTCGTGCTTTACCCAGAACTTACACTTTAAGGGATTCAATGAAAGACAATATAGTCTACATTGTTCAAAGATTGCTTTGAGTTTGTGTAAGTGTTCCTTCCAGTTGGAGTGAACACATAAGTCATCAATGAATACCTCTAACTCTTTTTTAAGCATGTCCTTGAATATTGCACACATGAGCCTCTGAAAAGTAGTAGGTGTGTTAGTCAACCCAAAAGGCATGACTATGTAGGCAAAGACACCTCACTCGGTGGTGAAGGTGGTCTTGTGCCTATTGTCAGGGTGCACTTACATCTGATTGTATCTTGAGAAGCCATAAAAAAAATTGTAGGCCTCTTTTCCCGCTACTCTCTCGAGCATGTATTCAGTGTATGGCAATGGATAATTGTCCCTCTTGGTAGCAACGTTTACCTTCTTATAGTTGACACACACTCTGATCTTTCCATTCTTCTTCAATATGATCACTATGAGTGAAACCTAGTCCTTGTGCTCAATCTCATAAATGAGTCATGCCCTTAGTAGCTTATCAATTTCTTCCTTGACAGCATAAGCATGCTTGGGGTTCATAGGGTATGGTCACTGCTTAACTAGTGTTGCGTTGGGGGTCATGGAGATATTATGAGTTACGATAGTCGCATGTACCCCTTTCAACTCATTGAGGGACCAAGCAAAGACGTCCTTGTACTCTTGCAAGAGAGCAATGAGACTTGCCTCCTCTTCCTTGCTCAAGTTATTGGCAATAAAGATAGGTTGGGATGTCTCCCCTTCCTTAGCTAGATTAACCTCCTTGACTTTGGTTGGTCCTTCTATTGGTTCACTTACTTGCCCTTGTCATTTGGCTCCTAGCAAGATCACTACCCTATCGTCTTTCTTAAATGTAGTAAATCACTTTGACACATCTTGCCGCTTCCTTTACTCTTCAGCCTGCATATCCCCAGGCTGCTTGTGTCATTCTTCCATCAACCTTCAGTGCCTTAGGTGGACTAGCAGGTCCCCTTTGGTACGTCTGGTCTTAGGTGGTTGTGGCACCTCAGAATTACTGTCTAAACTTACCTTCGACTCAGAATCAAACTCTCCGTCTCTTCGCTAGAAGAGGGAATCTCGCTTGGTGGTCGTACTTTGGACGGTGACTCTGTCTTAAGCACTAGTGAAGCACTTGGTTGGGCAATGCATGCTTGTTCATAGTCAATTTCCCTTATGTGCTCTAGCCAGGCTCGATCACAATCCATGTGCGTGACTCCTCTCTCAATTCTAAAGAAACTTTTCCTATGTGGGTTGGAGTCAGCTCAAATTTTCTCTATCATCATTCCCTCAATTCATATTCCACTGTATACATCTCTCCTTTGCTTCCATCACTGAAGGAACAACAATCCTCGTATTCTTCATTAGAACCATCCTCCTGTGACTTCTCATCATCTCTTAGGTCTTGACATGGCCTTTCCTTCTCGTCAGTGACTAAGACCCAATTGTACATTAAGTTTAAGTCGTGCACTTTGGTCCATTGCCACTTAGGTTCGTCCATGAGATCTTGGAGAGGTTTAAGGTTAGCAGCTAGATTGCCAGTTAGCTTGCTTATTAGATATTCTAGGATCTCTAGGAGTTCTTGGTTGTTACTTAGGACATGGAGTTCGATGGGGTTAGATTGTCCATTCGAGCTTTTGGCCATCATGCAGATTGACACTAAGGGTGCATTTTTGGGCTTATCACAACTGTCCTAGTAGCTTGCTCGTACTCATTACTATCCGAGAATGGCATATCTATCATGGCAAGCATGTGCGCCCAATCTCGCTCATCTACAAAACGGAGGATACCCGTAAGATTTTCTAACTTGCATATAACCCTTCAACATGGTGGAGATGGCATCAAGGTTGATTGATGTGGTCTTCCATGTATCCATCTCTACTTTTACTACCTCTGTTTGATTGCATAAAAAGATTAGATCATTATCCCAGTCTTCTATAACCCGTGCATTGCGCATCTAGGGCCGGCCTAACAGGATGTCATAGTCTACTCCCTTCATGACTATAAAAGAGTTGGATCCTTGTGATCTTCAATGGCCAGATCTTTAATACTCCAAATGGCCGCACTTTCATTCCATTGGCTAGGGTGACATTGAACCTAGCATTCTCAACATGCGGGTTACCCCAATCCTGGGGAGTACTGCATGGCTCAGCACACTAACTCCTGCTCCTGTGTTTACAATTCTCTTTCTCGTGATGTCTCCTAGAGCTAGGACAAGTAAGACTGCATGCATTTGGGTGCCTTCCCAAAAAGCATGGACATGCAAGGACTTGGGAACCAAGTGCAGCGCCATATTGGATATTTGAGTTTCTATGTCATGATTGTGGGGATCAGCTGTCCCTTGCTCCATCTTCAATCCACTGCTTTAGTTCTGGCCATAGTGTTGGATGCTGCGTAAGCATATCTCCTAGGCTTAGAGTCACCTGGTGGTCACTAGTGTGGTGAGGAGGTCGTTAGTTGCTTGTCTCTCTCCTAACTCAGCGTTTCTTGGCCAATGGCCCCAATTGGTTTGCTAGCCCATAGTGTGTAGGCTTTGTTTAAGTGGCACTACTTGTAGGATACCGCCGAGTTTCTTGACTCTGGTCATGGAGGTGAGGCTGGTGTTCTTACACTTGAGAGATCATTGATCTCATCTTCCAATATGGGCTCAAAATCCTTTAGGTGCTCCTAGGCTTTTTTTACCCACTCCTTGACCTTTTAGATGGCCTTGAGTTAGCCCTTTGGGTTGGGATACTCCTTGACCTTTGCACTTCTCTTCTCGGTTGTCTTTGGAGTTGAGGATTCTCCTTTTGAATCTGTCACCTTTTTTCAAGTAAGTAGCATCATGGCACTCTCCATTTTTAGTGTGACCTTTGTGTCAACTTTCTTTCTCCTTCGCCTATGGCTTTTCTTTCCAATTGAGACTGCATCTAAGTTGTTGGGTCCAAGAAGATATGTCGGCCTACTTTGTCTACGCATAGATCATGATATGCAATGGGATGGGTGTGTCCTCTCCATTAAATGTCTCAACTCCAAACAATCCCCCCAATGGTACAAATGGCTTGTTTTCCACACTAGATGGTGGCTTTCATCTAGGGCACTCGGCAAACATGTGAGTGATTCCACACTCTGGGCATCTAAGGTCGGCCTTTTCTCGATTAGCCTGCTCCCATTTGGGACAATGTGAAGAGATGTGTCTTGGATGACCGCAATTCCAAAGAGAAATCAATTGTTGGGTTTGCCTCCCTAAGCCCCTGTCTCTACCCCTTCCTAATACCATCACTGGTATCAGTCGGTAATCCATAAGGATTGCATTGCCTTCTTCGTCATACAATACGTAGTCTTGACTACACAAGAAAAGACTTCAACTAAGTCAGCAGCATCCTCTTGCTTAAAACCCTTTGCAACCAATCTAGCCTTATATGCAGGCTTGGGGTGACTAGGAGTACTCTTTAATTTATACACCCACTTGCATGGCAATGCACGTTACCATCAATAAGGAAAATAAGTCCCATGCATGGTTCTTTTGCAATGAATCAAACTCAGACTACATAGCCCTCTTGTAAGAATGAGAATCACCTCTGTGCATAGCGTAAAACGATCTAATTTTCTTGCATTGAGAATGATCTTTGCTTAGAAGAGATGCAAATACTTTTTCTAAGGGATGCAATTAACTAAATTCAAGATGCAACATTCCATGTAAGTATGCAAATCATAGACTTTTCCTTCAATGCAACTATAGGGTTTGCAATTGACCATTTCTCTTCCTTGCTAGCATCATAATGATTGACACTTTGGGGGATAACTTGCATAAAACTACATAGGTTTACAATAAGAACTTTGCCTACAAACATATAGTTTAATGCAATTGAATTTGAGGCTTTAATATGACATGTAACCCTTCTAGATACAACTTCGATAAATGAAGTTCATGTACGACGAATGTCATAAGTCTTATGCTAACTTAATCCGTTCTACAGCACTTAATCCATCTTAAAATGCAAGCATCATTGCATGCAATAGGCAAGTTCATGGTTTCCTTTCCATGCAATGCAACTATTTGGGCAACATCGACAATGATTATCTCATACGCATCCATAAGTAGGAAATTACTAGCTAAATGCCTTATGCCTTTTTTCTTTTCCGCTGCCAATCAAAGATGCATTTAAACAATTTCATCTTTTAAACCTAAGCAATATGTGTTTAGGATTTGCAACTTGGAAATGCAAGCAACCCAATTTGCATTTAACTAGACTACGTGAATTAGAAACATGCGTAAATGCATTCTTACCATGAAAATTAATCGTGCCCAATGCAGAATTAAACTTCTAAGAACCTGGATATGAGGACTTGCAGTGATGTCCACGTGTAAACTTGGGTTCGAGGCTCTCGCCGGTGTTGCCTTGCGTCTTTGGCTTTGGAGCCATCGTTGATGTAGTGGACTTGAACTCCGCGATTTGTCCTCGCCTTTACGTGATCTCTGAACTCCCTCCAAGCTTGGCAACTCAGCCTCAAAACCCTGTCTACTTCCCCCTTGCGCAGGAATCGGGGCTTATGAGTCCGGTTTCTGAAACCGGGGAGGCACGTGAAAACGATGCTTATGGAAGCCTAACTTTAGAAGCTTCTGCTTTTGAATAGGATTATGTGGAGGGGGGGGGGGGGGGGTAATGATTGAAGGGGAGGAGATTGACGACGAGAGGGGGGAGATTATGTCGATGATGGCGGTGGTATGGGCAGGCGGTAGCGGCGCGGCAGCAACGGTAGCCTGGCGGTCTTCACGGTGGCGGCCAGCACGGCACAAGGAGGCAGTAGCAGTAGCACCACGATCTAAAAAGAGAGAGAGAAAACTCCCTCTCCCTCTCTCATTTTCTTTCCCTCCCCCTCCCCCTCTCCCCCTCTCCCTCTCTTTCTCTCTCCCTCCCTCTCCCTCTCTCATTTCCTCTCCCTCTCCCTCTCCCTCTCCCTCTCTCATTTCCTCTCCCTCCCTCTCCCTCTCCCTCTCTTTCTCTCTCATCTTCAAATGATTAGCATGCTGCTTGAAGGTTCTGCAAGATTATGGTGGAACTCACTAAATGAAGAGACAAGGGTGAATTGGAATGAATGAGTTCCTTACAAAGTTTGCAATTAAGCAAACTCCTGAAAATTTATGGAAATCTTTGGAAAAGATGTTTCAAGGAGAAAATGAGGAAGTGTCTAAATTTGCAGTGAGATTTGAGGCAAAGTGGATAGAAATTGCATAGAGTATGGAGCAACCTCCCATGATGTTCTTGAAAAAGGACAAGTTTGTTTCATTGCTCAAACCTGGAATCAGAGAAAAGATTCTGATCAAATACCCTGATACATATGAGATGCAGTCAAAATAGCCAAGGAAAAGCAAAGGAAAATATAATTGAGGTCAAATCAATCAAGAGGTATTGCTGTGCATGCATTTTTACGGCCTCATCAAATTGACAACGTTGTAGGAAATGTAGGATAGCAAGCTGTAAATCTTCATGGGGCATTTGAAAGAGCAGAGAATGGGTCTCAACAAGGCCATAGAAAAGCTGATGATGATGTGATTAATAAATTACAGGAACAGTTGGCAAATCTAAATTTGAATATGAGCCTGTTGCAGGCAAGGCAACCTCAAATGCAACCTAGATTTAGAGGACCAAGGAATAGATGGGAAAATTTTGAATGCTTTAATTGCAGGGAGAGAGGTCATATTGCTCGTGATTGCCCTTATCCAAGAAGAACAGGAGGGGAGATGTATCCCATGCCACAAGGGAATGCTAGGGAAGATGCTAGACCTGAACAGGAACAAAGGCCACTTGAACCAGCTAGGCAACAGTTGGAAAGAAGACCTAATGAAGGCACATCGGGTATGAATCTTATTGAAACTAGTGTGTCTGATGATGGGGAGAATGCAGATGTTTTTGCTAATATGAGAGTTAGAGAGAGGGATACTGAAACTGAAACTCAAAGGGCAGCAAGGATTAAAAAGGGAAAATAGGTTGCAGATGATCCAGAAACTAGCAGGAAAGCTAGACAACGAAGAAAGTTTCAAATGGAGGACTTTGCTTTGGGAGTCAATAAAGTTCCTTACAACTTGCTTGAGGATTTAAAAGGTAAAAATACTGATGTTACATACGGACAGCTGCTATAGATGAACTCATCTTTGAGAAGGTAATGGCATGGTTTGGTTAGCATCAGGAAAGAAAAAACCCAAACTGGGCATGTTGGAGTGGTATACCTATCAGATGTGAAAGACATTATACCTGTCATGGACGCATGGATACATGGAAGGAAAATTGATGAAGTTTATGTTGATTGTGGTGCACAAGTTTGTGTAATCATTGAAGAAGCAATGTTGCAAATGCATCTTAAAATGACAGGGAAGTCACTGTTTAAGGTTAAAATGGCAAATAGCTCAAAAGTGAAATACTTGGGAGTCATTGAGAACTTGGAGATCAACATTAGAGGCCAAAGAGCATGTTTGGATTTCCATGTTATGCCTGCAAAACTTGGGGCATATCCTCTTATTTTGGGATGACATGGTTGATTGGTATGAGATTTAGACAAGACTGGTATAGAGGTCAATCGGAACTCTATCTAGAAAAGCCAGTTCATAAGAGGGTGATCTTTGACATGAAAACAAGGTCCGTCATTCAAAGCGGACATGAAAGTGATGTTGGAGGTGATGAAAGTAGCGATTCAGAAAATTCCAGCCTTGATGAGGAAGATAGAGAATGGGAAGCTAGCCTACTCTCTAGGGATGTTGATCTCTTCGGGTTGTCAATCCAGGGTTCAAAAAGAGAGGAAAAAGTGGTAAATATTGCTACAGGAAGTATAGACTTCATGAAGGAAACATGTGATCAGCAACCTGAAATGAATGTTGGACTGCCTAAGCTTATGAATATGCTAGTAAATGACTTGACTAATGATGAAAAAGATGAATATTCAGCCATTTTTCATAAATACCCAAAATTGTTTGCTATAGAATACCACCAACGGAGGTGTACTAACATCTTTATGCACCATATCAAATTGAAAGAAGGGTGTAAACCAGTGGCTCAAAAACTTAGAAGACTTTGTACAATTTAGGAAAATGTACTTAAAGCTGAAATTCAGAAGTTGCTTGATGTTGAATTTATCTATCCTATTGATGATGCAGAGTGGGTGTCTCCTGTTGTAATCAGACCAAAGAAGAATGGAAAGTGGAGAGTATGTGTTGATTTCAAGCCTCTTAATGCAGCTACTAAGAGGGACTATTATCCTCTTTCGTTTCAGGATGAGATCTTGGATCAAATAGCTGGTCATGAATTTTACAGTGTGTGCAATGGGTACTTTGGATATTTCCAAATCAGAATAGCAAAAGAAGATCAGAAGAAAACAATGTTCATCACCCCATGGGGATGCTTTTGTTATAGAGTGATGCCTTTTGGTATGATGAATGCATACGCTAGGTTTTCAAGATGGGTTAGTTGGGTATTTGCCCCTTTCATTGGGAAATCTTTACAGGTATTTATGGATGACTTTTGTGTGTATAGCTCAAGGGCCTTACACTCCAAAAATCTTGATGAAGTTTTTTGCAGACTTGATGAGGATGGTGGTCTGTTGAACCTTGATAAATGTGAGATAGCAAGAACTAGAGTGATACTCTTGGGTCATGAAGTGTCTGCTAATGGTATTTCACATGAGCCTAGTAAAGTGGAGGCTTTACTTCTTATGGATTCTCCAAAAACTGTAAAAGAACTGATGGGCTTTGTTCAAAAGTTGAGGTATCTATCAAGGTCATTCCATATGCTGGTTGAATATGTATATCCTTTATAGAAAGCAACTCAAAAGGATCCTTTAGTTTGGATGCAAGTTGAAGAGGATGCATTCTTGCAGATTAAAGAAAAGTTAAGCACTTTGCCAGTCCTTATGTCTCCAAACTGGGATGAACCTTTCTTCATTAGCATTAGTGTTGGGAAAAATGCAATGGGAGCCATTTTAATGTAGAAGGGAAAAGGGATGTCTTATATGAGGCCGGTGTTTTATATAAGTAGATCCATTGGAGTGACTAAAAAAGCTTGGATGGAAGAAGAATTGTTGGTATGGAGGCTAGTATATGCAGTTAAAAGATGGAAATCATACTTGATTCAAAAACCATTTGTAGTACTTACTGGTTCCCAGTTGCTTCCACAAGTTTTGTGATATGCTGAAAATGCTCCAAGAGTTACTAAGTGGCTGTTGGCATTGCAAGAATTTGAATTTACATGTTTGAAGAAGGATACTGTAAGAGCTAGCTTGGCTGATATCTTGACTTATAAAGAACCTGTTGAAAGTGCAACTATTATAAGACGGAAATTGATTCCGCATCCGCAAATTCATGAGGAGATGAAGGATAAATATGCTACCTTGTTTTTTGATGGCGATTACAGAAGAGTGCTGAAAAAGGGAGGACTGGGTTTTGTCATTATGGATGCTAAAAATCGAGAAGTCTTTTCTGGAAGTCAAGAGAGTATAGAGATACAAAGTAACAATGAAGCTGAATATGCAAATTTACATGGTGGTCTAAAACAATGTATTCAGCTAGGATACAGGAAGATAGTTGCAAAAGGAGATGCTATGTTGGTGGTTAGACAGGTTCAAAATGTTTGGAAAGCCAATAAAGATATTTTGAGGGACTGGGATAAAAGGCCTCATGAGGTAGCTGCAAAAATTTGAAATTTGGCATGTTGGTAGGGAAAACAACCATAGAGCTCATGAATTGGCTGAAAATGCTCTTTCCCAGTATGTTGCAACAATGAGGGTGGATAATCCTAGATATGAGGGTAGGGAGAGCCTTCACCTGATTGAAGAGTTTCTAAAACCTCGGGAATTAAAGTCATTGGCTGATAAATACAAAAGGTATGCCATTCAATGATAAATACAAAATGATAAGACATTCAATGATAATCCAGCTGTATCAGCAAGTGTGGGACATTAGATAAGTCTGACTTTAGAATTATTCAATACTTGGTGTGAATGGTCTTATAGACCTTAGTGTGTTGTAATCATTTGACATATATGGGTAATTGAACATAAAGAAAGTGTGTGTGAGCATACGGCTCCTCATAGTGGTCCAATTCTCTGTCTCTGTCTTTCTCACTTGTAACATGGTATCAGAGCTTAGTTTGGTGGATTCTCAGGAGCAAGAGAAACTAAAGAAGATCTGAAGAAGTTGAGGACTTAGGTCAAAGGTCAGGCAGATTCTACATTCTAGGTAGCATTGATCTACCTCATTCCCTTTTGCTTGCCCGTGCCTTTGTGGCCACCATGTTGACACATGGCCTAGTTGCCCATGAGTCTAGCATGCAATAGGATCTCTAATAGAGATATCCCTTATTTCTCGTGGCCTCATCCTAACATCATAATAGGCATCCATAGGGATTGGATACCCTTCTTTGTCATACCAAACAAAGAGACATGTGTATTTCTCTTCTTTGGTGGGTTTCTCTATGTAATGAACTTGGGCATCACTGGGTAGGTATGGGAGTGGGGGTCGAGGTATTCCTAAAGGATTTACATTTTCCCATTGGCCAATTGTTTGAGGATCTAGTGGAGATGGAATTGCCAACCGGTTGTCGAAATGGGGGAGGTCTCGGCTAGTTAATAGCTCGAGTGTATTGTGGGTAGGCAACATTTGGGGTCTAGGGAGCCTTCGCTCTACAATAGGCTACCTCATGGCTAGAACATTCACCATTGCCACAAACTCATGTGTAAACGCACATGTATATCAATGGATGTACAAAATTGGTGGATGCACACTTGTGTGCGGGCTAACACTATGTGTAGTCGAACACACGTGGATGGACACATGTACAGTTAGATGCACATGTGGATGTACTAGGGTGAACGCATGCAGGTAGAAACCTATAATGTGATTGTGATGCAGACTATGGGTGTATGGATACACATGTGGATACACGGTACACAAATGTGTTGTGTGTGGTCAGATGCATTGTGTATGGTTAGATACACATGGATGCACACTTGTGCGGTTGAGCGCACATGAGGATGCACTAAATTGTGTAAGCTAGGGATGCAAAAGAATACACGAATGCACTATGTACGGTGAAGGATGCACAAGTAAATGTGCAAGTGTTGATGAGCGTACTACAATGTAGGTAGATACATATGTGCATGCTTAGATACACATTGTGTGATTGGATGCACACAGATGCACATGTGTGAGGTTGGATACACACAAATGTACACATGTGCGGTCGAATGCACATCTGGATACATGATTGCATATAGAGGCACATGGATACACTATGGTGTATGGGTATAATGTAAGGTGATGGATGCAGGGTGGGTGTCCAAGGGTGTTTCGATGCAGAATGCATGAGCATGCCTCTTTTCCTTTTCCTCCTCCCCTTGATTCTCCCCTCTAATGGGGTGGTACTAGGGTAAGTTAAGAGGAGAGTGTGCACACACACAATACATGCAGTGGGTATATGTGCCACTAGGACTTTGTGGTGAATAAGTGTCCTTTGTATCTATGGATGGTATGCGTGTGCTTTGTGTGCCATTTTTACTCCTTCTCCCTCCCCTTACCCCCCCCCCCCCCCTTGTGAATAGGGTAGTGCTAAGGTTGAAATGGAAGCTAAGCAACCATAGGCACCCCATGAGTGGAGTGCATGTAAGTTGTGACATGCCTACCTAGTGTCACTAGTGTATATGATGTGTCTATACATGCGCGCTAAGGACGTGCATGTATTATGCGTTGTGTATGAGCTGTGGATAATGTATATGTATGTGTGTGTGAATTTAATGTGCTATGCCCATGGAGTGTATGTGTACTTTGTGTGGGATTAGTATATAGTGCACATGTGTGTGTGTGTGTGTGTGATTTTAATGTGTTATACACGTGGAGTGCATGTGTGGTGTGTATGGGATTAGTGTGTAATGAATGTGTATGTGTGTGTGTGTGCGTGTGTTACATGTGGAGTGCATGTGTGGTGTGTATGGGATTAGTGTGTAGTGAATGTGTGTGTGTGCGAATTTAATGTGCTATGCATGTGGAGTGCGTGCATGGTGGGAATTAAGTGTGGGTGTGCATGCAAACGAGGTGCATGTGTGAGTGCACATGGAGTGGATATGGGTGTCTTAGTTGTGTGCAAGTGCCTATGTTTTAGTGTGTGTGGTAAGGGGATGGGGATGTGTTTCAGTGCATGTGTGTATTTATATGTGAATTGGGGAAGTGCATGTGTTATTGGTATGGGAGGCTATGGCATTGTTTGGTGGTGTGGTGGCACATGGTCCCAAACCCTATCTGTCAATATTGTTAGAGGCATATTGGTGGTGGAGGTGGGCGGTTGGTCCAAGCAGTGGTCACTGATGCCCTACAAGAAGAAAGTGGCAATAGCGGGCTAGGGTAGCCACCACAAGGTGTGTTAGGTGGATGGTGAGTAGGCGAGGTGGGATGGGTCTGTTGGAAGTGTGGGTGGGGTGCATAAAGCATGAGGGATGTAGGGTAGTACCATAGTTAATGGCAAGGGAAAGAGGTAAGTGTTGTTGGCCCATAGGTGGTACTATAGCTTGCAAAGGAGAACGACAGGGTTGCGTGGGAGGAGAGTGGACATGGAGACCTGGCGAGTGAATGGGGGGTGGCCTTGGAAGAGAGGGAGGGCGAAGTGTGACACTAGATGAAGGAAAATGATGGGGGGCTTAGTGACAGGATTGGCGGAGATGGGAGAAGTGGTCTGTGTGTGCCAGTGACTCCTTAGCGGGATCTTAATGCAGCCTTTTCTATGAAGTTGGTCAGTGTTTGCTACACTACGACTTGGGGGTCCTGACACAGCTTATGCTATCAAGCTGGCCATGGTCTACCTATCTAGACTTAGTTCTTTTATTATTTTTGCATTCTAGTCCACCCTTGGCTCAATTACATTTGATGAGATATCATTTGGCACTAAGTACATCTACTCTCTCCTAGGCTTCTTTGAGCTAGATTCCCCATGGTCAGAGCTATTCTTGATCATAGGCAGCAACACATTTTGCCCTAGTAGTTCTTGCCCAATGACATTGGGGTCTTCAACACTAGTAACCATACCAGGGGCCACCATCTTCACAAAGTGGCCCAGACCTAGTACTAGAGAATAAGTAGAGGAGCTTCAAACGTTGAAGCAACACTACTTTCTCCAAGCTAAAGTTCGTTGGGATGGTCTTAAAGGGCCCAGCCTTTGTTAGTGCCCTCAACTTCAAGAAGTTCTCAGAAAAAGCCGGAGAGCATGTCTTATGGAGTACAAAAATGTCTCTCACATGCTGGCCGATATACTCCTTCAATGCCGAGTCCTGCACCCTTCCTTGGCTACCAGATCAGCCACCTGGTCTAGATGAAAATTCATCCATATAGACAATGTCATGCATCACACAAGTAAAGTGTCAAACTAACTATGCATGGAGTGTGGTAAAGATATATACATTGGATTTGTGTCAAAATTTACCAGTAGGGCCCCTAGGGCATCAGGAGTGTGAACATGCACATCAAATTTTACCGGGATAAGGCCCCTAGAGTTGCCCTAGCCGGAGGCTCACGTCTGGGGGAGCTGAATCTCTGATTCAAGTCCCCCACACGCGAGCCTTTGACCAGGGCTATTTTGAGAGATTCAGGTCCCCCAAAGAGCCTTCGGCTAGGGCAGCTCTGGGGGCCCGATCCTGGCAAAATTTGATGTGCATACTCCCGATGCCCTAGAGGCCCTACTGGTAAATTTTGGCGCATATTTGATAATGAGTGGAGGCTTCATAGTCCTAACTTGAGGTGGCTTGGTGCCTTCTGGCTTTACATGCCAAGCTTTGTAGGCACTATTACGCGAGAGTAGTGATCAAGAACAAGTCTCACTTACAACCCGATAACGAGATGTTAAGGAGTGTTAGTTGGGGAAATTGACTTTGTCAGATGCACAACACAACACAACAAAATTTTGACAAAGACCACACAAACCACACAACACACAATGCCTCTTATAGCTCAAAACAACTTAAAACCCAAATGTTGGTAGAGCATTACTCCAATACAAATTCTGAAAACACCAACAATTCGAAGACAAAACCAAGTGAATTACATTCTCGTACCTTGACAGCCTTTAGTTGACACTCAGCACCACAAAGTTCAAATTCTTCATCTTTCAGATTAGCACCTCAAGAGTATCCTCTTGCATGCAACCCTCCTCTCTCACAAGGTACAGTTGCAATCAAGGGGGAAGGCGCCTAAGACTTTTCTCACACCTCCTTTTATAGTTTCTCGTCCACACTCATGTTCTTATGCTTTTTGATTTTGGCTTTTTGCTTTGTAATTCCTTTTTTTCTCCTTATAGCGTTTAAAGCCTAAGTCGCTAAGGTCAAAAGCCTTAAAACTTAAAGTTAAGCTAATAGCTTAATAGCTTTAAAGGTGAATAAGCTTTTTTTTAAAATTGTTGACCTTCTTTCTGGCCCGCGACTTGCGCCATCATCTCACGTCGATTCTGGTACCAAGAATCATGTATGTGGACAAACAGAACTCCAGTATTTCCACCATGATGGATTCACTTTTAACATGCGACCTCACTGGGTTGGCAACAGTCGATCGCTTCCCGCAAATATACTCCCCGATAAGAATGGCCTGTAGTTCCATTGCAGTTTAGAGAAACTTCATAGCAAACAACAGGCTGATCTATGCATCGCTCCAAGTACTCATAGGCCTTGTCTACTTGGAGGAGCCCATACCTTGTTGTCAAAACCTCTTCTGGAGTGTCGCTCAAGGGAATAGCTGTGTTTTCTAGGGCTTTGCAAACCACCCATGGACTATAAGCCTTACCCTTAACCATTCATCAACATGCGTTGCTGAAGTGTCCACTGAGGAACAGGCGCTATAGCTGCTCCTCTCCTACTGCCCTTGGGCCTCTACTTGACCATGTATACTGAAGTCCTTCAGGTGATAGAGCAACCAAAGAATGAGTTGCAATAGCCATGGTTGGTGAGACATATGCACCGATGCCTATGATATTTGAGGATGTACCACCAGGAGCACCGACTGTGTTTAGTGATGGACTAGCATTACCACCACTACTTACAAAGATGACACCATATTTGTTCACAACTTCATTTGCAAGCTCGACAAACCATCCATAATCAGGACAAGATGTTGGCTCACCATAACACATATTGATGAGATGGCATTTATTCTCTATAACTACTATCAATGCATGAACTAGGCCAGTCCCTGTATCCATAGACCCCAATCTTGAATCTCCTATTTTGCAAGAGATAAGCTGTGCCCTTGGAGCAACCCCACAGAGTAAAGGTTCCTCTCCATGATATGCTACAATAATCCTTCTGCTCAATCTTGTAATTGGTAAGAGGGGTAAAAATTTGCCAACTTTCCTTCCCCCGATTCATCCATCTCTTGTGTATCGAGGGCTACTCTCCACACATCTCTTTGCAGAACTCCCCTTAAATGGTTATGTCTGCCTTCTTGCCCAAACCTGGTTTGCCTTGTCCACAGCTTTCAACATTGGTGGCAAAAGCACCTTGATTGTATATTGTCGCTCTACATCATATTTACTATGAGAAATGATGAAACACATTGCTTTATAAAACTTTGAAACTACATCCTCGCAGAACTTTTTTGCAGAAGAGTCCTCTTGTTTTGACTTCTCAATCTCCCTCTCCCTTGAAGCTTTAGATAGTAGCACTGCTACTAAGAAGACCCATACTAGTATAGATGTGTATCCTTATTGTATGCCTTTGATAAATAATTGAGAACATGTGAAGAATTTGTCTTTGAATTATTTGCTCAAGTCATGGATCCAGGCCTTAGAAGAACTGAATGGGGCCTCACTTCTTTTTCAAAAGTGACCTAGCATAATAGGAATACTAGATAACCCTGTCAAGATTCAACCTGAAGCTTTTCAGTAATCATCTTAATGTCCTTCATAACACCTGTCAATAGTCTTTGATAATTTTCCTCCTGCTATCAATTTCATGCAAAGTGACCTAGCAGAAATATGCTATGAAAAAGAAATTCATGCTCGATCAAACTTGATTTAAGAAATTTGCAATGTAGGATCCATGATATGCAACCAATCAATCAATGCTCACACGAAAATTGTGTATGGACTGAAGAAATTGTGCCTAGCCTATTTAGATGTGCTTGTGCATCATGCATAATGCAAACAAAGTTCCTTGATTATTTAAATCCTTAACCTCACCTCTCAATGCTTAGCAAGAAAAGATGTCATAGTCCACTCCACCCAAACTCTCACAATCACTCTAGAAAATGATGGTCCTTAAGAACAACCCATCTCACAATTGGTGGCATCCTTCATCACGACCCTTTGAATCACCCAACCACCTTACACACTCATCCAAGGGTTCCTAACTTTGTGATGAACATCCCAAATATAGCTTTAAAAAGACCTTGCCTATGGATTAAAAAAAAGGATTTGATACCATTAAAATGAAATTAACCTATCTTGAGTTAAAATCCCAAGAAAATAACAAAATGCAATATGAATCAGCTAGCCATAGCCATGCTATAGCTCAACATGTATTAACTATATCACAATGTAACCATTACTGAATTGAATCAAGGTATAATGATTATCAAGATGAGAGATTACTGCAAGAAATCCACCTCTTCCTATGGTGGGCATTGAGTACTTACCCTCAATGTTGGTGGGGAAGGTAGAAACCCTCAAGCTCTAATAAATAAAGAAAATTAACAAATGAGTAGAGGATTTCTTACATTGGCACCATCTTGTCGTTTATACTCTAGCATAAAGTAAGCTAATTCTCTAAACTAAAGGTAAGAGTTTTGTTTTATTATATGGAAAGAATCATAGTTCTAAAAAAACTTGTGGATATCTCCATATATGGTAGGCCACCATATTTGTGATTGCTGAATTTTTATGATAGTAATATTAGTTGCCTAGTGGCATCTTGCAATATCATGATGAGCTTCTTCCATTGCAACATCTTTCTCCATAGGGATGATAGTGTGCTACAACACTTCAGACAAAGTCCTATGTGATAGAGCTAGCCTAAGAAAAATTCAAAACTTTGACTCCCAAGAGCCGATTGTTTATGCTAGTCAATCAAAATGTGATGCACATTTTTCCTCAGTCTAGGAAGACGAGTATTTCTTTATACCACATCTAGGGAGGGTTGGGTGGGTGGGTTAAGTTTTGGAGTGTTAGATCTACAAAAAACAATCAGACATCAAAAAAGTCATCATCCACTCCGAGAGAAGCTTCTCCATAATCTAGCCAGGAAAGGAATTCAACAATGAAATGCTATCTTATAGATCTTTGTGCTAGCTTGAAGTCAAATTCCTAGACCAAAAGGATCTATCTAGCCAATCTTCTAGTGACATTGTATTAATTGAACAAGTAGACCATAGCAGAATGGTCCATGTGAAAGACAAAGGAATGGCCAAGTAAATAATGCTAGAATGTCTTAATAGAATAGATCATTCCAAGGCATTCTCTTTCAGTAATAGAATAATTTTTCTTAGCACAAAGGAGAGCCCTCTGCTGATATAGAAAATGGATCAAAAATATCCATTAGTTTCCTGTTGCATGATGACACTACGAATTACAATATCTTATGCATTGATAAAGACATAAAATTGTTTTTTCCTATTTGGAGGGACTAGGATTGTGGCCTTGGAAAGTAAAAGCCAAAGACATCGAAATGCCAAATCCATTGCCTCATTCTAGGTAAAGACCAATTTAGGAATGTGGGTCAATTGATCTAGAGGGATAGATACATGGTATATGAAGCCTAGGTGTCATCCATGCTAGTGAATGTGCCCCAAAAACTATAGCATAACAGATGGGGAATCTGGAATGGCAGCTTGCACAATGGCATCCACCTTCTGGAGATCCACCACAACGCCATCTCTTGAAACAATATAGGCTACTAGAATACCACCTTTTAAAAAAAAATATGCACTTCATGGGATTAAGACTAAGACTTACTTCAAGACATTTGGTGAAATAGAGCCAAAGATGATGCAAGTGGAGGAGTAGTATGTTCAAGATGCTAAAGTCATCCAAAAATACATGCATGAAGTTTATCAAATAGAATCCAAAGATTTCCTACATGTCCCCCTAAAAAGAGGCTGGGGGCATTCTTCAAACCAAACCACATCACTGTAGAGACAAAGATACCCATGCTGTAAATAATGAACATAGTCTTGGATTGATATTTGAGAGTAAGTCAGGACTTGATTATACCCGTTGCTAAAGCCATCTAAAAAAGAGTAAAATTCATGGAAATTGAACGCATCCACATTGTTTTCAAGGTAGGGAATGGGAAACAGATCCATAATAATTGTAGCATTTGCTACATGTAGATTGGAATAGCACTTGATGTGAGTGGAATCTAGTATTGATAGACTTGAGGATCCAATCTTTTCATGTTGACATAATGCTATGTGAACACATCTTTAAAATTTGTTAGGAGTGATGAGCTATTCACGAAACTCAAGCTACAAGTGAGCATTGATTTTTATTAGCTTAGTTTATTTTGAACCAAGATAGATGGTAGAGAGAGCCTTCTCCATGATTGTAGTCACTTTTTGCATTTATGCTTCAAACTCTCATTCCTATTAGAGCACTTCTACTACATTTGATTCAACTATAGCTGTAGCTTGAACCACTTATGGCTTGTAGTCAAGACTTAGGATTTTTGTATGTAGGAAATTCTAATCATGTATTGGTGTACTGGCTTCCTAGGAAATATATAGTACGAAATGTGGGTTTAGATACTATTGATAGATCTGCATGATGTCTACCACCAAACAAAAGGATTCCAAGTGTGCATTGGTTGCCAGGAACGTAGCTTCCTCATCATCATCCAAGCCATCCACCATGCTGAATGTCTCTGCGACCATTGGTTTACAAGCTACTGATTGAGTAAGAATTTTATTAATGAAATTTTTTCTTTTATTATGCCCTCAATGGATCATTAGCTAGTTGCAATCCCAATGATAGCTAACCCATGCATACTGCAACCACGGCCATTCGGGCAAGAAGGTGGTGATCTTCACCTATATGCTCCATATTTATCACTAGCAAAGAAATTAGGAATGGCACACTTGCTACTTCATTAGGAATGAATGGATAATGCCAAGTGGCCATAGTCTCACATTATTTGCCATTTAGAGTATTAAGGGGACTAGTTCATAGGACATTAGTCCAAAAGCATGAAATGTGGAAACTATGATAATATTCACTCTAAAAATGTTGTGTAATACAATAGCATTAGTTACTTGAATGTGGAATCGAAGGGAGATTATTAGGATATTAGGATCTGACAACAGTTTTGAGAGAACTAGCTCTTGTTACACTTGGTGGACTTCCTCCTTTACTGTGGATGGAGTCAGGGCTACCACTCCCAATTCTAGTTGCATAGAGAAATTCAATTGATTCATCTAGAGCAAGTAGTTCTTGATGCTACGACCAAATTTAATAGATATCTCAAGGGAATAGGAATGGAAATTTGGTCCCATGCAATTTGTGATATCAAACTTATTGGAACCACATGTGAAGAGGACTATGCCTTAGATTCAAGTGTTGGTTGGTCCCTTTTGTCCTCACGAGTATCGCCTCCAAACTAGGAGTTGGCTATGAATTTTGTTTCATGAATGATATTCTAACAATCCTTTTTTCTCTTGCAAATGCTAACCTCGAACTAAGAGCCATATGTGGATTCTACCTCATTGTTGATGGTCCGTTCTGCTCTTGTGGGACTTGACTTTAGTATAGGAATTGGTTGCGGGTCCCTTATTTAGTATCATCAATTCTTTTGCCATCCACTTGATGGGAGACATTCTCCTACTCTGCCCAGAAAATTCTTGTGGGCTTCTCCACTCTTCCTCTTAACTTTTTTCCTCATTGTGTAACCACATTGACTTCTAGATCAAGTAGCTCTTTGATCTCCATTGTATTGATAGATGGCAAGATATTCTAGTCTTGATTTTGACACTTTTTAGCATCATATTATTGGGCTTAGAGACACCCCAATTTTAGTGTCATTGTATACAAAAAACTTTTTATTTGAGGGGGAGTAGTATCCTCCTCTGCGTCCTCGATTCTTCCCCGGTTCTCCACATCCCATGGCATGAGACACGTAATCTTGTTGCATATAACCAACCATTGTACCACTATTTTCAATAGGCCATGGTTATTAAAATTGGCAGACTGCGCTCCCCTTGCATCTTGCCATATCCCAAGGTGGACCATCTAACTCCTATTGGCAAACCTCTTTATTGTGGGTATCCATATGGCATATGCCACACCATCACTGATTAAGATTGCAAGAAATCACTAGATGACTTGGATTATTGTAGTTGATACACCAGAGGGTTTTGATAGTAGGTTTTCAAGTGCCCTCTAAGGGTTTGCAGCCTTGTCCTTTCTCTTAGACTTTACAAGCTTCCAACATTCCTCATCCTCAGAGCCCTCCTCATTGCTACTCTCCTCCTCCAAGTAGCATTTTGTATCTAAGTCACTAGATTCCATGTGATTGGATTTATTAGCAAATTTAGCCATTTTCTTCTCTTTTTCTAGCTTTTTCTTAGCAAGAACCATTTCAACATGAATAATGTGTTGATAAAAACATTCCAAGTTATGGCCATATAGATCTTTCGAAGCCAAAGCTTTACAGATATCCCAATGAAATCCTTGCACATCTAGGGAGTGCAACAATTCACGAGTGGGTTGTATGTTTGGGGACATTTGTCTTCTTAAGACTTTAAACTAAGATGTATAGCTTTACAGATATCCCAATGAAATCCTTGCACATCTAGGGAGTGCAACAATTCAAGAGTGGGTTGTATGTTTGGGGACATTTGTCTTCTTAAGACTTTAAACTAAGATGTATAACTCTTGATTGTCACATCACCCCTTTTGAGGCTATGGAGTCTCTCCAAATTTGGGCATTGGTTAGGTTTGGCTGGAATTGCAAGTGGAATGCTACCTTGGCATCATCAAAAGTTTCCTAGTTGTTTTATGTTGCAAGCCAATACCTTACCTTTTTTGCATCAATGAGTGGAATATGGCTACCTTATGGGTGGGATCCACTTGGGTGGGAAAATTGATTGTATATGCCACCTTGGATATCGTAAGGAAGGTATCTAGGTCCTTGACTGATGAGCCAAAAAACTATAGTAACAGGACCCATGCTTGGGCAACCATCCACGTACGGATTAGAATACAACAATGTGGAATGGATAAAACCACAAGCTATTTAGCTTATGCAATTAGCCACCCTACTAGCTTTAATGGTATCACATGAGGGATTGGTAGACTAGGAAGCACATCTCGAGGTCTAGAAACAGAGTGGAAGCACTATTTGTGGGGTTGTGGAGTGGACTTCTCTACTTGGAAGTTGTGTATCATGTGCAAGTGTAGGATAGCTGATATTCATAGTCCAAAAGTATCATTCATGGATTGGCGGGTATAGGAGCAATCAATGCTAATGGCAATGGTGCAGTAAGGAAAGCTAGTGGCTTAGTTGTGGTAAATGGACTTCATGTCAGCATAGGTACCAGAAGCTATATAAGGAATAGAGGAGTGTTATGGTCTTCTCCTCCTCACCTTTCCCACTCCATTTGGTTTTGGAACTCATATGCTTTAAGATGACCCATATTCCTTCATTCATTGTATTGCTACAATGGCAATTCTTGTTTATGGTCCATTTGTCATATATTGCTTTGAGCTGTTATCTCTTCAAGATGTATCCCATGGTTTGATTGTATAGTTGGAATAATGTAATACATTACTAAAATATGTGATCATCTATTTTCTTTTGCTAACTATTGTCCATGAAGGTCCTTTCTATAGTTTTTCTTTAGATGTGTTGTGATTTTTATACCTATGATGCTAGCATATCATTATGTTGGGTTCACATGGTAAGACTCTCATGACCCACTAAGTCAATGCAATTTGCTTGCACCTAGTGACCACAACTAGAATGTGGACCCAATTACACATGGAAACCACACAAATCTTTCTCACACACATAGATTTGCATGCACATGTGCTCTCAAGGTCCACCATAGGATGTTTAGTCTGAATTTTTAGAATGGTCCATGTGTGATCAATGATATTGGGCATTGCCTCCTGAGGTTTGTCATTCCTCAATGAGGACGATCACTTGGCAAAGAAGTCCACTTTGAAGCCCGACCAACATCACTCATGTTCCATTTTGAGACCTTGAGATGTGCTCATAGGCTAGCCAATTGCTCCTATGATATCATAAAAGTTAGCAAGGCGACTATTTCCATTAGTAAAATTGGTAGTGGTTTTACACATTCCACCTTGTGATATCCCAATCCATACTTAGATGGTTGCTGAAGCATGGGCTTCACACTGGATTTTGTAGGTCTCTCAAAGGAATTGTAATGGAGATTAGGCCCAACATAATCTATGTATCCATTTTGATGGGAACTGCCTAAGAAAAGGATGATGCCTTGATTGCTAAAGTGAGCTGGTTACCTTCTACCCTCGTGAGTAATGTCAGCGGATTTGGCAATCGATTTCTTGGTGTGGGTGGTCCTCAGATGGCCTCTTTTGTTCTTGAATTTATTAACTTTGAATTTAGAATCATTGATTGTAGGCTCTACAACATTCCCAATGGTCCTACTATTACTTCTACACCTATAAGTCTTGAATCAACTGCAAGTTGCTCAGTGCTACTTGTTCCTTTGTCATCCACTTAGCGACCTAGTGGCATTCTTTCCCGTTTGGTCCACAAGATTTATGTGGGATTTTGTGCTCGGCCCTTGAGCTTTTTGCTTGACTAGATAACCACATTGACTTTCAGCTCCATTAGCTCTTTGATTTCCACTGTATTCATAGATAGAAATGGAGTTTGATCTGGACTCTGCTACTTCTAAGCATCATATTACTGGGCTTCAAGAAATTTGGATCTCCACTGTTCTTCTTGCATACAAAAGAAACATTGTTTATTGAAGGGGTAGTAGTAGCCTCCTCTACCTTGTTTTTTTCCTCATCCTCCATGGCTAATGCCACGAGATGGATAGTCATGTTATGTATAAGCCACTACTGGGGCCATTGTAGTAGATCATTTGGGGTTATTCCAATTGGCATGTTGTGTTTCTTCCACACCTTGCCATGTTCTCGCGTGTCCCATCTCATTGCGGGTATTATACCTGTAGAACTTTGTATTGTGGATTGCGGTTTGGCAAATTCCACACCATTGCTAATTTAGCCCGCATTTAGAATCTAGGTAGCCCAGTTTACTACACTTGGTATACCAGAGGGTTTTGATTGTAGATTTTTGAGCACCCTCAAAGGGTTTGCATCCCTTGTCATTCCTCTTAGATTTTATGGGCTTTTGGCATTCCTCATACTCAAAGTCCTCATCCTACTGCTATTCTCTTTCTCTAGGTCTTTTAATCTTAGTTGGAGTCATTGGATTTCATTTGACATGGTTTATCAATGAATTTGGCCAATTTCTTCCATAGTATGGATGGTCCAAAAATATTAGATTTTTGGGCAAAAACTAGCATATTTTAGATAGTACCTATTGTAAATATCCTAAAAAGCTATGGAGATTTCTAGAACAGGATGTCATGAAAAAAAGCAAGTGATTTTTTCAGCTTGTTTTGGAGATTTAATACAAAAAAAGAAGGACTGGCAAAATCGCGCATGCCGCGAACGCAGTTTACATGCAGTAAACATAACTTCAAACAGGGAGAAGAAGGAGTGATCTAGAAGATTTCTAACCAAGTGTCTTGGTGTCTTGGGGTTTTACCCTACTATTGGAGCCAATGAGCCATCATATTTATGATTTGAGCATTAGATCACTGATTTTTCCAAAATCCCCTCCTCAAAGATCTCTTCTTCTCAGCCAACAACACTTCTTCTCGAATTCACTATAAATAAGAGGCATGGGGAGCAGTTTAGAGAAGGACAAGGAGACCCCGAGAGGCTGGGAGAGAGAGGTAGAGAGAGGGAGATAGAAGGATACCCCTTCAAGAGATTGCAAGAAGGATCTTGTGAGAGAGAGAGAGAGAGAGAGAGAGAGAGAGAGAGAGAGAGAGAGAGAGAGAGAGAGAGAGAGAGAGAGAGAGAGAGAGAGAGAGAGAGAGAGAGGAGTTACCCCAAGAGGTTGTGAGGGAGAGAGTTAGCTCAATTCCCCCTATCTCGGCCTTCAACTAAGCCATCTTCTCTTACGCTCTCCCATCTCAAATTCATTCCTCCTTCTTTATCTCTCAAATCCACTTGTGGATGATGGCCCCTAAGCGAAAGATCTCTCCAAACACTGAAACTCCCACCACAACCAACGAGATTGAGAACCAAGGGATCCCAACTATGGGAAACACATCTCTTATGAATTATGTGCATTCCATTGTATTAGGGAAAAGAAATTGGGAGAAAAGAATGTTTACATTAATTATCGCAACTTAATTGAGCATGTTTTGAGATAATGAGCGTATTAGGAAAATTTTGTTCATCACATTCATCTCAGGTGAACGATTAAAATTGCACTTAGAAATCGTTGAATTGCGCATAAATTGCATGGAAATTTCAAGCTAATATATATATGAAAAGATTTAAGAATATGCATTAAACTGCAATCAAGCCAGATAGGTTTTATGCATTTGCACCCGTTTGCTTGGTTGAAATAATAGAAAATCCTATTACATCTCACAAAACATAGATTGAACTTGTGATAGAATACATAAGGTTCCTAGGAAGTTGAAAGAATTTCAAACCCTAAAGTGTTAGAAGTTGAAAGGATTCTTCTTAAGGCCCGTTTTGCTTGAAGCTGAAAGGAATTCAAAGTTCTTAAGTAACTATATGAATGGCGCAACAAACCTTAGTTCAAATGAATACGTAGGGTTTCGTTGTAGGAAAGCCAATGTCCCAAATTGCAATCAACATTGCAAGGATACTCCTTCATTCAAAGGAATGAGGAAATTAAATTAGGTTATCTCTGGAAACCCTGAATGATAATGGGGATAAAGCCAAGACTAGATGCTATTGCATTAAATTGAAATTCCTTTGGCAGAGAGAACAAATAATTGTCTAGTACATATTGTACTTGTTTGAAAAAGGATTCATCTAACAAAGAAATTGATAAGAAGAAAATCTTTCAAATTGGATTCAGGTTGAAACACCTAGGAAATGCATGTTGAGAACCCCCAGCTAGCCGCCAACCCTATCCAAGGGAGTTTTTGATAGCCACATCGAGAATGTGGATTGAACCCGTCGTGAGAGGTCTCTCCATAGAAATGTATGTTGCTCGGGTGCTGGGGGGGCTCTGGCTATAAATCCCTTGCCTCCGGGTCCTATTCAGATGGTCTACGTGATTTGGAAAGGAATCTCTAGGCCCTGTTACTAGTGCAAGGGTGGAAACTTGGAGGAAAATAAGACTCATCCTTACGGATTGTGGAACTCGTCCTATGGACGGGATTTGTATCTCAGTTGAAATTTAAATATAAAGTTTATCTTCAAGGAATTTACCTGAACTATTTTCGTGTCAGTGCATAAAATTACGTAAATGAATATGTGACTAACACGTTAATTAAGAAAGCTACTTGTATGTGTTACCACTAATGTGCCCTTAAGTAAGTAGGAAACTAAAGCTATCAAGGGAAGTGGGTGGGCGGAACCCCCGATGGCAGGGTGGTCCCAGAGATCTGGGAGGCTTCTCAACATTCAAGTTGCGATGCCATATTGACCTTAGATAATGTAGGGTAGAACCCTGACTCATATCATTTTAGGAGACCAAAATGGGACTTTACCCTACGGGTAGAGAGGTCGAGCGATGCATCCCTCTCATTTTCCATTCTTTTTGAACCAAGTGCGATATGAGTCCGCCTCGGTTTAGATGCTCTGCAAAAAGTAGACTGACGCTAGAAGTGTGAGAAATGACTTGACCATTAGAAACCCAGGAGGATTCAGATTGATCCTAACAGGGTTGGCTGATACACTTCCTTGCGGAGTAGACTCGGGGCTAAACCTCTTTTAATAGGGATTTTATGTGCCTAGTTCTTCTGGCTATGATTTGGGTATTCTATATGCACTCCTAATGTATACTATTGATGCTAATATATTGGTATATCATATGCCCATGATTTGAGGTGGCTTTGAGCTTCATTTGAGGAATGATTTACTTAGTTTTGATAGTGAATTTATTGTTGTAATAACTAGGGCTGAAGCCTATTTGGTCAGTGTATGCTTTACCTATTGGCACATGGGTGCTTCCTAGGTGACTCATATGACTACACAGATGTATGCAGAGGTTGCCACATGTCTTGTATTGCTCCAGAATGACTTTTGAGCTTCAATCAAGCTCTGTCTTGGTTGTCATTTGATTGACATTGGTCTAGAGTGGCATGCTTTGTGATAGTCATTACGACTATGGTCTATGCTTGACCCTTCAATACATCCTTTGATGCATATGTCAAAAATGCATGCTCCTTACATTGTCTATGTTTGATTGCCACTTGGAGCTTCAGTTGGGCATTCATTTGTATACTTTGGAGCTCTTGGATGCTTATTTGGGTTGTCAGAGATTTGACATTGATTGTTATATGATGTACTGGATGTTATAGGTGATGCTTTGACTGATCCCTTGCTCTAGATGCTCCATTGATATATAGTCTTGACTCTATAATGCCTTATGCATTCACATGCTATCTTTGAGCTTGGTTGCTCAATCAACATCAATCTTTCTACTAGTGAGAGCTTCATACTATCTCTGGATATTGCAGAGCTTGTGGTTTAAGTAGTTGAGCTTCTTGAGTAGATGAGAATGAGATCTCTCACATGTCTATGCTCTTGATAGATCCTTATTTGCATTGAATGCTTTTGTGCTGATTTGATCCGTCTCTTTGAGCATACACCAATGTTTGTCAGGTATTTGGGTGTTTGGCTCATGGTTATTGGCTTCTATAGTGTTTCTTACATGCCCACTTCATGCAGGATGACGTGGCAGTCATACTTGACTTTGGATCACTGTTAGCTCATTGTTTACTCTCTTTTTTCTTACTGCTGTGATTTATTACATCAAGCTATTTTATGCAGACTATGATGTATTTACTGAGCTTAATCATGTCATTTTGATGTACTTTTGGTACTATTTTGTGGATAGCTGGTCATTTTAGTAGTTTCTCTTATTTTTATCTTTTTTTGGCAGTGGTTTTGGCCTGTTTATTGCTAATTACAGCAATGCATTTTTTGCATAGTCTACCTCTGTTTGACTCATTATGGCTAATCATCTCAAAGATACAACTTTGTTTAACATTGCCAAGTTGGATGACCCCAACTATGGCTATTGGAAGTCTCAAATATGGCAGGTTTTGGTGCAAAAATTGCAGATTAAGCCACTAAGAAACAAAAAGGTATTAAACTTGAGAATGTGGACGATGATGGATGGGCTGATTTAGATGAACTATGCAAGTCCACTATCATTTTATCACTCTCTGAGGAGGTCCATAATAATGTTATTGAAGATAAAGATCAGAGTGCATGGAATCTATGGGAAAAGATTCTCAAACTTTATGCAAAGTAGATCCCTACTTCAAAGATGTATTGGCTTAAACAGTTGATGGATCACCACATGAAGGAGTGGATCCCATTGTCTGCTCACTTTAGCCAATTTTATTTTATCATGAAGAATGTGCTTCAACAAGGTATTGAGTTTCAGGATAATTTGCATCCTTTGTTCTGCTTGGCACTTTATCTAAGTCTTGGGATGTATTTTGCACTGTGATCTTTACCAACAAACTTGATAGGCTGAAATTGAAAGATGTAGAGAGTGCTCTTTTGATTGAAGAAATTAGCAGGAAAAACAATGATGTTTCCCATAGTTCACATGCTTTATCTGTTAGAGGTGGTAGAAGTGGCAAGAAAGATAATGATCGCCATGGGAAGGATTTAAGTCACATGGATGCAGCAAATCCGGTGGACGTAAGTTTGATCTTATATGTCATTATTGTGGGAAAGCAGGGCACATATGACCATTGTGCCATAAGATGTGCGATGACAAGCGCAAAGAAAATGGGAAAAAAAAAGTGCAAGAGAAATCCAATGATCGCAACATTATACCTGCAAAGTCCAACGTAAAGATTGAGGAGATAAATGTCATGCAACCTGAGGAGTCCGATGGTGACTACATCTTGGTAGTCTCTTCATGTGATGCCTCTCAGCTAACTGAGGCTCACTCTATTCATACAGAGTGTTGGCTCCTAGATTTGGGTGCATCTTTTCATGTGACCCCCTACCGTGAGTGGTTTCATACCTATCATAGTGTATCCGGTACTATGCACTTAGGCAATGATTGATCTCTTGCTATTGTTGGCATTGGTGATGTCGCTCTATAGTTTTCCTCTTGTAGAAAATTTGTTATGCATAATGTACGTCATGTACCCACCTTGACTAATAGCCTTATGTCTGCTAGATAGCTTGATGATGTAGGTTATCATATATGCTTTGGTGATTTTTCATGGAAGATAACTCGCGGCTTGTTCTTGCAAGAGGTGCCAAGTCTAGCAGTCTCTACCCCTTGGTTGTATCTAGTACTATTGACCATGTTTTGTCAGTGGGCTCTATCCCACATGTATCTCTCTGGCATGCTCGTCTTGGGCATATATCGCTTAGGGGAATGAAAATTCTTAGTGCTTTGCAGTATCTTTCACCTTTTGAGTAGTTGCATTTTGAGTCATGTGGTCATTGTTTATATGGAAGGCAGACTCGGAACTTGCATAAAAAGTCTGGTATTCCATGCATGGGTGAGCCTTCAACTCTTGTGCATTTAGATGTATGTGGACCCATGCCCTATCAGTCATTAGGGGCGTGAAGTACTTTGTCACATTTATTGATTATTATTCATGTAAGGTTTGGGCTTATCCATCCTTAATAGCTTCACATGTAGTGACCGTATACATATGTTTTGGTACTTTTATATTACTCTTTCATCATATTATAGTTGAAGTATTTAGGTGTGAAAGAAGAAGAAAGAGGAGGAAGAAGATTTCATCCCTACTTCAATATGTATTTATTTCTTTATTTTTGTATATGTGTGTACTTGATTGCATCATCTCCTTCTCTCTAGGAAGAGAAGGAGATGAAGCAAAGGTGTCCCATGGTATATATGTTTTTCTTGCTTCATCTCTCTCTCCTCTTCTCTATTTGTATTGAATCCAACCAAACCTATGGTTGCATGGAACTCAATTGAAGCCTGAGGTGAAGGTGGTAGAGTGCAAAAGTAAGCAAGCAAGAAATGGGTAAGAAGCTCTTCCTTATTTGATTTGTCTTGGAATATAGCTATAGGAGGCTTTGACACTAGTAGCAAGGCTAGAGTCTTCGATTGTAGTGAAACTTTGTAAGCATAGGAAGCAGTATATATACTCTGGAGAAGCCTATCTAAGGTCGTTTTGGCTTCAATTCTAGCCCTACAAGTTTATAAAGTATTTTCACCAAGCTTAGAGTTGAGATGTCCATTGCTTGAGGACTATGCTTAGAGTACATGAGCTCATGCTGAGCTCGAGGGAAAGTGTTGACATGTGAAGATCTACATGAGCTCAATAAGGCCAATTGCGAGAGAAAACAAGCTTCTTAATCAATGTTCACTAATGATGATATTAGTGAATAGATCAATGGGACTCTACCATATATGGTTCAATGTAACATTTGACTCTCTACTATTAATTTGGCCAAAATTCACCTATCTCTAGCAAAAAAGGTGAAAAGAAGCCTTTAAAAATATCCTTACGAGGCAATTCTAGCTAAATGACTTGTCATTGATAATGACTTTTTTGGTTCCTTTTGTATGCTTTTAGCACTTTGATGTGGAAAAAGTGGGGTCCTTTTAAGTCGACTGAAAATAAAGCAACTAAAAACCCTTTATTTTGATCTAAGGGATATTTTAAAAGTTTTTGTAGTTTGCACCACTTTTCTTGCATTCGTCTCGTAACTCTCACTATTTTGGTACCTCAGCTCCTTCCTTTCATATTACCTTTTCTTCAATTAAGCCTCATTTCTATCTAACTCTATTTAGATGTGTACATGCTACAATACGAGGATGATGTAACATGCCTCCTTCATAATCATGATAAATCATATGGCCAATCAAAGTGAATACATATACATATGGAGAAAATAGAGAAGAAGAGAAATCTATATAATATTTGATTAAATTTATGGATGAGAAGTAGTTGAATATCACAAGATGTACTCCAATATGGAGCTCAAATCTCTTGACCACCCCCGATTTTATGTCATGTACATGATAAGGAATCCTAATCTCACTTTGAATCTCATTCACATTCACAATCACAATCGCAATCACAATCTTGAATTTCTAGATGACAATGAAAAAGAAGAGTTGCTTTGATCATTCATCTTCTATATCAAGCTTTGAATTACTGAGAACCATATAATTTATGGATGAAGATGAAGAAGAAAAATTACCTCGATTAGCTATCTTCTATATGAATTCATGAATTGCTTGAGAACCATAGTATCAAGTGTACATGTCTTCTTGAATGATATATTTCTTAAGATAAGCCCATTTCAATCTATGTGATATACCAATTAGATATGCATATATGAATATTAATCCTACTTTCAATCTCAATTCTCATAAACAATCAAACGCAATAACATAAGAGAAAATAATCATACGTAACTTAATAATATAAGAGAAAATAATCATACATAACTAAAAAGAAGAAGAAGCAAGGAACAGAAGCTCCTTGTATCCATATAGTATGTCTTGAAGTAGTCTACAACTTCTTTTTGCTTTAACTATCCCTTACCAACTTAGAATATAGATGCTTGAGTACTCAAATAAACCAGAATAGACCCAATCAACAAGGCAATATGGGGAAATTTGCATAATTAGTACTTTTCTAAAGAGAACAATGAATTTAGGTCCAATGTAATAAAAAGCATGCTTTTTATTTGTCACGTACTATTTTAGGCTTTCTTAATTTTGAAAGGTTCATTTCCATACTTTTATTAACCCTCCACCTATAAAGTTGTGGCTTTCTTAGTAGCTTCATCAATATTACAAACTAAGTAAAAAGCTTGCTTGTAATAATATTTATTAAAAATATCAAAAATATCATTTATAATTAATTTGACTATATTTAACTTCTATAGACTATATAATTTGAATAATACTACATATTAACAAGTACATGGATATGTATTTTGATGATAGTATTCTTTATCTATTGTACTATTGGATAATACTATGCACATAATTTTTCACATGGATGGGTCATAAAATTAATATCTTAAATAGTTTTGTGGAAAGGATCATATGGGTGCCTAAACATCATCGTCACAGTCCTTCGCATGTATGTAATGAATGAAGCTAAGAGGAGAGAGGAGAAGAGCTCAAGAGAGAGAAAGAGAGCAAGAAGGAGAGAAAAGAAGACTAGAAGAGGAGAGAGAAAGACAAAAAAGAGGAGAGAAGGAAGGAGCAAGCTATGGAAGCTAGAGAAGAAGGTGAAGAGTATGTTCTTGATAATAATTGGTTGCCCTAATTTGGGACTCTTACACTATATATACCCCAGTCAGTGTGACTGGGTGTCTAACCCCTAGTCGGTGTGTATCCCGCTTGTTACAATCCATCCCCAGCCTGAAGGTTTTTGCCCTAAAAAAAAAGAAGAAGTAGAGGGGAGTGATGGGTGGGCTAAGGGAGGGTTGCAGAGTACTACTTTGAGCCCTTTTACAATGAAAATTGGGTTGGTAAAGACTAGGGCCAACATGATGTCCAGGATCGACTTACTGAAGTAAACGGGTCATAACTTTTGATAGGCTGCTCCAAATAGGGTGTGCCACATGTCAAAACAGAGCTTATGATGAGTACTTTTAGCTTATGTAGGATGCACATGCCTAAGATTTGGGTAAGTACAAAAATATTCTAAAAAAATGTGCAGTTTGCAGGCACAAAGTGGTTAAATGGGGCATGACCGACTAGTCTTTAGGCCGTAGGGCCACTTGGAGGTAGGGGAATTCATTGACAATGGTTACTGGGAACCAAGAGGCTTCTTCCAGGGGTAGGCCATGCCATTTGATGAGGTATTCTTTGATGGATCGAGACCGCAAGTGCTTATCGCATTGCCCAATGATAGGCTCAGGGATATACTGCGTGATGCCTTCTTCATCTATGGAGGGAAGTTCTTCCACATAGTCCACTGAGGAGCCCATGAAAGGTTTCAACTGGCTGACATGAAACACATTGTTGGGGGGAAGTTCTAAGCAGTAGGCCAAGTCACCAACTCTCTTCAAAATTTGGTATGGGCCATAGAAGCGGTGGGCTAGCTTGTTACTGCTGCCCTCTTTGAGAGTTGAGTAGAAAGGACCAAATCCCCTTCGTGGAACTCCAAATGATGTCAATTCTCATCAACATAGATCTTCATGTGTGTTTGGGCCTTCTGAAGGTTTACTCTACATTGTTGAAGTAAGGCTTGCATGCGATCCAACTCAGCGTGACTCTGAGGGTTGATCTTATCGTTAAATAAGACTGTGGGGAGGGAACCTTATACCCATATAAGGCCTCAAAAGGGGAAACTCCAATGCTAAAGTGGGTGGAGTTATTATATGAAAACTCAGCCAAGTGGAGCTACATATCCCAACTTTGTTGTACATCATGGCAAAAGTGCCTCAAATATGTCTCAAGCCATTTGTTCACTCTTTCAGTCTAGCCATTAGTTTGACGGTGGTATGCACTGGATGGAGCAAGCTTGGTCCCCATGGAGGTGAAAACTTTCTACCAAAAGTTGCTCATAAACTTTGCATCCCAATCTGTACTGTGACTTGTGGTAAGCCATGCAATTTGAAGACATTTTCCATAAATTGAGTGGCCACTTGAGAGCAGTGTATTGGGTCTTAGTGGGGATAAAGTGGCACCTTTGGTGAGGCAATCAACTACCACATAAATATTGTTCCACCCTTTTTTGGTCACGAGAAGGCCAGTGATAAAGTCCATTGTGATGTGGGTCCATTTCCCTTCAGGGATAGGGAGAGGTTGTAAGAGACCAGCGGGCCGGAGTGTATTGTCCTTGTTCTATTGGCATGGAACACACTTGGTCACAAAGTCCTTGACATCCCTCCATAAGCTTGTCCAATGAAAGCTCTTGGCAATCATGTTATATGTTTTGAAAACACCCAAGTGACCAGCAGAAGGGCAAGAATGCATCTCTTCCATGATCTTTTGCATGAAGGATGAAGTGTGTGGGATGAAAATCTTAGCATGGGACCAAATAAGACTATGCTTGAGCTCATATTGGGAGTTTTCAGCCATGATACCATGTTGTAATTTCTAGAATATGTGGCTGAAGTGATCATCTAACAAGTAAGCCGCTTGAAGCTCTTTAACCCAATCAATATGCAATTCTGAAACAGAGGATACTCTGCATGCTCACATTCGAGAGAGTGAATCAGCCACAATATTATCCTTGCCCCGAGTATGCGAAATGTCAAAGTCATAGTTTTGTAAGGCTGCCACCCATCGCCTTTGCTTAAGAGTCAAAGTGGACTGAGTCAAGAAGTGCTGGAGGACTCGGTGGTCACTTTTTACTTGGAAACGAGTACCATACAAATAGTCGTGCCATTTCTTGATGGCATGGAGGATGGCCAACATCTCTTGGTCATATACATTCATTTGCATCTCCTTCTCATCAAGCTTGTAGCTCTCAAATGCATTCACACCATGCTCTTGCAACAATATTGCACCAATACCCCTGCCACTGGCATCACAATGAATGGTAAACAGCTTAGAGAAGTTAGGGAAGACAAGGATGGGGGTGAAAGTAAGCACATCCTTTAATGCTTTGAAGCTATGATCAACAGTGGCATCCCAAAAGAATGACTTCTTTTTTAAGCGATTAGTCAAAGGTGGTACAATGGTGGCATAGTGCTGAATGAAGTGTCTATAGAATGAAGAGAGACCAAGGAAGCCATGCAAGGAAGTGGTGGTGGAAGGAGTGGGCCAATCCCTAACACATTGGATCTTCTTCGAGTCTACATGTATGCCATTTTTTCTCACAATGTGTCCCAAGTACTCCACAAATGTTTGCATGAAGGTGCATTTGCTCTCCTTAGCAAAGAGTCGGTGCTCTCTCAATATGCCAAACACTCTTCTAACGTGTGTCAAGTGCTCCTCAAATGACTTGCTATAAATGAGGATGTCATCAAAGAAAACAAGCACAAACTTGAACAGAAAGGGTTGTAGGGATTTGTTCATGAGGCTTTGAAAGGTGGTGGGGGCGTTAGTCAACCCAAAGGCATCACTAGAAAATGATAAAGTCCATGATTAGTTCCTGAAGGCCGTTTTGACCTCATCTCCCACCCTCATAAGAATCTCAGAGCACAAGTCAATCTTAGTGAGAAAGCATGCCCCTTTCAACTCATCCAACAAATCATCAATCCGTGGGATGGTGTAGCAGTTCTTCACCAAAATTTTGTTCAAGTCTCTGTAGTCAATGCACATGCGAAAGGAGCCATCTTTCTTCTTGACTAACAGGACAGGGGATGCATAAGGGGAAGAAATTGGTTCAATGAAACCCATCTCTAACAACTCCTTGACTTGCTTTGCCACCTCTTCATGCTCACACTTGGAGAGTCTATAAGGGGGCTTGTTGACTAGCTTGGAATAGGGATCTAAGTCAAGTGGATGGTCCACTTGTCTCTTAGGAGGAAGGGAGGTAGGCACTCAATTGCAAAACAAAGATTTGTGAGCATTTCTTAAACTCTTTTTTGAGTTGCTTTGCTATAATGAGCTGAAAATTAGCATGATCTTGAACTCCCTCTAGGTGGATAAACTGTCCATGCATCATAAACTCCATGTAAAGCTGAGAGAAGTCCATAGCAATTTTCCCCAATTGTTTCAATCAATTGTAGCCCAAGAAAACATCAATGGGGCCCATATCTAGGGCAATCAAATCAACCAGTGCCACATAATTTTCAACCAAGCATAAGGGAACTGCCGGACATACATGTGTGTTGGTTTCTTCTTCTCCATTTGCTACTTGGACCTTCAAGGGGTAGTGTAGTGCCATAAACATTTACCTAGTAATAGATTAAAATTTTTTATTATTCAATTTTTAGTCTATTAAAATATAAAAAACATTAACTTAATAATAAATAAAAGTATTAGTGATATTGTATATTATATCAACTTTAGGACGAAGAGGATTTTATGCGTGCAAGATGTTTTAGAGAGTATGGATGATATAAATTTTTACTTGATATTAGCTCTTGGGAGTCTTTTGCTCATCATACCCTTAACTGTGATTCTTAATAGCACTATTGGGTTTCAATATCCTTGGTTGCGATTCTTAATAGCATTATCAGATTTCAATACCTAAATGATGGCTTGATGTCATGGGATAATACTAATGCTATCATATCCTAGCAAATCTCTCAAGATATTTTCCCTTGATTTGTAGGAAGAAATAGAAAGGACTTGACTCAATTTCTTTCTCTCAAAATTTTGATTCTAATGTAGACTGATTTTATAATTAAAAGCATCACTACATTATTGATGCATTAACCTTGTATATCTTTCTTCAAATGTAATATATCTCACGTTTCACAAAAAAATGACCATCAAAATAATCCTTGTGATTATAAATCTCCTTTACTTTATAGCATTCACGATCTTATTTATTTTTAAAAAATATTTTAAAGAGTATTATATGATGTTATATAAAGTTCTCTACATGAAATAACATGAACTTTTGATCACAAGTCAATGGATTTAGATAAATAAATTATTAGTGGAGTCATTTATATAGTAATATAAAATTTTGATAAATCAATAGAGTTGAATAAATAAGTCATTAGTAGTAAAATTTTTACAAGAAATCCATGATAATATATATAATTATTCAATATCTCTTCAATATTTTTTTTATAGCTCAAAATGATAGAATATATTATTTAGTAAAGATAAACTATATTCCATAACTCTTCAAAAAGATACTCTCTCTAAAATAAAAATATTTTAGTAAATTTATAGGATCATTAGAAAATAAATTATTAAAAATATATATTATCTCAAAATTATATAACTATTCAATATCTCTTATATATTTTTAAAGCTCCTAAAGAAGATACAATTTCTATAGCAAATATATACAAAGAAATATCTTTTAAAAAATATTATCTCTTTTGGATCCAAATTATGTAATGATAGGTAGAAAAAAAAAGAAAAGAAATAGCCCAAAAAAATTTAAGCTTTAGGATAATGGTCACACATGACTATGTGATAATGTTATGATCTTTATTTTTAGTAAGACCTTACACCTATAAAAAAAATTCTAATTTTTTTTCACAAAAGTATTAGGCTCTTAAAAATTTTAGAAAAATTTAAAGAAATCATTTACTATTTTAAAACTATTTTTAAGCAAAAAAGGAAAAGGGGATACTTCTTATGCTGCTAGAGGGGATAAGGGGAGCTAAGTGTGAATGGCCTTGAGGGGAAGGAAAAACCCTAACCCCAAAAAAGAACAAAAAAATCACAAAAAATAGGCCATCATCACCCAACCCCCCTATTTGTGCCATATCAGAATGGCCTATTTTTTGGTGGCCTTGAGGGGAAGGGGAAATCCTAACCCAAAAAAAGCACCAAAAGATAGGGGTTGGGTCATCATGTAACCCCCCCTATTCGCACCATATCATGATGGCTTTTTTTTTGGGTGATTTTTTTGTTCTTTTTTGGGGTTAGGGTTTCCCCTTTCCCTCAAGTATTCACACTCAGCTCCCCTTATCCTCTCTAGCATAAGGAGGATTCCCATGCATACACTCTCAATACCCCCCCCTCAGTCGCCTCCCTCAATTCTTTAAATTTTTATAAGGATCATGATGGCCTATTTTTTTGGTGATTTTTTTGTGCTTTTTTGGGGTTAGGGTCTCCCCTTCCCCTCAAGTCCATTCACACTCAACTCCCCTTATCCTCTCTAGCACAAGGAGGATTCACATGCATACACTCTCAACACCCCCCTCCCTTGGCGCTCCTCAATGCCAACTGGCATTAAATTACAAAGTATGACAAGATACTTCTCCTCAATCCATAATAAGATGCCTTTATAAATCAAGCTACAATAAGATAAAATATATATTCAAAAAGATAGTCTCTATTGGATCCAAATTATGTAATGATAGGTAGAAAAAAAGGCAAAGGAATAGCCCAAAATTTTTTACTTTAGGATAATGGTCACATGTGACTCTGTGATAATGTTATGATCTTTATTTTTAGTAAGACCTTACATCAATTTTAAAAAATCTAAAAAAGTTTCATAAAATTATTAGGCTCTATTTTTTTTAAATGAAATTTTTTTGAGCTCTTTTGCTATTTTAAATATATTTTTAAGCAAAAATTCCTAAATGATTAAGAAAAACACAAAAAATCACCCAAAAATAGCTTACCATGATATGGTGCGAATGGAGGGGAGGGGGGGTATTTGGTTTTTTGTTCTTACCATAAAAAACCAAAATATCTTACCATAAAAAGCACAAAATGACAAAAAGAGCACAAAAAAAATTACCATGATGTTTGAGCCATATCATGGTAAGCTATTTTTGGGTTTTTTTGGGGTCATTTTAGGTCTTTTTTGCTTAAAAAATAGTTTTAAAATAGCAAAAGAGCTCAATTTTTTTCTTAAAATAGTTTTAAATTTTTTTAAGAGCATAATGATTTTATTTAAAAAATGGATTTTTTTTGATAAGTATAAGGTCTCACAAAAAATAAGACATTACAAAAAGACATGAATAAGGGGTTGTACTTTGCACACGCATGTTTGCTCCTCATTGATATGGAGCGAGAAGGACCCCTATGGAGATTTTTCTATGCCACTCTTGTGCCATACCAGTTCGTCCATGAAACGGAGCAAAAAGGATCGTGTCAAAGATTGCACTTTGTTGCGCTCGCGTTGTATCAATTGCTCCATGAATATGATGCGAATAGGACCTTGCAGAGATTTGGCTTCACTGCTCTCGCATTGTATCAACTTATCCTCTACATGTTCTATCGATGATACGGGAGAATATTTTTTTATTACTCTCCATGTCATTTTCTCTTAGGCAACAGTGATGGCAAGAACAAAGCAAACAATTGCCAAGGTTCCAATCTCCCCTAGAGTACCTGATCAGCCAACAAATCAATCTAGACCCTCTTTTGCTCAAGGAAGTAAGCCTTCCAACCCAAGGAAAAAGAGGAGATCTAGGTTTTACTATATGTAGAAGTGTTTTAGTGAGATAAGGAAGGCCCAGAGAACTTTACAGCATGTCATTCCAAATACAACTTTTATTAAAGTTGTCAAGGATATTTTTGATAGATTATCAAGAGTGTTGACCAAAACTGGCTTGCAAAAGAAATGGTAGCTTGCAACAATTCTTTATCTTTAGGAGGCAGTTGAATACTTTGTTATTGACTTTATGAATAATGCTTACATTGTTGGTGCTCATGCTCATATGACCACCTTGAGGAGCAAAGTTTTTAGTATGATCAATAGAATAAGGTACATGTTCGACAAGGTATTGAGGCCCTTGTCCACTATTGATAAAAATGCCATTGAGATCCTTAACATTCCCCCAAAATTATCTAGGAAAGTGAAAGGGCCAAAGATCGAGGATGTGATACATCTATACCACCCAAGAAGGACTGCATCCCAACAAGAGTTTGTCCAAGAGGAAAAAGCACAAGAGGTTATAGAAACCGAGGATGATGTTTGTAAGAGAAAAATCAATGTGCTTGGCCCTGTTAATTATAAGAGAATGGGTGAGGTATATGGAAAAATGGTTATCAATTTTTCTTGCACTTTTAAGAAAGAGGACTATCTTAGCATATCTCTTGAGGACAAGTCTATGCTAGTTGTTAGAAAGGATATTCAATTGTCAGATTTTGTAGTTTATTATTACATAAGGTAAGGCATTTTGACTCTAAAAAATTTTAGTATTTAAAATGATTGTGCTATTGATTGCAAATAACACTCCTTTATTTTTACTATTAGTTTTAGAGCATTGATTGCATCCCTTAGTCAAGAAATTTCTAAAATTATATGTATTGTTGATCCGCTGTTATCAATGGAATTGTTTTTGAGATTTGGTTCAAACATAACAATGTCTTTCAAAGCTTTTGATTCCATCACAAACTACTGTATTTTTTTCATTGCATCGGATACAGTCACCAGAGAAATTATCCTCATGAACTCTCTAAGTGGTATCCATGGCCAAGCAAGAATGTGCGTTAAATGGAATACTGTTTGCTTTTTAGTTAATTGTTTATTTTATTTGATTGGCTATTTTCATTACATGTTTTCATTTGCAGTGTGCTGGCAGGCTCGTGATTGTCAGAGAGAGAACCAGGGAGAGAGAAAGAGGAGAGAGAAGACTACAGAGGAGAGAGAAAGACTGTAGGAAGAGAGAGAATAAGAGTGACGAGGAGAGAGAAAGATTAGATTTAGAGAGAGAAAGACAAGAAAGAAGGGGAAGCCCCATAGAAGCTGTGACCAAGAAGGGAGAGAAAGTCTATAATTGTATTAATGTGTCAAAAAGATGTGAAAAATTACATCTTCTCTCCTTTTATACCAATGTCAGTGTGACATGGCATAATATCAATATTATTAACACTTATTTGCTATTCCCAGCTTCTTACAATCCATCCCTTCCCAAAAGTTTTTGTCCTAAAAAACAAACCTAGAAACAACTAGAGAGGAAATGGATAGAACAGAGTACTGCTCTGTTTTACAGCTTTACAAATGGGAAATGAATGAAGAATGACCATTATAAGAGCTGAATTTGAAGAATGGAAGTAAGGCCCAACTATATACATGTTTTGAAATACTTCAAAAGCAAATGGAGCCATAAAGTCTTCAACAAATAATCCCAGAACAAAGTAGACAGCTTGCTGAATAAACAGTACCTGCTGGACCAAATCTGCCATAACTTTTGATAGAAGTGTCCAAATGAACCATATATCAAAACGAAGCTCTTGAAGAGTACTTTAAGCCCATATAGATAGCTTAATTCTGAAAATTAGGTACGATAAAAACTGTTCTAAAACAGCTTGCTGTCCTGAACCAGCCTGCATCATTACTAGCTCCATAAGCAATAGGCTTCAGCCACCAATGTCTCCCTCAAGTATGGATACTCATCCAATATAGAATCAGGTCTCCAAGAAGCCTCTTCAGATGGTAAACCTCTCCATTTGATCAAATATTCCACAATAGAACATGATCGAAGCTTCTTTTCGCGCTGACCTATATCAGCCTCTGGGATGTACTGAACAAGACCATCTTCATCAATAGGTGGCAGCTCATCAACTATATCCACTGGATCACCATAATAAGGCTTGAGCTGATTAACATGGAAGATGTTATGAATCTTTGTAGAAGAGGGAAGCTCTAGTTTGTATGCCAAATCTCCAATCCGCTTAAGGATCCTGTAAGGGCCATAAAACCTGTGGGTAAGCTTATTACTAGATCCATCTTTCAACGTAGAGTACTTAGATTTGGGCACCTTCAACAAAACCATCTCTCCTTCTTGAAACTCTAAAGGCCTCCTCTTCTCATCAGCATACATCTTCATTTGATCTTTAGATTTACCTTACATTGCTGAAGAAGGGTCTGCATTCTTTCCAACTCTTCCTTCCCATGAGGATTGATCTTTTCATTAAAGATGACTGTGGGTAAGGGCACCTTGTAACCATACAAAGCCTCAAAGGGTGAAACTCCTATGCTTGCATGAGTGGAATTGATGTAAGCAAACTCAGCCAGGTGTAACCAAGAATCCCATGAGGTTTGGACATCATAGCAAAAATGGCGAAGATAAGTCTCCAACCATTTATTAACTCTCTCTGTCTGTCCATCAGTTTGGGGATGATAAGCCGTAGATGGAGCCAACTTAGTGCCCATAGATGTAAATACCGCTTGCCAGAAGTTACTCATAAACTTTGAGTCCCTATCATGGACAATCACCTGCGGTAATCCATGTAGTCTAAAAATATGCTCCATAAATTGGTTGGCCACTTGAGAAGCAGTAAACTAAATTTTTGTTGGGATAAAATGAGCTGCTTTGGTGAGTTTGTCAACCACCACATAAATACTATTCCACCCCTTCTTAGTAGTAGGTAAGCCAGTGATAAAGTCCATAGTAATATGAGTGCATTTACCCGTAGGAATAGGCAATGGTTGTAACAAACCTCCTGGCTTATGGGTGCTATCCTTATTTTGCTGACAAGGCATACACTTCATAACGAAGTCCTTGACATCTTTCCACAGTCCTTTCTAATAAAAGCTTTTGCTTATCCTGTCATAAGTCTTGAAAACTCCCAAGTGTCCAGCTAAAGGCGAAGAATGTAACTCCTCCATAATTTTCCGTTTGAAAGAAGAAGTAGAGGGAATAACAATCTTGCCTTTCCACCAAATAAAACCATTTGTAAGCTGGTAATGCGAGTTTTCTTCCATAAGACCTTGCTGTAATTTCTGAAAGATTTGGTGAATTCCTCATCTAAAAGATAGGCCTCCTGTAATTCTTCAATCCAATCATTATGTAGTTCTATCATGGCTGACACTTTGCAGGCCCACATACGAGAAAGAGAATTAGCCACTATGTTATCTTTGCCCCTTGTATGAGTGATATCAAAGTCATAATTCTGTAATGTAGCTACCCATCGTCATTGCTTTGGAGTGAGATTTGACTGAGTAAGGAAATACTTGAGTACCCGATAATCACTATGTACTCTTAATCGGCTGCCATATAAGTAATGGTGCCATTTCTTGATTGCATGCAGGATAGCCAACATTTCCTGGTCATAAACATTCATGGCCATCTCCTTATCTGTAAGCTTACGGCTCTCAAATGCAATTACTCCATGCTCCTGAAGCAAAACAGCCCCAATGCCACGGCCACTAGCATCACGGTGTATAGTAAACTCTTTGGAGAAATCCGGGCATACTAGGATAGGAGCAGAAGTAAGTAATTCCTTTAACTGGTTGAAGCTGCTATCTGCAAGAGCATCCCAAAAGAAAGCCTCTTTCTTCAACCTGTCAGTCAAAGGAACTGCAATTGCTGCATAATGCTTTATAAATCGGCGATAGAATGAAGATAGACCAAGAAATCCTCTAAGAGAGGTAGTAGTAGTAGGCGTTGGCCAATCTCTTATGCATTGCACCTTCTTGGGATCAGCCTGTATTCCTTTTTCACTGACTATATGTCCCAAGTATTCCACTTCAGTCTGCATGAAAGAGCACTTCTTCTCCTTAGCAAAAAGCCTATGATGTCTCAACACATAAAAAACCTTCCTCATATGTGACAAATGATCTTGTAAAGTCTTGCTATAGATCAAAATGTCGTCAAAGAACACCAAGACAAACTGAAAGAGGAAAGGTTGCAAGATCTTATTCATCAGGATTTGAAAGGTAGCTGGAGCATTTGTAAGCCTGAATGGCATCACCAAGAAATGATATAGCCCACGATCAGTCATAAAAGCAGTCTTGACTTCATCACCCTCTCGCATACGAATCTGATGATATCTTGATCTCAAATCAATCTTTGTGAAGAATCGAGCCCCCTTAAGCTCATCAAGCAAATCATCAATCCTGGGTATAGGATACCTGTTCTTCACTGTTATCTTATGGAGATCCCTGTAGTCAATGCACATTCTGAAAGATCCATCTTTCTTTTTGGCTAACAGGACTGGAGATGGATAAGGTGAAGAACTTGGTTTGATGAATCCCATTTCAAGAAGCTCTTTGATTTGCTTGGCTACTTCCTCTCGTTCACATTTTGATAATCTGTAAGGTGGCTTATTGATTGTCTTTGAGTTGGGCTCCAAATCAATGGGGTGATCCACCGCTCTCTTAGGAGGCAATGAAGTAGGTACTTCAAACAAATCTCTATACTCCTCAAGAAGAGCTGTCAAGGCTGGATGGTTTGCTGAATTATTGGGCTGATCCTATGTTTCCTTGTTCAAATGCAAAACAAATATTTGTGAGCGCTTCTTGTACTCTCTCTTGAGTTGTTGAATGGTGATAAGCTGAAAATCAGATCTACTAGGAATTCCCTGTAAATGGATAAGTTGTCCATTGGAGATAAACTCCATATATAACTTTGAGAAATCCATAGTGATCCTGCCTAATGTCATCAACCAATCACAAACAAGTACAATATCTATGGGCCCCATTTCCAAGGTGATCAGGTTTACTTTGACTTCAAAATTTTCAGCGAACTGCAAAGAAACCTGTGGGCAAATCTGTGTGCTGATTTCTTCTTCACCATTAGCCACTTGTACTCTAATGGGCTGTTGTAAGTCTGTGGGAACACAATTTAACTTGTCCATGATGGACTTATTGACAAAACTGTGAGTACTGCCACTGTCTATTAGGATGAACACTAGCTTTCCACATATGCTTTCCTTCATACGAAGTGTATTAGGGCTCTTAGATCCCGTCCAAGCATCCATAGAGATAGAACAATTAGTGGCAGCAAGCGACTCATCACAAGATCCACCAGGGTCAAATGGAACATGTCTACCTAGATCAAAAGGAAAAGAGTCGGCTAGATCATAAAAGTACTCTTGTCCAACGTCCTCCTCAAAATCTTCATTTTTTGCATTGATCTATATCATCTTCAAAGTCCTCAAAAACTAGCATATTCTGAAGCTTTGGCTTGACATTTTTGTATACACACTTTGAAGCATGATCAGGTGTATACTTTTCTCCACACTTGAAGCATAAGCCCTTGTCCTTCCTTTCCTTGTAAAGATCCATGGGAATAGATTTGGGATTTGTATTAGCTGAAGTGGACTTAGGCTTGTTGTCACCCTGCTTAAATTCAACCTTTGGACTGTTTGTTGCCCTGAAATTACTTTGAGACCTAGAAGCATTGAATGGAGGATAAGTTGGTACCCGTAAGCTCCCACTAGGCACATGATTGCTGCCATAAATGTTACCAACTTGTCCCTGCTTTAAAACAGTCCTTGGCTGTCCATAACTTGGCTGAAATGAAGACTCTTTCCTATACTTTTTTCCATAGTGCTCCGCAAGCTCAATAGCCTTGAAAAGTGAAGTAGGATTTTGCACCATAATATCAGCTGACAAAGATGGCTCTAAACCATACATAAACTTGTGAAGCTTGGCCTCATCACTGATGCTTTCCACATACATGGTCAAGTTGAGGAATTGGTTTGTATATTCTCTTACACTTAGGCCCCTTTGTTTCAAACCATACCATCTCCGTGCTAGCTTCTCTTTTTCAAGAGGCGAAACAAAGACTTCAGCCATAAGTGCCTTGAAAGCTTCCCAATTCTCAATAAGTACACTCTCTTTCTTGATATACCTCCATCAAGTATGGGAAAATCCTTCTAGAAGCAAGGAAGCAAAGTGAATCTTCATATCATCAGTTTTAGGATATATATCAAAGTAGGACTCCATCTTAGAGGTCCATTCCTCTAAGTCTGATGGTGAAGATGACTGGCCATTAAATTTGGCTAAAACAATTTTGTCCTTGAACTCTCTTTCATGAAAGGGTTGCTGTCCCAAAATTGGTTGATCAGGATTTCCAAGTACAGAACCTCCAAATTGAGACTGAAATCTTCCAACAGGTGGCTGAGAATTACCATGTAATCTTCCTGTTGGTAAAGTACCCCTGGAATTTTGAGTATGTAGTCCAAAAGCTTGAGTATTGGCCCCATTCAAACTGCCCAAATAGTCATCGTGCCTTTGTGAAGCTTCTCCTACTTCATATTGGCTATTTGGAATACCTCTTCTTCCAATAATCCCATTTCCATGACCATTTTGGTTAGATGGCTGAAGTGGGATTGAAGGGCCACTGTTTGAACAAGCCTTCTCATTAACTTCTTTTGATGCCATTTGCAATTGTATGAATTTGGAGATTTGTGCCATGAGTTGGTCGTGGGATTCTACCAACTTATCAATAGAAGCCTTGGTCTGATCAGTAGATTGAACCATCTACTCCATTTTTGACAAAATGGCCTCATGTCGTTCCCTATGTCTTTGTTCATGGGCACACAAAGTATCAGTGAATATACTGATTTCTCCTTGTTGTTGAAGCTCTTTAGGGTTCTCTTGAAGTGTGCTATCCATCATAGAATCCCTGATTTGTTGAGCATAATCCTCCTGGACCTTATTTTTGCTTTTATGTCCTGCCATATTAGTGCAGTCCTGCAGTACCCCTTGTCAGTAAAACGGCTATAACTTTGGCTAGGAAACTCCGATTTCATAACTTTTTTGTGTGAATCAAAGCTAACAATGCCCTCTTCGAGATGAGCTATAGCACACTATAACAGGTTTAGGACAGAAAATTCTGTAGCTGGATTTCAGAGTCTAAACTATCCAGTCCTGCAACCTGTCTAGACCTGTAAGTGCCATATTTTGACCCTGTAATACAAGATAGTAACCCCAAATGGCTACCAAACCCTGCAAAAGGGTATATAGGACCTGTGGGTACCTTGTAGTGCCTGCACCTGTGCCTTCAGCAATGAAGGGTGTACCTGTAACCACCTGTAAATACCCTGTAAGTGACCTGTAAATTCCCTATTTTACCCTGTTTTGGTCCTGTAGGTACTTGAGTCCTTGGAAAGTCTTCAATCTTCAATCCTCCACTCGCTGTACCTGTGTGAGGGATAAAACGGCATGACAGGCTCCCTACACGGGCTTCGAATCACTGGGAGGTGGGCAAAATTCCCCCCGGGTCGGTTGGTTGCACCCCTTCGGGATCTTCGTAGTGAGGGAGGGTCACCTCTCTTTTGTCCCACTATCTTCCCCAACATCCACCTTTTTCCTCGGTGGGAATATCAACATGGCAGAGGCTAGTGTGCTAAGCAATCAACATGATATGCAATTCAAAAATATTCATTCAGCCTTTCATGAGATGCAATTGATTGAGATAAGAAAAATTGGGATAGGAGAAGGGTCTTACCGATGCAATTCAGTGACTCACTGATTGCTAGTACTTACCCTTTTACAATATTTCAATTTGGGCAAAAGAAATTCAGCCAATCAATTGGATTAGAGTAAACAAAGGCATCAATCAATGTATTCAGTCAATAGGATTCAAGTGTTATGCTGAAATTTCAGATTGAAGCCTCTAATTCACTGATTGGAACTAATATGCATTAAGCAAGCATTGCATTTATGAATAGATGGATTCAAGCAAAGGTTGGCTGAGAATTTGATGAATAATGTTCAATTCTTTAATCTCTCAATCAAATGGATTAAGCTCAGCAATTGGATTAATGAGAGAGATTAAGAATTGAAGAGAAGTACCTTTGACATGGCTGAAGATGACTTGATCAATTCTCAAATGCTTGATAGAGCCCCTAGTTGTCCAATGTTGGTAAAATAATCCATAAGGCTTGCTTATCTGGTGCTTGAGACCAATCTTGAAGCTTCAAATGCTTGAAATTGAAGCATTAAACTTGTTTTCCCCAAATTTTTGCTCCATAGAAGCTCTTGATCTTCAATCTTTAACCATTCCGTGCTTAATCCTTGCAATTTGTTGAAGAATCCTTGCTGAAATGATTCCACGGGCCAAAAGGATGAAGAATCTTCAAGAAATTGTTAAGAAATGAAAGCTTGGGCTGGAGCTTTCATGGCTGCCCATGGACTGTTCATGTAGGGTTTAGGAAGAGCTGAAGAATCCTTGAATGGAGCTGAGAGCCTTAATCTTGCTGAAGATTATGATTGAAATAGACCAGGAACAATGCCAAGGCTGAGGGGAAGCAAGCTGAGCAGGAGGCAGGGCTAGAATCAGCTCGAAAATTGTGCCGCAATTTTCGGGGCTGCTTCTGGCTCCATGGCTGCAGCCAACCCGAGCAATCTTATGCTCATACTGAAGATCTTGAATAGGGGAATCTATTCCATATGATAGTTGGTCAAGAAACTCAGGGTTTTGAGAGAGATGAACTGATCTTTAGGGCTGATCTTCCATGAAACCTGCAGGAAACTCCAGGAAAGGGAAAAGAGAGACCCCTCTTTTCAAAGTAACCACAGTTTGTTCCCAAACTAGGCTCGGTTAACCATCCTTTACCCTAGTTACCTTCAATTTTGCATAAAATTTGATGACGTCTAGCCATTTAAGCCTTTACCCACCATATCTGACCTTGGATATCTCCAGATGTAGTCTCTTGCTAACTGTAGATGTCGTGCAGCACTCCACTAGTCACTGTCTTGTACCATTTTTTGTCTGAAATTGGTTTTGAAATAGGAAAATAATGGATCAAAGACTGAAGCTCTGATACCACTTGTCAGAGAGAGAACCGGGGAGAGAGAAGAGGAGAGAGAAGACTGCAGAGGAGAGAGAAAGACTGCAGGAAGAGAGAGAATAAGAGTGATGAGGAGAGAGAAAGACTAGATTTAGAGAGAGAAAGACAAGAAAGAAGGGGAAGCCATAGAAGCTGTGAGCAAGAAGGGACAGAAAGTCTGTAATTGTATGAATGTGTCAAAAAGATGTGAAAAATTACATCTTCTCTCCTTTTATACCAATGTCAGTGTGACATGGCATAATATCAACATTATTAACACTTATATGCTATTCCCAGCTTCTTACAGTGATTAACTTCTTGGACACCACATATGAGGAGTGCAAAGTCATACACATACTTGTGCATGGAGAGTGATTTCAAATGTCTACAGGACAATAGATTCAAAGATACTCAAGATACATGGGGTGAATGTAAGTGTCTTTCATATTGTTGGTTTTTTTAGGGACCCTTTTTTAGTTTACCAACTTGTTACATTTTTTCTTGTAGTGTTGAGATTACCCTGACTCATATATCTAGCAGATAAGGGAGCAATGTATTGAGTTGACTTTGGATATGAAAATCACACTAGTTGATTCCGACTCCCCTCCACAAAGCCACGGAACATGCATAATATATAAAAACCCTTCCCTTAGTAAAAGAACCCACAATCTAATTAGCATAGATAATGTCTACAAACACCTTATGAATTGCATGAAAGGTTCCACTTAAGCTTTCCATAGGTTGCCATTTAGTACTTGTTGACAGAAAGATATCTACAACCAAGAATTCATTATTAGTACTTGCTTTAATGAAAAAAATATTACATACATTATCAACTCAAGACTTACAATGTGTTTGTTGTGAAACACACTCGTTTGGAGGCAAGTGCATATCCTTGGCCATGTAAACATGTTGCATTTTGATAAACCACCCTTCAAGCATAATTTTGAAAGAAATGATACGTCCCTTCCAGTGATGTTTTATATCCTCTCATTTTCTTCTTTTCACCTTATGAGAGTCCTTGCAAGAGGGCAGCATGGCAACCCAATTGTTTATGCTAAAGATATTTGGCTCCCAATGTTTGTCTGCTCCTTGGCTATAGACGGTGTAGGAGTTTACTAAACACGAAGGGCGCCTTCTAGATGCTATACTTAAATTAAATTTGTAGAGAAAGAAGCCCGTCGAGAAAGGTGAATGAACTAAAAACCAGAGTAAGAAGCTCACCGATAAAGGTGAATGAACTGAAAAGGAATATTAAGAAGACTAGTGAAAATATATTAGGTGCCAAAAAGTTTTGTACTTTCAAAAAATTCATCATTAACTTCACAACATCTTTATTATATCCTTTGTTAGATTTTATAAGTAAATAAGGACTTAGGGACTACCAAAACATATCGGACTTTGGAGATTTTGGCTAAAAAGGAGGAGAGAATCATGAAGTGGACTCTACTATCTCCATAAAAGAGGAGACAAGAATACCATATTCTTGCACATGTGGCAAACTCTCTTTGGTCCTTTTCTTAATCCCTGATTAACAAAAGTGCATTTTTTGAAGCGTTTTTGGACCTAATGTTATATGAATGAATACTGTACTAAAGGAAATAATATAGAAAGTTGATTTTATTTGTACAACATAAATGAGTTAGGTAAGTAGACAACTAAAACTATCTAATATAGGGAAGCGGGAGGGTGAGATTCGTAATGAATTTTCCCTAAGATAATATAGGAAAAATTGACAACATAGAATCAATTGGAAACTTGACTCCATATTGTTTTAGGGAAATGAAGTGAGACTTTGCCCTACGATTATAGGAATTGACATAACCATAATCCCCCTCATTTCTCACTCTTCTTGAATCAAGTGTGATACGAGTTAGCTTCCATTCGAGCAATCTAGCATAAGCAGATGCTTAAAGATCACCACTAGTTAATTTGAATAGGAGACCTTGATTTACTTAGATCTTGAAATTTAGGTTGATTCTCGTGGGAACGGCCTAGACCTTCCATTCCGAAGTGGACTTGAGAGAGTCTATGTAGCAAACCTCATGTTATTTGAAAGGGTACCAAGCGGCATTGCCTAGAAAATCCTTTCAATTGACCAGTAAATTGTGCCACTGAAGATATCTTAGAGCAAACACATCACGTATTCCCTATTTTTTTGATTGACATTCAAATTCTACTACACTCTAAAATGTCTAATAGGGATTCTAAACGGGCTTCTCAAATGGCAAAATTGAAGGAGATGTTTAATTATTGAAGTGGTAGATTGCATATGGCACAAGACATTAAATATAAAAATTCTTATGAGTGAAGATCATGAATCATATTCATCTTACATGAATGATGGAGGTAGGAATAGCTTTAGTTAGCAATCATATTTGGATTGTTCTTCTCATGATCACTTTTTTCAGCCACCATGAATGCATGAGAATAGACAAAACTATGGGTTATGTCACATTGAGGGACATGCATTCAAGAGGGTTATGCTACAAATATAGTGAACAATGTTCACCTCATCATAAACATGCATGTCATCCGTAAAGAATGCAGTGAACAATGTTCACCTCATCATAAACATGCATGTCATCCGTAAAGAATGCTAAGGTATCAATCATTTTAGAGCATTCATATGATGAAGAGGAAGAGTAAGCAATTTAGATAGAGGATAATGGAGAGGAAGATGACCACGAGGATGATATAAATACTAAAGAACCACATGAGTGATCTATGATCAAAGAAGGTTATGCTGAAGGCTATATTGAAGTTGAGTGTATTGAAGACCTTGGGTATTCTCATGATGAGAAGACGAGTTTCATACTTCCTTGGATGCTTCATTCCAACTACTTGATCGTGGGAATTATGCTTTGGGTGCATATGATGCAGATGACATGGATGCATATGATGTCACAAATCGCATGGTGGGGAGACTTGTTTGAGCTACTTTGATGAAAATACACAATACACAAGAGGAATCTAACTCAACAATACAAGAAGAGAGATAGAAGCTAGAACATTTTCTTACTAATTTTTCTTTCTTCTTTCTTACATAATACACAAAGGAAAGGAGCCTACTAAGTCAATCAATTTATAACTAACTATACTAATCAACTAGTGCTATAACTATGCTAGCTATAGGTAGGTGTAACAAACCAAATATAATAGTGACAACTTAGTGGCCATATGAGGATTATAATAATCACTGATGCACTGAGTATAGATGTGTGGACCCATCTAATTAGGAATGAGTATAGATATGTGGACCCATCTAACTAGAAAGTCCATCATCAGTTCACATGTGTTGAGCTTGCCATCTCAACATATAAGGATGATGATTTTCATTTTGATGCGAGTGATTATGGAGATAATTCCTTATATCCACTTGATCTAGGTGGCTACAAGCATATGATTGGTGACAATTTTTCCATCTTTGATAGCTATTATTTTTGGTCACCATTCTATCTAGGTGACAATGATAATCATTGGATTAGTGATGACATTTACGATGGCATTTGTCTTGATCCAAGTGGATCTTTTGGGTGATTCATGATGTCATAGAATGTGGTACATGTTGCTATAATAAAATTTTGCACTGAAAGTAAATAGCTAACCTTCAACAAAGTTTGATGTTTACGACATGAATGGATACCTTATCATACCCACTTTATTTCTATACCGTGTATACCCTAGTCGGTCATCTCCATCCAAACTTGTGGCTAATTTCCAATAGCTACCATGTTTAGGATAGCATGTAGGTCACTCAATTTCCAAATCCGTATGATTCATCCTTGTACTCTTTGTAATTTTCAATTTTTAGGATAAACTTATCTAGGTAGAGATGGATTGTAATGGAGGAAATTTTAACCTTGTAATAGAGTAAGAGCCTAGGATAGGAGGGAGTATAAAATGCTGAGATGTAACATGGCTCACATATTTTGCTATTAATCAAATAATCTTCCTGAGGACTCCTATTCTTGGACCTCCCACCATAGCCAAGGGGTGAGTACCTTGCTCCACCATGCAAGAGATAGGGTATCTTGCTACCATTGTTGTATTTCTTCAATACTATAATTTAAGCCATCATGTATGGTTTCCTTGATTAAGGTTTTTGTCATATTTTTCAATTCAATTTGATATATTTTTTATAAGAAAGAAACTATCTTTCTTACAAAAGAGAAAAAAATATCACCACAAACCTGAGCATTAGGGACCTTTTTCATAAATTGCATGGTGTGTGGACTTGCTTGAGCTATTGCATACACACAAGAGGAAGCTCACTCAAGAACACAAGAAAAGAGATGGAGGATAAAACATTTTTGTGTATATTTTTTATTTTTCTTTCTCACATAATAAAACATACACAAAGTATAGATAAGATACAATATAAAAGAAATTGACCTACTAAGTCAAATCGTGCATAATTGACTATACTAATCGACCACCGCTATAACTATGCTAGTTGTAAGTAAGTGTAACAAACCAAATATAATAAGTGATAAGACAGTGGCCATGGGAGGATCATAATGACCACTGACATGCTAAGTGTAGACATGCACACACCCATCTAACCAGGTGCTCCATTATTAATATATGTATGTGTTGAGCTTGTCATCTCAACACTCCCCCTCAAGCTCAACTGCATCTCTCCAACTCCAAGTAAGCTTCAAAACTTTTGAAGCTTCTCTACACCCAATGCCTTTGTGAAAATGTTAGCTATTTGATTGTGTGTGTTGACATATAGCAAGTCAATCTCTCCTACAAGTACCCTCTCTCTCACAAAATGGTAATGCATCTCAATGTGTTTTATCCTCGCATGAAACATTATGTTCCTAGCTAATTGTATATACTGCTCATGTTAACACAGTAAATGATAACTAGACCATGACCTTGCATATCCAAATCACCCTATGGCTTTAGTATCCATACCATAGGAACACCTCTATACTCAGCTTTTGTACTCGATAAAGTAATCGTTGGTTGCTTTTTGCTACTCTATGTAGTTGCTACACTACCAAGGGAAAATATGAATCCATTGATAGATCTTTTATCAAACATGCTACCAGCCCAATCTGCATTTGTATATCCAAACACATGTATATTCTTTCTTGTCTCATAAAAAAGTCCATAATGCAAAGTGAACTTCACATACCTCAATATGTGTTTAACTACATTCAAACTAGGATTTCTAGACATTTGCATAAACTAACTGGCAAGGCCAACAGTGTAGCTGGCCTTATGATAGTCATGTAAATCAAACTTTCTACTATCCCCTTGAATATAATAGGGTCTTCTATCTCATCCCCAACATCAACACTCAACTTCACATTTTACTCCAATAGCACTAAAAGAGGCTTACACACTATCATACCATACTTGCACAACATATCCATGCCATACTACATTTGGGACAACCACAGACCACTATCACATCTAATCATCTCAACACTAAGAAAGTACCTCAACTCTCAAACTTCTTCCTTAAAAGGTTCTTAGCTTCATCAATCCCACTATCATTGTCACCTATAATAATCAAGTGATCCTCCACATAGATGACTATCATGCCCAAACCTACATTTTCCTTTCTCACATAAAGTGAGTGATCAACATTAAAAACATAAAAGCCAAAATTGATAAGATACTATCCAATCTTATCAGACTATGCTCTAGGTGCTTGCTTCAACCCATAGAACATCTTCTTTAATTTGCACATATATGTGGAATGCTCTAAATCCTCATAAAATCCAACTTTTGGCTATTACCAAAGAAATCACACATCTAATAGTTACCATTCTAGCAGCTAGACTGAATGCCTTTTCATAATCTATGCCATAAGTTTGAGCATAGCCTTTTGTAACCAACCTAGTCTTATACCTACTAATAGAACCATCTGTATTATGCATAATTTTGTAGACCCACCTAAAGCCAATAGCTTTCTTTCCCTTAGTTAATGGTACTAGATCCTAAGTCATGTTGGCCTCCAATGCAACTATCTCCTCATCCACTGGTGCATCCCAATGATGAGCATGATCAACAGTATCCTTAAAACAAATGGACTCAATACCCCCAACTAACTTTACCATATAATCATAACAGTAAGTTGTATAACCTTCAAAAGCAAATCTTTCAACAAGGTGTTTGACCTTGCTAGACTTGTTTACCATTGGATCACTCAATGGAGCCTTTACAATACCATGTGCTCTCTATGAACTTGGTGTCCTAAATTGAAGGAATACCAAGCTCATCATAAAAAATATTTGAATCACATGAATCTCTATCAAACTCCAAATGACTAGTAGATGTATCATTACCATATTTTACGCTTTCATCTTTCCTTTGTCTTTACTTGCAACACTAGTAGATATATTTGAAGATGTGGGACTTCTCCTTAGTCTCCCAAACTAAGGGCTATCTCTAGATCTATTACCAGTCGATGTTTTTGGTCTACTAAGGCTCTGTGATTATTGCTTTTCTTTCTACACATGACGATCATGATCATCATCAACACATAATGCATCACCACTAGATACATACCAGCTACTCATCTCATAAAAAATAATATCCATGTTGCTCATCTCATAAAAAATAATATCCCTGCTCATCGTGAACTCACTTGTGACATGGTTATAACAATGATACTCTTTCTATTCTAAAGATTATCTAATGAAAATACATTTTTTAGTCTTTGGATCAAGCTTCTTTCACAGCACATCTGGCACATAAACATATACAATACAACCAAACATGTGTGACACATTGGGCTTATTGCTTGTAAAAACATTCTTCAAGGGTCATTCCATGAACTTCAATAACTATGGGAGTTTTGTTCCTATTATAGACATCAATATGAATAACTTTAGAATACAAATGACTTTGAAAATTCTTTTCATCCATCAATGCATGTGCAACTTCTACAATATGCCTATTTTTTCTTTTTGCAATCCCATTTTTCTATGAATATACATGCAAGTAGATAGTCTCTTTATCTCATGAGACCTCAATAAGTCAACACTGAACTCATTAGAGAGGTACTCGCCCCCTCCATTTGACCTCAAGCACTTAAATTTCAAGCCTCAATAGTAGCTTTGAAAGTTTTAAAGTGCTCAAACACATCACTCTTTTCCTTCATCAAAGTTTTAAAGTGCTCAAACACATCATTCTTTTCCTTCATGAAATACACCTATAGCTTTTTTGAATAATAATTAGTAAATATGAAAAAATATTTACTACCACTAGGAGATAAGTTCTATGTAGGCCCCCAAACATCTGTATGCACAATAACAAGTATATTCCTACTCACATCTTTATCCTTTGAAGAAGGTCATCTTGCTTACTTACCAAACTGACATACTTCACACACTTTATGAAATCTAGCAATTCTAAAAGCAAGCAAGCAACCCTTTGGACTACATTAATTTTAGTCTATGCATGTCCAATATATTTGTGCCATATTTCAATGTCTACACAATCACTTCTTTTCCTTTAAAATGCATAGCACCATTCATTGTAGGAATTCTAACATTTAAAGTCAATAGTAGCCAACTCTACTTCTTTATGCAACCAACATGCACTTATCATTAAAATCTTCCACAAAATAACCTTTTGCATTATGTCAAACCTATAACCCTTACTTTATCATCTGACTAACCAACAAACACTAAATAATTTGTGATGGATGGCACATGTAATACATTTGAATGACTCTTTGTTTGTGATTATCATGCAAAGATAATAAAACTTTTCCAATGTGTAAAATTAGGTGGCATGAATAATCACCTATCTACACATAACCTAGATTTTGTAAATCATGCATCTCTCCAAATCATTCAACATGGCTGGTCATATGATTAGATGCACTTGAATCAACATTCTATTCATCGTCATGTGTCTCCTTTTCTATAACAACATTCATCATATGCTACATAACAAACATACGCTTTGTTTTTTCTTCATTACGTAGTGAAGACAATGCATAGTTTCCTTGCTGCAATTTACCATTATGGATATAATCCTTCTTAGCACAATAGTAGGATGCAACATGGCCTATTTTTCCACAATAATAACAAACAATACTAGAATTTCTAAAAACCTTTTTTTCCATCCACCTCTTTCTCTAGAGCTTCTCCTACCTCTAAAGTTGCCATGGCCTCTTGAAACCTACAAATGACTAAAGTGTTGATTTAACATGTTTTATTGGTTATCACCAATATGTTCCATACCAAGCCCTCTCTTGAAGAGGATCTTCCATGTCTCCTTCCTCAATGGGCCTAGGCAAAGATGTTCATGATGTTCCAAGTGAGTTTCAAGATGTATCACCTAGGACTATCTCAATGGGCTACCCAAATCATGTCATTAATGGACCATTTGTATGTTACATGTGATATTGAAGCAAAATAATATGAACAAGTTAATAATATTTTATTCATATGTTTAATTAACATTTTGACTTGTAAGCTCAAGAGAAAAAGAGTTGACAAGGAAATGGCCTAAATGCTATGATATTGGATTGGCAAGCACATTTGCAACCATGAATGTTGAGCTCCCAGAAAGAAATTTCTCTTGAACCAAATCAATCCACTTGAACTCATGGAAAAGGGATAATATGGAGATTTATGTTGAAGTTTGGATTGAGACATTGGAAGATTATTTTGACATGGCAAGAACTAGTATAGCTAGCAAGACTATGACTGTAAGGCTATTTTGGTAGGCAAGGCACGCTTGTGGTGGAAACAGAGGTGATGTGAGATGACACTACCACTAAAAACCTTATAAGTTGGGAAGATATTAAGAAGGCCATAAGATAGAGATACTTACCACCTTCCTATTTTTCTATTAAGATGAATGAGTTCTTTTCCTTGCACTAGCTAGGATTAAGCTTGGAGTCCTATTACTCTTAGTTTGTGACACTTTAAAAATGTGCACCACATGGATACTATCCAATAGGTGGCAACATTTTTCCATGGACCATATTAACCCTTCGATGATTATCTAGAGTCCCTAAGACCAAATGATTTACAAGACGCTCTCATACGAGCCAAAGCATTGCTTAGACCAAATAGATGTAAAGAATGTCGGATCTAGAGCATGGACATGGAGGTTGAAAGAGGAAGAGTAAGCTCGTGAGGTAACAGACATCAAGACCAAATTTCATACAAGTGAATTAGGTTCCAAGATGGAAGGGTGGACTCATAAACACAATCTTGTGTAGTGGACTGACAATGACACATACACTTTGCTGGAAGTACAAAAGTACTATGCCATTTCCATTCAAAATGAGAGCAAGTACAATGCTTTATATGAATAGACTAGGTTGCACTTTCCTCCACTATGCATATGGGATTCTGCATCCTGAGCCCACATTGCTCCATACAAAGAGGCTAAGCTAGGTGCGATTTCCAATATCTCAACACCCCTCCTCAATCACAACCAAAGAAGTACAAAGTGTGTAGAGGCTTTAGTGAGAGAAACTACTTGCAAAGTGTGCGCGCACCACAAACTTGGTAAACACTAGAGGCTGTCGTAGAAAAGGCTAAGTGTGGGTACCAAAGACATGGTGGACATCTAGAGGTTGTAACAGGGGCCTCACAAAGTGTATAGAAGCTGTAGTACAAGGTTACATGAGGAGTTTACAAGTTATGTCAGAAGCATTAGGGCTTGGCAATACAAGGCTAAAAAAGTCTATCAGAATATGAGTAGAGGGACTAATGAGGTTTTTCCTTCTCCTGTGGTCTTCTTCTTCTTCTTCTTCTTCTTCTTCTTTTAGTCCATGGTTTTCTTCTTCTTTAGTAGCCAAGTAGATAGGCCTTTTGGGACCTCTTCCTAGCATGAAAGAATTTATCCGTGTGCCCGGTCCTTTTATAAAAGTCACATACCAGTTGATCTTTCTTGCCCTTGTACCTCGTACCGACATATAAAATTTGTTCATCTTTAGAGGTGCTTGCTTCTTCTTTGAATTTTACATTCTTTTCTTCTTCTAGCAGGAAGGCCTTAATGTCAACCAGTTTAGGACTATTCATGTTGATTAATGTAGTTGACACATTATTATAGTCAAGATGCAGGCTTTTTAACAACACACCAACACAAATATCTTCATCCATCTTGAGATCAATTCTTGCAAGTTGAGTTAAGAGACTTTCCATGTCTATGTAGGCCCCCAAACAGTAATCCATACTTAGATGACTTTGATTGTGCTCCAAACAAAGTATCTAATCTCTTCCATGTATCATTAGAGGTTTCACAGGTATCCACATGGTGGATGTAGCTGTCATCCAATTCCAACTTAATGATGGCCTGTGCTTTGTTATCATTCTTTTGCCAAGTAACTATAAGGTTTGCATCCCAAGGCTTCTTCTCCTTCCCATTGATAATGGCCCAAAGACCCTTCTTCATTAGGATGAGCTTGATGCGCGGGCTTGCCAAGTGTGGAACTCGACCCCTTTGAACCGAACAATTGGAGAGTCTTTGCCCATGCTAGAACAGCAAATCAACACCAAAACTTTTAGATTTGAGCAGTAGAATATTTAATTGTGTCAAGAGACATAAGGAATGTAATGTCAAATAACACTTGATAAGTATCAATAGATACTATGCTCTCGGGCACTTGAGTTTGATGCTTTGATGCTTGGATTTATCCCCTCCTTGCTGATTTGATGGGAAATGCTTGCTGGAAACTTCAATTTTTAGTGGATTAGAGTGGCAACGGTTTGGTTTGAGTGCTAGGAGAGAGAAAATGAAGGAAAGATGGTTTCAAGTAAGTTGGTGATGGAGTTTACGGTTTGTAGGAGAGAGGCCTAGTTTTTCTCTTTGTATGGCTCACACAATGAACCATTTCGGGCAAGATTTGAGCTGGGGTTGCCTTAGGTGATGGGCTTTCATTTCCCTATGAAAATCATCAGCATTATTGTGCATGTAGGTGGAATTGTTAGTACAAATGAATAGGAAGGGTGCAATGTGGACACAATGATTACATTTTTTAGCAATGCTAGGCATATACTCCACCAATGTTAGTAAACTGAAGTGCCACAGAGAATATTTGGAAGCAAAGGAACAATTATCTAGAAGGGAAATCAATGAGATATGGCCTATAGAGTGAGATATGAAAGCTCCAAGAAGGGTAGGTACAAGCTGGCTATGGATTCCATAAGGTGGAAGTTGAAGATGAAGGTTTGAACTGCCACTGAGGAACTGATTTCGAGAGAGACCGAGAGGTAAAGAGAGGAGTTGAGTTGATCTGACTAGGCTCTGATACCATGTAAAGAATGTCGGATCTAGAGTATGGCTATGGAGGTTGAAAGAGGAAGAGTGAGCTCATTAGGTAACATACATCAAGACCAAATGTCACACAAGTGAATTAGGTTCCAAGATGGAAGCTTAAACTCATAAACACAATCTTGTGTAGTGGATTGACAATGACACATACACTTTTTTGGAAGTACAAAAGTACTATGACATTTCCATTCAAAATGAGAGCAAGTACAGTGCTTTATAGGAATAGACTAGGCTGCACTTTCCTCCACTGTGCATATGGGATTTTGCATCTTGAGCCCACACTGCTCTATACAAAGAGACTAAGCTAGGTGTGATTGCCAATATCTCAACAATAGAGAGCAACTTCTTAAAGATAAATACCATACAATGGACACCAAAGAAGACTATGATGAATCAAATGGCCAAGGAAAGAGGTGCCACAAGTGTAGTGACATAGGGCACATCCAAAAGAGATGCCCTAATCACAAATGCTTCTATTGCAATGAGTTACAATATATTTAAGAAAATTTTCTTGAATTGGATCAAGAAGATAAGAGACCAAGATAAAAAATTAATCCTACAAGTTCAAGATTTGTCTTCCCTCAAGAATCAAATAATAACAAAGGTGTAAGACCTACAACTAAGTGTGACACAGGTTCTACTTTGGTTTGGAGCTTATTTGCATAAATATACAAGAACATCATCACTCATTTTGGCAATCCCTTAGAGTTGATAAATAATCATTGCACCCACTTCCTAAACAAGATCTTGGAAGAGTTTGTAATATTTCCATGCAATTAAAAGTTAGTTGGTTACTTTAAAAGCTGGTTGGTCAATTAATAAGTTGGTGAGATTACTAACTAAAAACTAACTAAAGTAAAAACTAACCAACATTAATAACTAGTAACTTTATTTAATTAAAAATATATTTAAAAAAAATGAGAGTCATAATCAGACATTTTTCTTGGATTGACAAGGATCGTAGCCACCCTTCATAGAAGTTACAACGTGAATGAGAGTTATGAGCCATATTAATCACTAGTGTTGATGTGTATAGTATGGATGGTCCAAAAATATTAGATTTTTGGGTAAAAACTAGCATATTTTAGATATTTTAGATGTAATCCTAAAAAGATATGGAGATTTCTAGACCTGGATGTCATTAAAAAAAGAAAGACGAGTGATGTTTTGACTAGTTTTGGAGATTTTATTTTATTTTATAAAAAAAGAGAGATTAAAAAAATCATATGCGCCGTGATTGCAGGTTGCAAGCAATAAACAACACTTCGAAGAGGGAGAAAAAGAAGAAGTGATCTGAAATATTTCTAACCAAGTGTCTTGGCAAATGTCTTGGGTTTTTATCCCCCTTTCGGAGCCAATGGAACCATCCGATTTATGATTTAGCATCAGATCACTGATTTTTCCAAGATCCCCTCCACAAAGAGCTCTTCCTCTTAGCCACAACCCTTCTTCTCTTGTTTAGCTATGAATATGAGGCATGGGAGGCACAAGGAAGCACAAGGAGACCCCGAGTTATGAGAGAGAGGTAGACGGATACCCCTCCAAGAGATTGTGAGAAGGAGCTTGAGAGAGAGAGAGAGAGAGAGAGAGAGAGAGAGAGAGAGAGAGAGAGAGAGAGAGAGAGAGAGAGAGAGAGAGAGAGAGAGAGAGAGAGAGAGAGAGAGAGAGAGAGAGAGAGAGAGAGAGAGAGAGAGAGAGAGAGAGAGCAGAGTTACCCTGAGAGGCTACAAGGGAGAGAGTTAGCTCAATTCCCCCTATCCCATAAACCATCTTCTCTTATTCTTTTCCATCTCAAAATCTATTCCTTCCTTATCTCTCGAATCTACTTGCGAACTATGGCCCCCAATGCGAAGAATGTCGTGTGCGAATGGCAATCCTACAACCAGCAACAAAGCTTTGGGTAAAGGCATTACTGTCAATCCAACTACGGTACCAATTGTAAGTAATGTATTTCCAAATTGATAGATGCTTCTTTGATTCTCGCATGAGATACATTAGGCCCCATACTATGATGCATGACACTAGGTTATTGAAAATGATAAATTCATCGCAAATATTTGAAAGATGGAGTTTGCAAAGTGCATGTATCAAGGGAAGTTAATTGCACCTAGTTGCATATGACTTATTTGTTGATAAAGTAATTACAAGGAAGAATCGGTCAGGGTTTATGAATGGTGTAATTGTAAAAAGAATGACATTAAGAATTGTGCATACAAGTGTTAAGTAATTTTTTCATAGAATCGCTCTTTGATCCCAAGGGGGAGAGCGAATATGAGATGGAATTGTTATCGTGTCTATTCTTGAATTGTTTGGGGAAAATACCATTGGTTTTTGTTGATTGATTAAATAACATCCTAAATGATTTTGCATTGAGCTGATTGTTGGGATGTGATTTGGATGATTATTCCAAGTGCTTGTGTTTGAAGGTAAATGCATGGCAGGGGTTAATGATGACAAGTTGCCATGGGAAATAAATGAAAATTTTCTTGGTAGATGATATCAGGCTCATTGCCTTGATTATTAATTGGATTAATTAAGAAAGGATATTTTTCACGGGTGGATCATCTCCAAGGTCACACTGCATTTCAACCCGAGAGGGCACTACTCGATTCATGGGTGGAAGGTTAAGTGGTGAAAAGGCCAACCATGGAAGTTGTGTCTCACTCCTAGGTCATTTGGGGTCAGTGGAGCTCTGGACACCCCTTGCCTAGTCCAGAATGCAGTTGTTGACTACCGTGAGCCCAACGTCTAGGGCATTGGAAGATTCTATTCTAGATAATGGATGGAAATTATGGTGCCATGTGATTTGGACCTGGTACTTTTGTTGGATAGAAGGGATACATAATTTCTCTTGTATGGGCAAGAGACAAAGATTAATGTGAAGATAAGTTAAGGAATTTGTTTGAACTTGTTTGTCAAATAATTGCTTGGTTTGTTTTTGTGTTTGTGTTGTAAATTACACAAACTAACAATGTTCCCTAAAAGGCCTAATTAAGGAAGCTGATTTTGAATGTCACACATAAATGTGATAGGATCTAATTAGATAACTAAAGAACGCCTATTGAGGGAAGCTGGTGGGTGGAACGGGTCTGTCCTACGGTAGGGTGGTCCCAGAGAACTGGGAGGCTTCTCACAAGGTTTTACTGCCATTTTTAGGGGATTGGAATGGGACTATGGCCTACAAGTAGAGAGGTTGAGCGGTGCATCCCTCTCATTTCCCATTCTCTTTGAACCAAGTGCAATATGGATTTGCTTCGGATTGAGTATCTCTAGGTAAAGTAGGATGTCCAAAACCCGACGCTAGAATATTGTCAAGAGACCTTGAACATTCGGTTGGCGGAATCGGGAAACCCTATGCGACAAACCCCAAAACATGCCATGGGAGTGTTGAGTAGCAACACTTAGATTAATTTCTTGATGGACCGCTAAAACGTGCTTTGTAATGTCCCTGCCTATCAGCTGTCTTGGTAGTTTTTAGCGGTCCAATGAATCTAAGTGTCCCTGCCCAGCACTCCCATGGAATGTTACGGATTTTGTTGCCTATGGTCTTTCGAGTCCACCTGGCAACGGAACGTTCACAATCGAACCCACTAGGATCGACCTAAAATTTGGGTTTCTAGTTTTTAAGGTCTCCTGATAGTCTTTTAGCATTGGACCTTGGATATTCTACTTTACGTAGAGATACCCAAGCCGAAGCAGACCCATGTCGCACTTGGTTCAAATAGAATGGGAAATGAGAGGGATGTGCCGCTCAGTCTCTCTGCCCATAGGGTAGAGTTCCATTCCAGTCCCCTAAAACGGCATGAATCGGGGTTCTAACCTAACAATACCTAAAGGTTGAACGTCGGTAAAACTTTGTGAGAAGCCTCTCAGTTCTCTGGGACCACCCTATCATAGAATAGACCCATCGGGGTTCTGCCCACCCACTTCCCTTGATAGTATTATTTTTCTAATTAGGTCCTACCACATTTATGTGTGACATTCAAAATCAACTTCATTAATTAAGCCTTTTAGGGAACAAGGTTCGTTCACGTAACTTATAGCTTAGACACGAAAATAGTGCAAACAATCCTTTTGACAAACAAGTTCCTTAACTTATTTTCCAGTTAGTCTTCGTCTCCTACCCATACATGAGAAATTATGTAACCCTTCTGTCCAAAAGAAGTACCTGGTCATCCAAATCACATGGCACCATAACTTCTATCCTTTATTTAGAATAGGATCTTCCAACGCCCTAGACGTTGGGCTCATGGTGTCGCAACGCATAGGGTTGAAGGTCACCACAGGGGTTTGGCAAGAAAATTGGACAAGATAGATGGAGATGTGTCTTCAAGAGATAAGTATCATTCAAGTGAATGTTTATAGGTTCAAGAGGAACTTCATAACCTTCAATTCACCATATACTTGGCTTACCTTGGAAAGACAGATTTATACTTAAGACGGTTGAATAAATGGGTTAAGAGCTTGAAACTTATGATCACAAAGATGGACGATTTGCAAATAGGAGTACAACTTCAATTGATACGAGAAGAGTATTGCCCTTCCTTGCCTATGAATATAGCTGCCTATTTGAGTCTACGAATGAAGAAGATCTTCAAGACACTTTCTCTTTTCAACTGATTAGTACAATGAAGATAGAGGTTCAAGATAAAGACTGCCTATATCAGCCTTTGAATGATTCAAGGTTATGGAATTAGCATCACTATTGCTAGTTTCTCATAAAAAGATCATGAGATTCATGACTTAGATCAACGTAACACGAATAAAGCAGCTGCATAAAAGCTTCAGCCTATGGAATTATTGTTATGGACAGCTAAGATTAATTCCAAAGCATGGCAAGAAATCACCAAAAGAATTCTTTGAAACCTCCCTTGAATGAAGAGGAAGTAAGATTCTATGTAGAGGGAATTACAAGTATAGTTTGTTCTCACAATGATTGTAGCTGAAGAAGAATTTGTGTTTACAGGTTCCAGCCCTAAAATACCCTGTTTTAGGTTGAGAAGAAGAGGTCAAAAGTATCACATAACAGTGCCAAAAGATGACCTTGAAACTTTCTTACAAAGATTATAGCTTGTAGTCACTCATGAGAACCAATAACATCCCATGTTTTACCAAGATTAAAGTAGAAGGTCATTTTGGGCTGCCAAGGATAATCCAAGATGACATAAATAATCTCCCAACGAGTACTTTCAATGCCTTTTCAAGGCAAGATTGATTAGATGAAGCAATTACAAGTGAAAGTAGAGCATGTTCTCTTTATAAACCATAAGAATAGAAATGGAGCATCAAAGAGATATGATTCAACCCGAAAAGAGAGTGTTGGGCTACATATGATAGTCCAAAATCAGATCTTTATGTCTCCTAAAGATCTCTTCTTGATAGAGAAGAGAGTCTACATCAAGAGGTAGTTACATAAGACATTGCCCTTCTCTTCTTCTTCACAAATACATGTACCACTTGAACTATGCAAGAGGTGCTTTGTAAAATAGAGATTCAGCCCATAAAAGAGCAAGCTTGGGCCTTCAAGTATAGCCCACATGCCTTGATAATATAGATCAAGAAGTGGAACAAGAGGCTCACTTGATAAGAGAGAGTTGCTACTTCATAGACACAAACAATGTTCAAAGATTTCTTATTTCTTCTTTAATGAGCACGAATCCCCCCCCATGAATGGGCTGCTGCCCTCCTCTTTATACACATTTTCCCTGTTTCTCATGGCCAAGATGTTGAGATATCGAGCTCCACTCGTGATATGCCAGGGTGACCGTTGTGCATTTATGTCACTGACTTGTTAGTTGTAGATGCAGTTGGTACACCGCCCATGAATAATACCTAGATGACAGCTATCCTTATCTACTCTAGTTCGCGGCTCAGTTAGTATGCCACCTTAGTTTGTTGAGTTTGGTTTGAGACCCATATATAGGGTTCTTCTATTTCTTTGTACTAGAGTTCTTTTTGTCTTACACAACTAAGAAGAGGAAAACTATTTTCAGCCTCCACCTGTATGTGTATTCTCCCATTATGCAAGCAAGAAAGCTACAAGTGAGACTCCTTCCTTCTCTCCCACAATCTTGACATGGTATCAGAGCCTTGTTCGTGGTAAGGAGCTTAAGAAAACAAACCAAGTTCGCGGTGTTCTGGTAAGAGGACTAGTGTTGCTTTCATTTTTCTGTTTTGGGAGCAAGTCTTTGCACGTAGCACAGCCGAAAAGTGCAAGAGTGCATTGTCTCAGATTGAGACGTCCTTCGTGGTGTAGCCCTGTTTTTTTGATTTAGGCCATTTTGGGGCTTGTTTTGGAGGTGGAAGTTTTTCACACGCACTCAGGAAAAGGCCCAGTTTTTTGCTGTGCGACCACTGTTCTACAGATCAGTGAAAAGTTACCATAGAAATTGCATCGTATGCCTATGTGCAGAGACATTGGGAGTTACAGCATCATCCTTGTTGCCTGTTGATGCAAAATCGTCACTAGGAAGTGACTGTGTGGTCAAATACCACTTTCGTTAGTTTTGCAGATTTGCCCTTGTGAGGCTGAAGCTGTGTTTTTTGCAGTGACAGAATTTTTTGCAGTGTTCTGTAATGGCATCTGATTCTCTTTCACAGATTGTCACTGAAAAGCTTGACAAGAACAACTTCCAAGCATGGAAGTTTAGAATGACGAATTTCCTTATGGGAAAAGGATATTGGGAATTCGTTGCAGGAAACGAAGAAGAACCAGTTCTTCCTGATGTTCCCAATTAACAACAAATGCAGGCATTTAAAGGATGGCATGAGAGAGCCAGAAAAGTTATGTACTGGCTGTCTATCAATATTTCAGACTCTATGATTGTGCATATTCAGGATGCAAGTACGCCAAAGGAGGCATGGGATACTTTGTCAAAAATGTATAGCACAAATACGCAAGCCAGGAAAATGCAGCTCAAGCAAGAGTTGCACAATGTGCAAAGAGAAAGTATGAGCATCAATGACTACCACATGAAGGTGAAGAAGATTGCAGATGCACTTGCTTCCATTGGGTCACAAGTGGAAGATGATGATTTAGTTTCTGTGACCTTGAATGGTCTAGGAAAGGATTATGCACAGTTCCAAACATCCATTTCCGTCTGTGAAAGATTTTCTGATTTTGAGGAGTTGATTGCTCTTTTAATTTCTGAGGAGCAGAGAAATGGTGGTGCATCTTCTTTAGGAGGAACTTCAAAAGAAGTTGTTTTCTACTCAAATGCTGGAAGAGGTAGAGGAGGCCGATCTAGAGGTCGTGGTAGAAATCAGAATATGCAGCAAACTCAAGAAAACCAGTCCTATGGAGGAGGACATGGTAACTCTAGAGGCAGGGGGAGCCAAAGAGGTCGTGGTGGATGGCAAAGAGGCCAAAATGCAAACAGCAATGTTGAATGCTACTATTGTGGTAAAATGGGCCATATGGCTAAAGACTGCTATAAAAAGCAGAATGACATCATGAATGGAAAATTGCAACAAGGGAATTATGCATCATCTAGTAGATAGGGTGATGACAGAAATGAGCATTTGTTTATGGTGCAGCACATGACCAATTCTATGACAAGTGCAGAAGAAAGCAATGATGTGTGGTATGTTGACTTAGGTGCATCAAACCACATGACAGGTCATACAGAATGGATATAGGATGCAAGGAAAATGGAAAAACTAGTATTTGTGGAGACTGGTGATGATATTGCACATCCTATTGTGTAGATTGGAAAAATTCCTTTGTCTATGCAGGATGGGAAAAAGAAATACCTATCGGATGTATTTCATGTCTCGAATATCACCAAGAACCTGGTTTCTGTTGGTCAAATGATTGAGCAGGGCTTGCAGGTCAGATTTAATTCTCATGGATGCTTTGTTGAGGATATGAAAAATAAAGGTCGCTTGATAGCAAAAGGAAAGAAGGGCAGAATGTTTACGTTGGATGCAGACATGCCTGAATTGAGTGCAGCAATGTTTGCACATGGGACCGGCGTAGTTGCAGATATTGATATCTGGCATAAACGCATTGGTCATGTTAATGTACAACGGCTTAAATCAATGCAAGCCCAAAATAAGGTTGCAGGATTGCCTAAATTCAAGGTTGCAGAAATGCATAAGGTATGTGAAGCCTGTCAATTTGGAAAACAGGCAAGGAAACCATTTCCTAGACATGTTCAAGAGAGTAAGAAGCCATTGGAATTAATCCACTCTGATGTGTGGACTATTAAAGCTGCATCTCTTGGAGGCTGTCATTATTTTGTCACTTTTATTGATGACTATAGCAGAAAAGTTTGGGTGTATTTTATGAAAAAGAAAAGTGAAGTTTATGGGCATTTCAAAACTCTTAAAGCTACGGTTGAAAAAGAAACAGGCCTGCAAATAAAATGCCTAAGGTCAGATGGAGGGGGAGAGTACCTCTCAAATGAGTTTGCAAGGTTCTTGCAGGAGCATGGCATAAAGCAGCAATATTCATGTAGTCATACCCCACAACAAAATGGAATTGCAGAAAGAAAAAACAGGCATATTGGAGAGGTATCTCGTGCCATGCTCAATGAAAAAAACAGGCATATTGGAGAGGTATCTCGTGCCATGCACCTGGGAGTGAACCTACTTTGTGCAGGTCTACTAGAGCTAGGTATCCTGTGGATAGGCTGAAATATGATGGATTTACAGCCATTCACTATGCGTATATGGTCAAAGTGATACAGGAACCAGAACCCACTTCTTTTGAGCAAGCCAGGGAAAAGAAAAATGCGAGAAAGCCATGGATGAAGAAATGGATGCCTTGGAAGCAAATGCTACATGGGAATTGGTACCTTTGCCTAAAGATAAGAATGCAATTGGTTGTAAGTGGGTTTATAAGGTGAAGCACAATGCAGATGGTTCTGTGAACAGATACAAGGCAAGATTAGTAGTCAAGGGGTATGCACAAACATATGGCATTGATTATGAAGAAACATTCAGTCCGGTTGCAAGGATGGCAACCATAAGAGCAGTCATTGCTATGGCTACATCAAAGGGATGGTCTTTACATCATATGGATGTAAAGAATGCCTTCTTGCATGGTGATTTGCAAGAAGAGGTCTATATGGAGTAGCCACCAGGTTATGTGCATGCTGTTCATCCTGAGTTTGTTTGTAGGTTGAAGAAAGCCTTGTATGGCTTGAAGCAAGCACCTAGAGCATGGTCTGACAAGATAGGACAGTATCTTGTCACTATTGGCTTTCAAATTTCCAGGGCAGATTTCTCACTTTATATGAGAAAAACAGAGAAAGGTATTATGCTACTTGTCATTTATGTTGATGATTTGATTATGATAGGTGATAGTGATGAAGATATCCTTCATGTGAAAATGCTATTGAAGCAGAAGTTTGAGATGAACGATTTGGGAGAGCTGTGTTATTTCTTGGGCATTGAGGTGATTAGATCACCAAGCTCTTGCAGAGGCAGTATGGATTGGACATGCTGTCCAAATATGGGATGATAGGCTGTAAGCCTATTTCAGTTCCTTTGGAGCAGAATGTGAAGCTGAGCGTAGATATAGGTGAGCTTCTCGAAGACCCTACTATGTACAGACGCATAGTAGGAAGTTTGATTTATATGACTATTATCAGGCCAAATTTGAGCTATGCTGTTGGATTGGTAAGTCAGTTTATGCAGGCTCCAAGGAAACCGCATTTGGATGCGGCTAGACGCATACTCAGGTATGTGAAGTCCACATTGCAGTATGGACTATTTTATGAGACTGGGGTTCAGATATAGTTGCATGGATGCATTGATGCTGATTGGGCTGGTAGTATTTCTAATAGATGATCTACCAGTGGATATGTGTTCTCTTTTGGGAGTGCTGCAGTCACTTGGAGCAGCAAGAAACAGCCTATAGTTGCCTTGTCGAGCACAGAGGCTGAGTACAGGGGTGCAGCAATGGCTGCATGTGAGGTAGCTTGGTTGCATAAGCTACTTTATGATATGCATCAGCCTATAGATGGGCCAGTTGTCATTTATTGTGACAACATGAGCAGTATACACTTGGCAAATAACCCAGTCTATCATGCTAGAACAAAGCACATTGAGGTGCATTATCATTATGTGCGAGAGAGGGTTTTACTAGGTCTTATTGATCTAGTTTATGTTAGCACAGAGGATCAGGTAGCTGACATATTTACGAAGGCATTAGGCGCAGAGAAGCTGCGCAAGTTCAGAGACCTGCTTGGTGTGTAGGAATTGGGATTGAGCTCGAGGGGGAGTGTTGAGATATCGAGCTCCACTCGTGATATGCCAGGGTGACCGTTGTGCATTTATGTTACCGACTTGTTAGCTGCAGATGCGGTTGGTACACCACCCATGAATAATAGCTAGATGACAGCTATCCTTATCTACTCTAGTTCGTGGCTCAGTTAGTATGCCACCTTAGTTAGTTGAGTTTGGTTTGAGACCCATATATAGGGTTCTTCTATTTCTTTGTACTAGAGTTCTTTTTGGCTTACACAACTAAGAAGAGGAAAACTGTTTTCAGCCTCCACCTGTGTGTGTATTCCCCCATTGTGCAAGCAAGAAAGCTACAAGTGAGACTCCTTCCTTCTCTCCCACAATCTTGACACAAGACTGGCCTTCCATTTTTTTCAATGCATGGAAAGAGAGGTACTTACATGTCAAGTAGAGTATTCTTATGTTGCTTGTGGTTGCATGGTTTCATCTCCTTTGTGTGGTAGTGTATGAGCTTCTTTCTCCCTTATCTAGGATGTGCCCTGTTTAGAGCCTGAGGAAGCCCGTAAAATGCGGCACAAAAAGCGCAAGGTTCATGTCTTTCAAATGAATCACAACTAGGTCACATAAGTAAGGCTGTGGTAAACATAATGTCCCACACTTAGCCAACTTAGACAACTCCATCTTCTTTGTGACTTTTATTGTCAATACATTTGTAACTCTTGAATATCATACGTACACAATCACATCATAAGCTACCCAAGGGGACCTACCAAGTCATCTGCTCATGACCATATTTCTCATGTTTAATGTTCCATGACTTATAGAGCTCGTAGCAATTTCATGTATGCAATGCAAGGAAGGATAAGAATAAGTAACAAAAATCCAATCATCTTCTCAAGGACCCATGATGATTATATTTTGTTTTAAGGGAGAGAGCCCATCTTTATTACACCATGTCATATGTTGGTGGACTTAGGTGTTTAAGATTTATTGCACTAGGCAGGACTTTATGTAGCATATCTAGGATACAAGTGATTAAGTGATACATGTAAAGGATAAAATCCTTGTTTTTAAATCATGGGCTAGGAATCCAATGACATGCACCCCCTCTTATGTCGTAGCGCGTAGGGTTGAAGGTCACCATAGGGGTTTGGCAAGAAAACTAAACAAGATAGATGGAGATGTGTCTTCAAGAGATAAGTATCATTCAAGTGAATGTTTATAGGTGCAAGAGGAAATTCACAACCTTCAATTCACCATATACTTTGGCTTATCTTGGAAAGACAGATTTATACATAAGATGGTTGAATAAATGGGTTAAGAGCTTGAAACTTATGATCACAAAGATGGATGATTTGCAAACAGGAGTACAACTTCAATTGATACGAGAAGAGTCTTACCCTTCCTTGCCTATGAATGTAGCTGCCTATTTGAGCCTACGCATGAAGAGACACTTTCTCTTTTCAACTTATTAGTACAATGCAGATAGAGGTTCAAGATAAAGACTGCCTATATCAGCCTTTTAATGATTCAAGGTTATGGAACTAGCATCATTGTTGCTAGTTTCTCAGAAAAAGATAATGAGATTCATGACTTAGATCAACATAACACGAATAAAGCAGCTGCATAAAAGCTTCGGCGTATGGAATTATTGTTATGGATAGCCAAGATTAATTCCAAAGCATTGCAAGAAATCACCAAAAGACTTCTTTGAAACCTCCCTTGAATGAAGAGGAAGTAAGATTCTATGTACAAGGAATTACAAGTCTAGTTTGTTCTTACAATGATTGTAGTCGAAGAAGAATTTGTGTTTATAGGTTTCAACCCTAAAATACCCTATTTTAGGTTGAGAAGAAGAGGCCAAAAGTATCACATAACAGTGCCAAAAGATGACCTTGAAACTTTCTTACAAAGAGTATAGCTTGTAGTCACTCATGAGAACCAAGAACATCCCATGTTTTACCAAGATTAAAGAAGAGGATCATTTTGGGCTGCAAAGGATAATTCAAGATGACATAAATAATCTCCCAAAGAGTACTTTCAATGCCTTTTCAAGGCAAGAGTGATTAGGGGCAGCAATTACAAGTGAAAGTAAAAATGTTCTCTTCATAAACCATAAATAGAAATGGAGCATCAAAGAGACATGATTCAGCCCAAAAGGAGAGTGTTGGGCTGCATATGATAGTCCAAAATCAGAGCTTTATGTCTCCCAAAGATCTCTTCTTGATAGAGAAAAGAGTCTACATCAAGAGGTAGGTACATAAGACATTTCGTTTCTCTTCTTCTTCACAAATGCATGCATCACTTGAATTGTGCAAGAGGTGCTTTGTAAAATAGAGATTCAGCCCATAAAAGAGCAAGCTTGGGCCTTTAAGTACAGCCCACAAGCTTGATAATATAGATCAAGAAGTGGAACAAGAGGCTCACTTGATAGGAGAGAGTTGCTACTCAAAGCTTCCTTCTTTCTTCTTTAATGTGAGCATGAATCCCCCCCCACGAATGGGCTGCTTCCCTCATCTTTATACACATTTTCCCTATTTCTCATAGCCAAGAGTGGCCTTCCATTTTTGTTAATGCATGGACAGAGAGGTACTTCCATGTCAAGTAGAGTCTTCTTATGTTGCTTGTGGTTGCATGGTTTCATCTCCTTTGTGTGGTAGTGTATGAGCTTCTTTGTCCCTTATCCAGGATGCGTCTTGTTCACAGCCTGAGGAAGCCCGTAAAATGTGGCGCAAAAAGCGCAAGGTTCATGTCTTTCAAATGAATCACAACTAGGTCACATAAGCAAGGCTGTGGTAAACACAATGTCCCACAGTTAGCCAAATTAGACAACTCCATCTTCTTTGTGACTTTTCTTGTCAATACACTTGTAACTCTTAAATATCATAAGTACACAACCACATCATAAGCTACCCAAGGGGACCTACCAAGTCATCTGCTCATGACCATATTTCTCATGTTTGATGTTCCATGACTTACAGAACTTGTAGCAATTTCATGTATGCAATGCAAGGAAGGATAAGAGTAAGTAACCAAAATCCAATCATCTTATCAAGGACCCATGATTATATTGTGTTTTAAGGGAGAGAGCCCCATCTTTATTACACCATGTCATATGCTAGTGGACTTAGGTGATTAAGATTTATTGCACTAGGAAAGTGTTTATGTAGCATATCTAGGATACAAGTAATTGAGTGATACATGTAAAGGATACAAGCTTTGTTTTTAAACCACAGGCAAGGAATCCCATGACAACTATAGTCTACAACTCTTTTTCGGACTAAGAAAGGGGTGTCTAGAGCTCCACTGACCCCAAGCAACCTAGGAGTGAGACACAATTTTTGTGGTTGGCCTTTTCACCACTTGACCTTCGGCCCATGAATGAAGCAGTGCCCTCTCAGGTTGAGGTGCGGTGCAACTTGGAGACGATCCCCACCCGCGCAAATGTCCTTCCTTAATTAATCCAATTAACAATTAAGGAGAATCAAGGCAATCAACCCTAATATCATCTTCCAAGAAACCTTCATTTATTTCCCATGGCAACTTGTCATCACAGACCCCTACCATGCATGTACCATCAAACACAAACACTTGGAATAATCATCCAAATCACACCCCAATAATAATTTTAATGCAAAAGCATTTAGGACATTATTTGATCAATCAATAAAAACAATGGTATCATTTTCCAAATATTGCAGGAATAGTCGCGATAACCTTTCCATCACGTATTTACTCTCCTCCTTGGAATCGGGAGTGGTTCCATGTAAAATTTACTTTACACACCCTTCTTTCGACTAAGGCATATGTTAAGGTTTCAAACACTATACAAGATATAAGTCCTAGTAGTCACTTATGTGATCGATAACCCAGCCTTCTTCCCAACAAGTACAAAAGCATTGTTCTTTCCTTCAACTTAGGGTTTCCTAATCTTTGAGCTCTTCGCTTGCCCTAAGGTTATTGCTGCATCTAACCCAACCCCGAATAGGATTGATAAACATAGTCGTTATCGGACAGATCTCAAGGTATCATAGTTATAATCCTAATGATTGTTGTTTGCACTAGCTACGCATAACTTCAAGAACCCAATGAACTAATAGCATGTGATATTAGCAAGACTTTAATGCAAGGTAAATTTGTGTACCATTGATGCATGTGTTATATAATCTTTCCCATGCATGCACCATCTATGTGCATAACCCTTAAGTAACCTTTATGTTCTTTATGCCACGTATGACTTCATCGCGTGGCATTAGGATGCAAGGTCTTTGAGTACATGGGTTTGTGTGAACCTCAATGCGCCATATGCATAAATCTATGTGAGACCATCTATGGTTGCAAAAAGAATTAACCTATGATCCCCTATGAGTTCGTTAATTATCAAAAAAATAAATTCAAGCTACTTGTTGAAATGAATTCATGTGCATGCCTATGCCTCTATGAATAGCGGAGATGGCAATTTGTACCTGGATATTCGGATATGAATTATCCATACCCAATGTTGTATTTGTATTCGCAGAAACGCCTTGGCCCAGTGGCTCCATTGTTGGATGTGGAATTATTGTTGATGCATGTCTCCCTCCGTTTTGGGGCCATACTTTCGGCCTACAAATCAGTCTTTTTCTCTCGTCAGAGAGATGGTGTGTCGAGGTGATTCTTCTCAAAAGTATTAGATTCGTGGGGAGACGAGGGTTAAACTCGCGGGGAGATGAGGATTAGACTCGCAGGGAGATGAGGAGAAGAGCAATACATGTGTTCACCCTCTAAGGAGGGGAAGGGCTCCCTCTTCTTCTTCTTCTTCTTCTTCTCTTCTTCTCTCTCTCCCTCTCTCTCCCTCTCTCTCCCTCTCTCTCCCTCTCCCTATCTCTCTCTCTTCTTCTTCTTCTTCTCTCTCTCTCTCTCTATTCCTCTCCCTATCTCTCTCTCTTCTTCCTCTTTTTCTAGTTCTCTTCTTCTCCTCTCTCTCTCTCTCTGCGACAGCAGGGCAAAGAGGTGGTATCCCCCTTTTCCACAATGGGGGGGGGGTTTATAGTGGGAAGGGGGGTATTATTAGGGGGGAACACGGGGAGAAGGTGGTATGGTGGTGGTGGTGACCACCACCCATTCTACATGGTGGTGGGGGAATTTTTGGAGTTGCCTAGCTTGGGGCCGTTATGCCCAAGGGGAGGGTGTTTTGCCAAGTTCCCTCCCTCTCTCCATCATTGTCATCATTGAGACCTCATCATTGTCTCCTTTTGTCATCCACGTCACCACCGTCCTTCCTCATTCCTTCCTCGGCATCTTCATCTTCTTCTTTCCTTCCCCTATGCCATCCACGATGTCTCCCCCCCAAGCCATTCTTCTTTTGCCCCTGACGGCGCAGTCATCCTTTTCCTTCCCTTTCCTCCTACTTGTTCGATGGCGCTGGGGGAAGAATATCCTAAACAAAATAACCTAAGTGGTATGGCTTGATTGTCAGCACCTTTTGCACCCACGAATACTGACATGCAAGATAAGAAATTCCTTCTCAAGTAGATTAAGGTACCCGAGTTTGGTGGAAAAGGGATAGACGTCACAGCAGAGATGGAGATATGGATTGAGTCAATGAATGATTATTTCATTGATGTGGGAATTGTTGCTACCAATCAAGCAATGATAGCCAAACTTAAGCTAGTTGGCCAGGCTTGGATATGGTGGAGCAGTGGTGCACAGATCAAGGTATTTTTGAAGCTGCTGTCACTTGGACTCAGCTGAAAGATGCTGTACGTAAATGATACCTTCCACCAACCCACCAAACCTTGAGGATGAATGAATTCTTTAAGCTCAAGCAGCTAGAATTAACCTTGGAAGCCTACTAATCAAAGTTTGTAACCCTACTAAAATATGCACCACCTATGGATATTGCATAGCAAGTATCCAAGTTTTGCCATGGCTTGAACACTCCTCTGAACCACCATCTTGAGGCAATGCATCCAACAAACTTGCAAGATGCATTAATTCAAGCAAAGCCAATCATCCAAGAACTTAAATCGGGCAATTGTGACAAAGATGATTCCTGAGATAAGGACAAGAGATGCCACATGCGCGGAGAGATAGGGCACATCTGTAGGAGATGTCCCTATCGTTGGTGCTTCCATTGCAATGAGCTAGGACATGTCTAAGTAGACTACCATGACTTAAGCCCAGAAGCTATTGAGCCTCCAAGAAATCAAAGTCACACAAGTGCAGTCTTTGGATATATAGAGGCATTAGATGAAGAAGAAGACCTAGAACTCCCTACACCTCTTTAGGATGATTAGAAATCTTAGAAATTTTATCGACATGTAGTACAACTTGTATTTGGCTAAACCTTACCCTTGTAACTATAGTTAACCCAAGTAATATAAGTTGCATCTATTTTGAGCCTAGAACTTGCAAATGATTAGGGATACTCTAACAAGGAATGACAGTTATAACTTGCAATGAATTTTCCTTAAGTGTTCTTCTTGACTAATATAGATTGGGTCTTGCCGAAATGTCAAAGTTTGGGAGTATTCTTTAATATTTCAAGCAAAGCTGATTGACCATGGACCTCAATCCATATTTAAAAAGAGGATAATTCGAAAATAAAATTTCTGCGATAAAGGACCACTTCAGTCTGCTGAAAGGATCCTAGGACAATTTGGTCTAAAGAAGAGAATCCTGCCAAAGCCACTGCCAAAGCCAACCAAGAATCTTGTGACCCCAAGTGATAAAGCTCTGTGTTGTTTCTATTGCAAGGAGTTAGGTCATTTCAAAAGGGAATGTCCAAAGCACCCTAAACATCGATGCTCCATGTCAATTGTCCCAATAGGACTCAAAGAGAACTTAAACTTACAAAGAATGAAATTGTACGAGCTCCAGTGATCCAAAATATACTAGATGCTTAGGAAAAATCTAGAAGATATTCATGAGATGTAACTACAATAAACTTTTCTCTTGTAATCCAGACTTGGATATATCAAATACGATAAGTTGTTGTTTTAAAAGAATGCATGCTTATGAGTGGTCAGAGTGTCGCAACGAATGCGTGATGGGTCTTACCCCACAGGTTCCAGAATGAAACCCCCAATTTCTTTGGAGATGAGGACATCTCGATTTCTCAAAGGGGATGAGGATGTAATATTTCCATGCAATTAAAAGTTAGTTGGTTAGTTTAAAAGTTAGTTGGTCAATTAATAAGTTGGTAAGATTACTAACTAAAAAATAGCTAAAGTAAAAACTAACCAACATTAATAACTAATGATTTTTATTTAATTAAAAATATATTTTAAAAAAATTGAGAGTCGTAATATGACATTTTTCTTGGATTGACAAGGACCGTAGCCACCCTTCATGGAAATTACAATATGAATGGGAGTTATGAGCCATATTAATCACTAGTGTTAATGCGTATAGTATGGATGGTCCAAAAATATTAGATTTTTGGGCAAAAACTAGCATATTTTAGATATTATTCTAAAAAGATATGGATATTTCTAGAATTAGATATCATTTTTTTAAAAAAAAGCAAGTGATGTTTTAGCTAGTTTATTTTATTTTATAAAAAAAGAGATTGGCAAAATTGCACGCACTGCAATCGTAGGTTGAAGGCAGTAGACAGTACTTCGAACATGGAGAAAAAGGAGTGATCTGAAAGATTTCTAAACAAGTGTCTTGGAAGTTTTACCCCCCTTTTGGAGCCAATGGAACCATCAGATTTATGATTTGAGTATCAGATCACTGATTTTTCTAAGATTCCCTATACAAAGAGCTCTTCTCTTAGTGACAACTCTTCTTCTCTTGTTTAGCTATAAATATGAGGCATGTGAGAACAAGGAAGCACAAGGAGACCCCGAGAGACTGCAAGAGAGAGGTAGAAGGATACCTCACCAACAGCTTGCGAGGATCTTGAGAGAGAGAGAGAGAGAGAGAGAGAGAGAGAGAGAGAGAGAGAGAGAGAGAGAGAGAGAGAGAGAGAGAGAGAGAGAGAGAGAGAGAGAGAGAGAGAGAGAGAGAGAGAGAGAGAGAAGGTTACCCTGAGAGGCTACAAGGGATAGAGTTAGCTTAATTCCCTCTATCCCGATCTTCAATAAACCATCTTCTCTTACGCTCTTCCATCTCAAAATCCATTCCTTCTTTATTTCTCAGATCTACTTGTGGACGATGGCCCCCAAGTGAAGAATGCTGCATGCGGATGGCAATCCTACAACCAGTAATGAAGCTTCGGGCGAAGGCACCACTGTCTCCAACTAGGATACCGGTCGTAAGTAATGTATTTCCAAATTGATAGATGTTTGCTTTGATTCTCACATGAGATATGTTAGGCCCCATACTACTATGATACATGAGAATGGGTTATTGAAAATGATAAATTCATCACAAATATTCCAAAGATGGAGTTTGCGAAGTGCATGTATCAAGGGAAGTTAATTGCACCTAGTTGCATATGGCTTATTCGTTGATAGAGTAATTACAAGGAAGAATCAGTCAGGAGTTATGAATGGCATAATCGTAAAAAGAATGACATTAATAATTGCGCATACAAGTGTTAAGTAAATTTTGCATAGAATCACTCTTTGATCCCAAGGGGGAGAGCGAATATGTGATGGAATTGTTATCGTGTCTATTCTTGTATTGTTTGGGAAAAATACCATTAGTTTTTGTTGATTGATCAAATAACATCTTAAATGCTTTTGCATTAAGGTGATTGTTGAGATGTGATTTGGATGATTATTCCAAGTGCTTGTGTTTGAAGGTAAATGCATGGCAAGGGTCAGTGATGACAAGTTTCCATGGGAAATAAATGAATTTTTTCTTGGTAGATGATATCAGGCTGATTGCCTTGATTGTGCTTGATTCTTAATTGAATTAATTAAGGAATGATATTTTGCACTGGTGGATCATCTCCAAGGTCACACCATGTTTCAACCCAAGAGGGCACTGCTTGATTCACGGGCCAAAGGTCGAGTGGTGAAAAGGCCAACCATAGAAGTTGTGTCTCACTCTAGGTCATTTGGGGCCAGTGGAGCTCTTGACACCCCTTGCCTAGTTCGGAATGGAGTTGTAGACGTCTAGGGTATTGGAAGATCCTATTATAGATAATGGATGGAAATTATGGTGCCATGTGATTTGTACTGGGTACTTTTGTTGGACAAAAGGGATACATAATTTCTCTTGTATGGGCAAGAGACAAAGATTAATGTGAAGATAAGTTAAGGAATTTGTTTGAACTTGTTTATCAAAGAATTGCTTGCTTTGTTTTCATGTTTGTGCCATAAATTATGTGAACGAACCATGTTCCCTAAAAGGCCTAATTAAGGAAGTTGATTTTGAATGCCACACATAAATGTGATAGGACCTAATTAGATAACTAAGGAACGCCTATTGAGGGAAGCGGGTTGGCAGAAATCTCGACGGGTCTATCCTACGCTAGGGTGGCCCCAAAGAATTGGGAGCTTCTCATAAGGTCGACCTTTAAGTATTGATAGGTTAGAACCCGATTCATGCCATTTTAGGGGACCAGAATGGGACTATGCCCTATGGGTAGGGAGGTTGAGCAGTGCATCCCTCTCATTTCCCATTCTCTTTGAACCAAGTGTAGTATGGATCTACTTCAGATTGGATATCTTTGCGTAAAGTAGGATGTCCAAAACCCGATGCTAGAATGCTGTTAGGAGACCTTGACCATAGAAACCTAGATTTCAGGTTGATCCTAGTGGGTTCGGCGGCCGTGAACGTTCCATTGCAAGGTGGACTCGGGAGACTAGGTGACAAACCCTAAAACATTCCATGGGAGTGTTGGGTGGCAATGCTTAGATTTGCTTCTCGATGGACCACTAAAACATGCTTGGACAGCCGATAGGCAGGCATGTTACATAGAGTTAACCAATGTCTACAAGATCGGGCATCATAAGTCAACAACCTACTATCTAGAGCCAAATGTCAAGTCAAATTCACCAATCACATTATTTTCTCAATCGCCACAAGGATGATTATTGCACATCACCATGATTGGGATGTTTTCCTTACAGAGGTTCTATGGGCATATAGAATATCTCACAAAGCCATAATAGGATAGACACCCTTTTAATTGGTATATGGCACAATAGGATAGACACCCTTTCAATTGGTATATGGCACATAAGTTGTTTTCCTATTCAAGCTTGAACTACCCTCTCTAGATGAGTGGCCATCAAAGAGTGTAAAAATGTAGCCATTTGCATTTGGAATGCTTGGATGAGGTATTATGGTTGGATTTATAGTACATAAAAGACACATAATCCAGTCACAAAGGCTACCATGACAGCTTCATCAAGCACAAAAAATTCAAAGAATGAGATCTCATTCTAGCACATGATTGACACTTCAACAAGTTTTCTTGTAAACTCCAACATCATTAGATGGGCCCTTACAAGGTACTGGCAATCCTAACAACTCTTTCCAAGTACAATTTATCCATGCTTTCTAATGATCATTTCCTTATTAATATCTATCACTTAAAGATATATTTCCCTCCCTGATAATCACAATGGCCAATCCCATTTCCTCTTAGATGTCACTTACTTCTGCTTATGATACTGTTGATGATAGATGCTACTCTCATTTGGATATGGCAATATAGTTCTTATATCCCCTCATCTCCAACACTTGGCATTATTTTACTGCCCTTCCCTTTAATCTTGCTGATGTGGTGCAAATGGATTTGATAAATAGTGGTGATGAAATAAATAAAAAAATAAAGATTAAAAATTTAAAACTAAAATATTTAGCTATGGGATAAAAGGACTTTGGTCCTTGCCATCCACCTTTCTCCTTGAGAAAAGGTGAAAATATTAGCGACGGGAGTAGAGCAAAAGAAAAAAATTATGAAAAAAACAACAAAAAATTATTATAGGAGAAAAGAGAGAAAATCCCTATCATAACAAGCCTTGCTCCAAAAAAAGGGTGGCAAGATCCTTGGGATGGAAAGCTTGCTATGGAATAGATGGTGACACTTTATAATCTAGACCCTTTAGATCATCTAATAATACTTCCGGGATATAGTTCCAAAGCCACGTCCCTTGGTGCGATGCATCATATGAATCAAATGATCTTCCCCAATTTTTTATTTATTGACTACCTCCTTAGGTCCAACCTCTTATTATCAACAAATAATTCTTAACATCTCTAGTAAAAGGATCTTCATCACAACAATAGAGTGATGAGACTTATTCATCCTAACTAGATGGAGATGTGAGTAAGAGTTTCCCTTTGTATTTATCAAAACAGAGTGAGAGATAGAAGGTGGGGCAAGTAACTAGTATTTTACCCTTCAAAAAAAATCAAGAGGGGGATGTGTGAATTTGAGTGTTGCATGCATGGATTGCATCTCTCAATGCACAAAGCATGATCTATTCTAGGCATGGCACTATAAGGCTCACAAGCCTTCTATTTCTTGCATTGTATGCCAGCACAAGATAGGATGCATGATTGCACCATAATTTGTGCACAACGTATACAAATTTTATACAAGTGGTTGTGAGGATGCAATCAATGGGTGTTAGAAATTAGATTTCCCTCATGTATTTCTCAATTCAACATTAGCTAGTGGGAAGTTGAGTGTGACCAATCTTACTTTCAATCAACTAAGAGGTGAGGATCGAGGGATGTTATGACAAGTGGAGATTGGTATGATCACATTTTCCTATATACATATGGGACGAGCCTTTGCAAACACATGACATGGCACTTCTATTTTGTGCACTGCACTATAAGCCTCCACGGACTTCCATCTTGTACCTATGCCAATTGGGTTGGGCTACACTATTGCACCATCAACTATGCAAGTTGGCATACTCCCTCTAAGTCCTCAATCTTGTCATCTTCTAAACCAAGGATGTGACAAGGGTTTATCTTTCTTCTTTGAGTGGTGCAAAAATTTGGGATGTGCACGTGCTCTATCATTTCAAATCGAGTGATTGGTCTCAGAGTGATGCAAGCTTCATTGACAATAATGCAATAATCTTCAATAACTAATTTATCTCCTTGGATGCTCCCTCATGGTCCCTTCCATGATCAATGTATGACATGATGAGCCATGGTGCATTCATCGACCCCATGAATATCAATGATAAAACTCAAAATGGGTCAAATGTCTCTAACCCTACCCTCAACATCTACATGTATATGTCTATCTTCTTAAGTGTGGGGACTTGTAGGTAGGGTTGTCTTTATAGGCTCCTATTTATTTTATTACTTTGCTCATGTATAGGTTTTAAGTGTGGGGATGCTTCCCATGTAAACAATCTCTCTGACTTTCTCCATGGTGTTTTTCCCTTGCCTTCTGTCTTTTGGGTTTCTTCCCTACTTGCCTATCACATTATAACTTTTAATTGAGGTTTTTTATGGGTATTTTGTTATTTTTTCCACTTTCATTCCATCCCATGTGAATGTACATTATTCTCCCCAAAAGTATATTTTAACAAAATATACTTGTGATTGTCCTTTTGATTTAGACATTTTACCTTTTTATAGCACCCTGTTCCAAGCTACAATTCACTCGAGGATTTTACGTACTTTTGATCTTTTCCCATGGGAACTCATCCATTTGTTATCGAAATTGGGCTTTGACCTTCTTATTCTATTTTTCCCTTTGAACTAATTGTTTTCCCTTCTTAAAATTTCTCATTTCAAGTTGCAAATCATTTATTATTATTTCCTATAGGATTTTGCAAGTTTTTTTAATGATTTAAACACATTTCCATGAGAAAGTGTATTTTTTAACTTCAAAAGTTGGTTTTCATGTGATATTCTTATTTGTCCCTTTGAGTTGGAAATGTCTCCTTTTCATGGCTTGCTATTTTGATCTATGGATTTTCCATCCTTTTTTTAATGATTTTTGCATATTTTTCTAGCATTTTAAAACCAATTTTCCCTTATGACTGTGTCTTTTTTATGTTGGAACTGGGATCCAATGTCCCAACCTTGTTTTTCCCTTCATAGTACTCATTCATTCTTTTTACTACACTACAATCCAAGCTATGGATCTTTTAAAATAAATTTCCATTTGTGGTCTCATGTTGTGTTTGGTTTATGTAATCAAGTCTCTCATGTGAACGCCTGCTCTTTTATGCTTCATAACGCCTGCTCTTTTATGCTTCATAGTGTTCTCTCTTCCTCTCCTTCACTATCGACTCACCCAGTTACTCATGCAACTCTTGTGTGTGTGCTTTCACCTACCATAGTAAAGTTTTTTTAACTTTCTCCCCCCCACCCTATGCTCATCCATTATCAAACTCAATCCATCCTTTCTTCTACTTTTTCCAACACAAAAATGAAACAAAAAAAAATCCAATATAATTTTTTAATTAATTACTTTTTTAAAAACAAAGACACACCTCTCCCCTCGCTAACTGTTTTCCTCTCCCCCCTCTTTCTCTCTCTCTTTTCTTCCTCTCTCTAATCTTCTTTCTCTTCTATCTTTCTCTCTCCTCACCCCTTACCCTTCCTACATCCTCCATTTCTCTTTCCCACTACCTCATCTCCTTTCTTCCTCCATCTCCCTTCTCTTCCCTTCTTCCTCTTCTCCTCCTTCTCTCTTCTCTTCTTCAATACAAACCTTCTTCCTCCCTCTGCCTTCCCTGTTTTCTTTTGTGTCTCCCTCTTGCTTTCCTTCGATCACCTCCCAAATGTTGCTTCCTTGTCATCACGAATCACATGGTGGGGGAACACATAGTATATACAAGAGGAAGCTCATTCAATAACACAAGAAGAGAGAGATACCAAAACATTTTATTGCTAGTTTGTCTCTTCTTGCTCACACAATACAATGCACACAAAGTATTGATAAAATACAATTTCAACAAAAGTAGCCTACTAAGTCAAACTATGCATAATTGATTATACTAATTGACTAGCACTATAACTATGCAAGCTATAGGTAGATGCAATAAACCAAACATAATATGTGTCAATAGCCATGTAGCGATCATAATGACTGCTAAGTGTAGATATGCAAACCTATCTAACTAGGTACTCCATTATCAATGTCCTCACGTCTTGATCTTGCCATCTCAACACTCCCCCTCAAGCTCAACTACATCTCTGCAACTCTAAGTAAGCTTCAAAATGTTTGAAGCTTCTTTGCACCCACCAATGCCTTTATGAAAATGTTAGCTATATGATCGTATCTGCTAATATATACCATGTTGATCTCTCCTACGAGCACCTTCTCTTTTATAAAATGGTAATACACCTCAATGTGTTTTATCCTAGCATGGAACACTCGGTTCCTAGCCAATTGTATATTGCTCATGTTGTTATAGTGAATGAAAATTAGACCATGTTGATCTCTCCTATAAGCACATTCTCTCTTATAAAATGGTAATACACCTCAATGTGTTTGATCCTAGCATGGAACACTGGGTTCCTAGCCAACTGTATACTACTCATATTGTTGTAGTGAATGAAAATTAGACCATCGCCCTACACATCCAAATCACCTAGTAGCTTTTGTAGTCATACTACATCACATGCTATCATAATAGCACCTCTATACTTAGCCTCTGTACTTAATAAAGCAACCATTGGTTTCTTTTTGCTACTCCAAGTAACTATTGCACTACCAAAGAAAAACATGAATCTACTAGTAGATCTTCTATTAGAATAATTGCTAGCCAATCTACATTTTTGTATCCAAATATGTGCACATCCTTACTTGCCTCATAAAGAAGTCCATAATGTAAGGTGGACTTCACATACTTCAATATATATCCCTAATTGCATCCAAATTGGACTTCCTAAAAGTACATACACAAACTGACTCAGAAGTCCAACAACATAACTCAAGTCTAGCCTTGTGATAGTCATATTGATTAAACTCTTCACTATCTTTCTTAATATAGTAGGTTCTTCTATCTCATCCCCAACATCAACACTCAACTTTGCATTTTTCTCCAATGGTGTTGAAAGAGTTTTACATGCCTCCATATCATACTTGGATAACATATCTAAGCCATACTGCCTTTGGGACATCCATATACCATCTGCACATTTGATCACCTCAATATCAAGGAAGTATCTTAGCTCACCCAAATACTTCATTTCAAACTTTTACTTCAAAAGGCCCTTAACATTAGCAATCCCATTGTCACTATCATTTGTAATACTCAAGTCATCTACATAGATAACTAGGATGACCAAACCTGTATCACCGTTCCTCACATAAAGTGAATGAACTGCATCAAACATATATAAGCTAATGTTGACAAAATACTTTCTAATCTTGTTAGACCATGCTCTAGGTGCTTGCTTACCCATAGAGTGTCTTGTTTAATCTACATATATAGGTGGGATGCTCTAAATCCTCATAGCCTACTACCTACTCTATGTAAACCTCTTCTTGCAAATCACCGTGCAAGAAGGCATTATTCACATTCATTTGCTATGAACTCCAACCTTTAGTTACTACCCAAGCAATCACATATTTGATAGTTTCTATTCTAGCAACTAGGTTCAACGTCTCTTCATAATCTATGCCATATGTTTATGCATCACCTTCTGCAACTAGCCTTGCCTTATATTTGCTAATAGAAACGTCTCCATTATGCTTTATTTTATAGACCCACTTGCAATTAATAACTTTCTTCCCCTTAGGCAATTATGCTAGATTCTAAGCCATGTTGGCCTCTAATGCAGCCATCTCCTCATCCATTGCTGCATCCCAAATAAGCATGATCAACAACCTCCCCAAAAGAAGTGGGCTCAACATCCTCAACTAACTTTACCATATAAGTATAATGGTGAGTTGCATAACCCTCAAAACCAAATCTTTACCTTGCTAGACTTGCATACCATTGAATCACTCACTAGTGGAGCCTTTACATTACCATGTGCTACCTTGATTGAAGGAATACCAAGCTCATCATCCAAGCTCTCTGAGCCACTAGAGTCTCCATTAAGAACTGCATGGCTGGTAGATCCATCATTTCTATCACACACTTTCTTCTCCCCTTTGTCATTACCTGTAACACTAGTAGATGCACCTAAATATGTGGGGCTACTATCTAGGGCTACACCTTAGACTCCTAGGGCTGACTACTGTCTCCGATGATGTCTCTGGTTCAATAAGAGTCTGAGTTTCTTGCTTTTTTGTTTGCATATGACTATTATGATCATCAATATTATCCCATCTATCTCTATTAGATGCATACCAACTATTCATCCCATAAAAAGTGACATCCCTGCTCACTTGCAACTCATCATTAACAAGACTATATCAATGATATCATTTTTTCTGAGTATCCAATGAAAAAATATATATTTAGCATTGGGGTCCAATCTCTTCCTTAACTCATCAAGCACATGAACATATGCAATACAACAAAATACTTTCAAGTGTGATACATCGAAGTTTCTTGTATGCAAAACATTATTTAGGAGTCATAACGTGAATTACAGCTATGGAGACTTGTTCATAATGTAGATAGCAGTATGAATAGCCTCAAACTAAAATGCTTGGGAATATTTTTCTCAACCATCAATGCACATGCAACTTCTTCAATATGTCTATTTTTCCTTTCTACAAACCCATTTTGTTATGGGACATACCCGCATGTAAAATGTTGTTTCATCCTATGAGACCTCAAAAAATCATTGAACTCACTAGACACATATTCTCCCTCTCCATTTGGCCTCAAGCACTTAACTTTCAAGATTGTTTTTTTTTTCAATAGTAGTCTTGAACGCTTTGAAGTGCTCAAAGACTTCACTTCTTTACTTCATGAAATATACCCAGAGTTTTCTAGAGCAATTGTCAATAAATGTAACAAAATGCTTATTTCCACCAAGAGATACATTGTGGCTAGGCCCCCAAACATTTGTGTGCACAATGTCAAGTATATTCTTATTCACATCTCTATCATGCAAAAACAATTGCCTTGTATATTTTCCAATTCGACATGCTTCACAAAATTTATGTAATTCTATGACTTTGAATGCAAGAAAATCTATAACCAATCCTTTTGATTGCATTGATTCCAACCTTTACAAATTTGCATGTCCAATGTCTTTGTGCCATATTTCAATGTCTATAAGCACATCTTTGCCTTTAGCATAAATAGCAACATTTATAGAAGGAATTCTAGCATCCAAGGTAAACATGCAACCAACTCCACTTCCTTTTGAAATTAACCTACACTAATTATTAAAGTCTTTCAATAAAATAGCCCTTCACATTGAATCTAGCTTGCAAACCTTGCTCTACCATTTTACCAACATATGGAATTTCTTTGTGATGGATGGCACATATAAATTATTTGACAAACACTTTGTCTAACCATTGTGTAAGGACATATGAATATTTCCAATATGTAAAATTTGATGACATGAATCATCACATGGCTTTATATAACCTGGACTTTGTAAATCCTACATCTCTCCAAACCATTCAATATGGCATGTCATATGATGCATCTCAATCAACATACTATACATCATCACATGCCCCCTTTCTTGCAACATTCGTCATAGGCTACATGACAAACAAATACTCAATTTTTTCATTGTTATGTGTTAAAGATGATGCATAATTTCCTTGCTACAACATGCCACTATGAATGTCATCCTTCTTTTTAAAAAAAGGGTTGCAATATGACCCGTTCTTCCACAATAATGGTAGATAATACCAGAATTGTTAGAACCTCTATTCTGCCATCCACCTCTTTCCTCTAGAGCTCCCCTTGCCTCTAGAATTTCCATGGCCTCATGGAATCTACATATCACCAAATTGTTAATGCTTTGCTATTTGGGAGGCCATGTAAATTGCCATTCATATGCAGGTGTGGATGTTATTTTCTGTGTTTTGCTCATTCATAGTTGTTCGCATGTCACGAGTCATGTGACTACTCGAAATACTTCTTTAGTTGTTGTTTGCATGCTAATTTCAAATTTTTCTCATTCATTTGGTTTTTTGATTGTAGTTCATATGCGGGATGTATATGTAGCCTCAATTGTGCTACAAAATGAGTGTTCACATTCTTTCAGCTTGGTAGATGTGTTTTTCCTTCAATAAATTCATACATTTTTGTCATAGCTCGCAATTACAAAAAAACTTTATGTATTAAAAAGTAAATATTTAAAATATACTAAGAAAAGAAAAATACATATATAACATGAACTAATACAGATAGACATGGAAAAATCATTTCTTGAGTAGAAATAGAAATGACAAAAAAACAATAAAAAGAGAAATTAATTTTACTAGAAAACAAACCAATCCAGCACGCATGCATGCACGCACGCGCGCGCGCGCGCACGCACGCACGCACGCACACACACACACACACACACACACACACACACACACACACACACACACACACACACACACACACACTTGTATACATATCAATTATACTAAAACACAATGAAAATTAATTAATGGAAAAATATCAAACACAATAATAAAATAATCACACACATATCACCCCACTTCCTTTCTACACAAATTTGCACATTTGAAAAAACTCGAAAAAAGAAGAAGCAAACACACACAAGCCAACATGTAATCATCCTTTCCCACATTAGACATATAAACCTTTTTTTAAAAGCACAAAAAATAATTTTTAAAAATAAAATATACATTAAAAAAGCCACACATTTGTTTTTCCTTATCAAAATTCTTATTAGATGTTTTTTTTGTTCCTACAAGAGGTCAACTATTTGTTAGTTGTTAGTTTGTTCCTTTTTGTTGCAAATTTCTTGGAGTTGTGGGTTCATGAAGTCACATCTTCCTCACTTTGAGTGACATCAAACCTTGCAGGCATTCTATATACTGCTAAGTTTATTACTTTTCCCTCCTCCTCATGCACATTAACATACCATTAATTGTGACAAAATCAATAGGCCATTACACTACAAAACCAACATGAAGCACTTTAATTTTTAAGTAAAAAGAAACCGACCCTTAATCTTGTAAAATGAACCCTTGACATTTCAGAACATGCTACACCATAACCCACATAATTTTTAAATTAAAACAAACCCCATCATTCACATGTGCATGCACATACATGTTCCAAATGCAACAATTTGTATAATTAAACTTAAATCCACACCATCAAGCATGCATGTCCTTTATGCCACACATAATCTAATTGTAAAAATGAATTGCACTATAGAGACCCCTTGTCAAGTTGATTCTAAGTGGGGATGGGTATGTCAATATGGATTCATTGTGCGGGCTAACTTAAAAATAAATTGATGTATAATTTATCACATAATAAAATGAATCCGATTAGCCTCACCGCTCATCACTACACTACACATTAGGTTGAAAAAATATGCAAATAAGGATGGGGTTTATTTGTCAAGTCTGGTCTTATCAATCTTTTCCTATCACCTTGTCTTTTAGTCATAGTGGTCTTTGTTCGAGTCAGTTTGTGATCGGTCAGATCTGGTCAATGCTAGGGATGTAGTGTGCTTGTGATTTTATTTTATTTAATGTGCTTAATTACAAGGTTCTAGGTACATGATTGTATACATTCCACCAAGCTTTTAGTCGCATTAGTGCGTAGGCCATGTCAAAAAATTTCCATAGATTTGTAAATTGCTTGGGATTGTCTAGTCCATATTTGGTTTTTTTCCTAATTCTTTCTCAATTATGGTCTATTTTTTTGCAGGAATTCCCCTATTCTTCTCCTAGTTTTTTTAATGTGTGGGTTTAGTCTATGTGTCTGAATGGCATCCCTAACAGTGGTTAAACATGGCCCACTACGAGTGCACGATTATTCTTTGCTCTTGGATGCTGAAATTTGTCACCCTCAAGCTTTGGTACCCATTTCTAGCATCTTACAAAATGAGACTTGCATATGGCTTTGCCTTGCATCTATCATCTTTCAATATCAATGAGATGTTGTCTTTATCTCTCTCTAATCCACCACTATATGCATCTATTATCAATTGAGCAAATTGTGGAAGCCCTTCAAAAAGGTGTGTCAATGTTTGTTATTTCTTCTTCCTTATGGAAGTAGCTCTACCAGTTTTTACATGACTATTTTACGTTTGGTAAACTAGCACCTAAATGTCTAATCAAAGAAACTTTTCACTCCCTCTGTAAAAATTCTTAATGCTACTAAGCTCAATTGGATCAACATTTTCAGAAGGTCCAAAAAAATAAGCTTAGTAATGTGTCTTATGGAGCTTTTCTTCATAGGGTATCACTTTTACACCTCCTCTAGGTGGAGCCCATATCCCTGATCCTGCTTCTCTTTCTACACAAACTCTGCATTCAATTCCTTCTCCTTCCCAAATGCAAGAAGATTCCAATGATGATGAGCCTCCTACAACGCTTATCTATAGGAAGTGTTTACATCATATTCTTATTTCCATCCCTTCTCCTATACAAGCTCTTGTGCTTATTGTTTCTATTAGTTTCCTTCACTCATTCCTTTCCTACAAAAACCTATTGAAAGTTCATCTTGATCCTCAAACCATATCACCTTTATAGATGATGTTACGTAGACCTATGCTCTCATAGATGGTTTCTAGTGACCACTAGTTACTTCATGTCTTCAATCCATGTATACGAGAGTTTACACATCCTTACAAGACAAGGATTCTTTGACTAGCCAACTCAGTAAAGCCTTGGAGGATCTAGCCTTAGAGAAAGTTACCCTTAGTTATAACTATAAGCAAATGATAGAAACTACGACTCTCATGGATTCTAGAAGACCATTATCAAGGAGTTGGAAGCCAAGTTAGCTACTTCACAATATGCTAATGTTTCAATTACCAAGGTAAGAGATTCTATCCTTTGGAGATGTTAACCTTAGCTACAATATTGTTTACTGTGAGGGTGAGTTGTAGCACATGAAAGCCACTATTGAGTCCCACTAAAGGCTATTCATGAGTTACATACTAAAGTAGTTGAACTTTCCATTTATCAATGTGCTCTTGTAGTTCCTGCTATCATGTATCCTAAAAGGATCTTGAGAACCTATAGCAGCAAGCTAAAATTTATTTTGATTTTTTTTCCTAAGGTAGAGTATCTTTAGTATTTTATGGATTGTTTACATGAGGATTTTCTCCATTGTGATGAGCTTGTGTCACCTCCACCATTTTTTTGGGTTAAATATTATCAATAGTGCTTCACTTTATATATCTCTTTGAGAACTATTGATTTAGAACCTCCCACGTATGGATGGCACAATCCTTGGTTGACTGATTTTCTCAAATTAGTTTTTGATCAAGCTATAGATTACCTTGTCTACCATGAGACATACTTGCTCTCATTCACGTATCTCAGGGGTGATTTGCAAATAAGTAATGAGGAGGACATGAATATATATATGGGAGGTGCTATTCTTCAAGCAGTATTATATGTTCATTCTATCAAGCCAACTTTATTTGATGGCCTTTAGATATATCTTCAACAGACTTCCATGTTGAGGAGATTCTTGACACCCACCTTTGAATGAGAATGTAATGGTCTAATGTAGTTGATGGAATACTTTTTACAAATTTGATATCTAGCCTTTTTGTGCTAAAGTCCTTGCATATATTGCTATTAACCCTATGTTTATTGATGTGATATTTCAAGAACATTATTCCATGTATCCACCCAACCTTGTTGGTACTCTTACTTATTAATAGATTTCCTATCACCTTCCTATTTATCGTATTATTCTTACTTCTTGTTCAAATATCATTCCTATTTTATCCTTCACTCCTACCACAACTCCTCAAATTTCCTTTTTTACTATTTTCCCTTTTATTTACCAACCCTACATCTTCTCCTACTCCTCTTGATCCTTTTGTAGTTACCCCACCTATTCCATACACCTTTTCAATGGAATTCTTTTAAAAAGTTTTGTTGTCTTTTCCTCCTTTAAACTAGCATCCCTATCTCTTCAACTATCTTGATTTTATGATTTATCATACTTACCCTTCACTGATCCACTCTTACCCCACTTCCTCCAGCCACTAAATACATCAATCTCACTTCTCCAAAAAGCTTAGTATTCATCTTTTCCCCTCCCTCGTATTGTAGTTCTCGTCTATTTTCTTCCTTGGTGGTTGTTTGTTTCTCTCTCTCCCCTCTCTTTGTCATGGATATAGAAATTCAATCTTTAACAAGGCACCCAAGCTTTGAAATCACATCCATAGATGTGTTCAATTCATTCCAAATAGATGAAAGATGGATTCCTACCATTATTAGCAAAGATAGCTAGATTACCATGCAACTAGCAAGATGAAGGAAAAGACAGAGATGTTAGATCTCCTTTATCTCTACTTGAAAGGGTAGGATAAAATATTTTAGACTTGGAGCAAACAAGAAATGCATAAAAGAGGTTTTAGTACAACATGTGTTTATGCATAGAGAGTTGCATTTGGAACCTGGAACTTCAAGTCTTCCATTGCATAGGCCAAATTATAAGTATTTTATTCTCAATTATTTTATTTTATTAAGCTTGATCTTAGGTTATATTGTGACATTTTTTTATTTATTTGTAGATATCTATCCTTTTAATCTTGAGGAATGGTAGCCCATCGAGTCTACTATTGATATTCTTGATGTTATGCATGGTTTGATTGGAGAAGATCTATAAAAAGGTAGGAGAAAGACACAGAGCTCGTACATGTCAGTCAAGTATCTTGCAAAGGTACGATGTGAAGTCATCTAGGAGTGATGATCCATTGAAATGGCTTACGATGTGGAGCTCTCGATCAATAGCTTGTCAAAAAGTGGGTGTTGAAGTAGCTCTTTTGGTAGAGTCTACACATAAAGGGATGTTGTCTTGCAGTATGTTGGGTCATAGTTCATAATACTAACAATCTTTTGGTGCTTGATTGTGGAAATTATTTTGCATCTATGAATCCTAGTTTCATGGTGAAGTGTGGAGCATTTGTTCAAGAAGCGAGCAGTAGAGCTGCATAGTTGGTGCAATTTTCCAGCAGCACAAGAGTCCTTAAGGATCATATTTGTCACATACAAAGGAAGTATTTGACAAATTTCTAACTTCTTTTGTGGGATATCCTGTGTTAATTGATCTAGGACTATCAAACTTTTGTAGAAGAGGTGCTCATGTTTTTCCCATGTAGGATGCCACTGAGATGCAAGAAAAAGCATGTTAGGGTCAACCAATCCTAAATCCATAAGTGCAAAATTTTTGGCAAATGTTTCAAAGGTGGAGTCATTATGTGAAGCAATCTGGGATTGACTTTTTAGCAAGTACCAGTAATTCCTTGACCATTTTATAGAGTGATCGGCATTGTTTTGGTCTCTTGATGTTGGCTGGTAGAGGACGTCGAGGACGGAGTACCGTATATGGGACAGATGCTGTGGGAGTTTTCACTCAACCGCCAAGACCCACGGACCGCTTATTGTTTCAAGCGTTCCAAGCGAGCTCTAATGGCTATCTCTCACCTAGTTGATGTGGTGTCGATCCTACAAGTGTAGTGAGATTATCTTGATGCCGAAATGAGTTGCCTCCTCTCTCGCACACGTTGGTAGCTCCACGATCCTAGATGCTAGCTCAAGCATCCTCAAGCCTCCTCCATCTCCAAGCTCCATCCACCATAGCCGCGCATGCAAGAAAAGAGAAGAGAAGAGAAGAGGAGATGGTGAAGAGCTTCACGCACTTGATCCCTCACTCCCACACACTCACTCCCTCACACTCCCTCTCTCAAGAGCACACGCAAGAAAGGAGGAGAGAAGAAGAGAAGAAGACGAGAAATCTTGTTAGTCACACACCAAAGAATGAGCTCTCATTCACTTTTTGTATTTTATATACAAAACCCTAAATTTCCATGGGCACCCCTCCCTTTTTTTTACATGATCGGCCGTTGTGGCAAGGTCATTTCTCTATTTCCCTCTTCTAGCCTTATGTATCTATCCTATATCTGTCTAATATTTTATATTTGGCACAGGAGGGAGCCTGGCACTCCTTTACAAGAGTTTTTAGAGATTTTTGAGGTGCCTTTCATTTAAAATTGTGCTTTTTGCCCCAGCTTAGCTTTAAAGGATGCCTGCATATCTTTGCTCTTTTTCCCTCTTTTATCCACTTTTTCCTTTCTTTTTCCGCCATCTTTCTTCGCCATCTCAACTTGGGTTAACATTACCCCCCTCCGAGATGGGTGCCAGTCCCATGGCACTTCTGACTGCTGTTGGGGAATGGTAGGCAGTTGGCAAATTGTTCAGGTGAGGATAGGGCCACATGTAGACTCGGGTGCTTGTGGAGGCTTGGTAATGATGTCCGTCGAAGAAGCCAATTGGATGCCAAGTGGATGATAGAGGCCTCCGAAGTTGGTGGTTTGTCACCTTTTGTAATACCTGAAAGGAGAAGGTGCGGTGCACTACCTAAGGGGGGTGGCTACCTTATCTATAGTGCATCGTGCTCGTGCTAGTGGAATGGGGAGGTGGATCTAACCACAGGCAAGCTTGGGTGGCGTCCTACACTTGAGGACCCCATTCGTGCAAAGGGAGGTGCGGTACAAGTAGCTTAGGGTGACAAGTACCGCGCCTCCTAGGTATGTCCTGCCCTTGATGGGCCCTAAGTGTGAAGTGGGGGAGCACAAGGGCTAGGGGGTTAGGAGCGGAGCTGGCCGATCGAAGCCACCAGGCACGCCTAACTTGAGGACCCCTAGGTGCAGTGAGCATATTTTATGTGGTGCTAAGTGCTTCTTCAAGTGAGTTGTTTTGTCCATGTCCTTGAGTGATGTTCCTCTTGTTTTTCCTTTCATGCTTCTCTTTTTCTTCTTTTGCTTCTTCTTCTTCTTTCTTTCTTTCTTTTTGTCTTTCTCTCTCTTGTTTTTCTGTATAAGTATTACACTAGTAGGATGATAGCCAGTGCCTAATTCTCATAGTCTAAATTAGGTGGAGAAGGGGGTTGGATGGATTTGCTAAAAAATTGCAAGCTCTGCATGTATCCTTTAAGATTCATGCAAACGTGGAGTGGAGTGGTGGAGAGGAAGGGATGATTACATCTGGTGAACTGGCTGTTGTTCATGTACTCTAGGAGAGCTAGGCAAAAAGAAGGGAGGAGGCTAGCCCTCATCATCATGCAAGCCATGGCATAGATGTCAATGGCATTAGGTTCAAAGAAGAGGGGAGGCAGGCCACGTTCTTGTGGAGTCAGGTCTTGCTTAAGTAATAATTTAAGAAGCCTAAGATAATTACATGTAGTTATGAAAGCTAGATCAGGGCAAGAGGAGAAGTTGGCAAGGAAGCAAGTCATGGAGTCATCCAAGCTTTCTGAGTTGAAGATGAGGATGTGTTTAAAAGAAACAACATTAGAGTTGTAGATAATAGGAAAATCATATCGCCCGTGGAGGGAGGCAGCAAAATCCACTTATATCCTATGAGGGTAGGCCATAAATGTGGGGTTGTTCCTCTCATAGGGCAAGGTGTTGCAAAAAGCCATCCAGGCAAGCATGCTAATGTCGCACACCCGCCTCCTCCATAGGGGTTGGCAGTTATAACCTTGCAGAGAATGCAACACTTCGAACACTTTATTTTGCCAGAACTTGGCTTGTTCAGTTCCCCAAAGGGTGGGGTTCTTCTCTCTTTCTTCCTGCCACTTCTGTCCTAGTCGGCTACCAACCCCAATCACCTCCTCCATCACCTTGAGTGGTAAGACCCTCCGCAGGCTATTGGGCATGAGGAAGCTGAAAGTGAATGGCTCTTTTTCTATTTCTTGTCGCTCCTAAACTACCAGTTCTGCGTGGAATCCTGCGGGGATGTCCTCAAGGCATGGTGGGAGGGGCGTGGATGGCTGCATGACTGGCTTGGCCCTTAGCTACTTTCTGGTTTCTTCTACCAACTTTTTTCTTCTTTCCCTGAGTGCGGCTTGTCTTTCCGTAGATGTGTCGACCAGCTATTGCTCTTGGGAATGCGGCGAGGGGGGTTGTGAGATCACCTCTTCTCTAAACCTTCCCATATCAAACATCCCCCTACCGGTCTCCTTGTTGTGTTTCCTCTTCAAACCCTATCACATCAATTTCCTAGGGGGTTAGGCCGGCCAGTAACAGGTACTTTCGTTGATCATCCAGGCTCAACTTAACCTCCGCAGGTTGGGGTGGCATGTGCAGCCCTGTGTGCAAAGCTCTGCATGCGATACTGAGTTTCTTCTTAACCACTTCCAATGACTCTCATGCTTCAGGGCGGGTGGTGTCCATCAGTGTATCTAGGAAGGCTTTTTGCTGGGTATTAAAGCCTACCTGGGCGGCTTCTGCTTTGCTCTCTACAAGGATCTTCTCTTTCTCTACCAGAGCCATGCACTGCACCAGTGTCTTCGCCCTTCTTTCATTTTTCCCGGTCCATTCCTCGGCTTTCTTCTTCATCCCTTCCATGCTTTCACCCTACCTTTGGACCAGGGACATGAGTTTCTGCTCCTGGTCCTTTAGCTCTTTGCTCATGGTTTCATGTTCTTTCTTGGTCCAGCTTGTCGATCATGGTTTCGATCTCTTTCTGCTGGAGCTCCAACTCCTGCTTTCTTTCCTCGTCCTTGGTGGTAAACTCGGCCATAAGCTTTTCGATCTGATCGGTTTTTGCAATCAACTCTTCAAGTTGCACGATTACGAGCTTGTATTCTCTTTGCGTCTTTACGAGTTCTTGCGTTTCTTTCTCCAGTTGCTCCCTCTAACCCTCTTCCCTGTCATCCCTAGCCTTCAGCTCCTGTTTGAGATCAGAGATCTCCCTTTGTTGCATGGCTATTACTCGGGTCTTTTCGAGCTAAAATGCAGCCATCGACTCCTTTTCTACTGCCAACTCAGCCATAGCTATCTTCCTTTCCTCCTTAGCCTTCTCCAATTGTGAGAGCAGCTCGACGACGTACTCGTTGTAATTAGCTGGTGACGTCATTGTTGTGTGGATGGGAGTGGTCGAGGCGTCCACTTTTTGGTACTTTGGATATTGCCTTGACTCAGCGTCCATGATCGGCCTTTTCTACCCTGTGGCTATGGTCTCGATGCTCTTCCCTTGGGCCAATTCTTTGTTAATAAAGTACTACATCCATGTCATGAAGTTTGAGACATCTACGCTAGTGGGGATGCTCGAAGTGAGGGTTGTTGCTTTGGTGGGAGGCACCAGTAGGGTCAGAATAGGGTGAATGGGAGCCTTGCCTTTGCCCTTAGTGACGGTCGGTGGTACAATTTCTGGCACCTGTGTGCTAGAAACGAGGCCCTCCTCTCTAGGCAGGCTCATAGCCCCCAAGTCGTCTGCCTTGTTTTGTTGTTCGATTGACCGGTGTGTGGCTTCAGCCAAGTCTTCCTCCTCCTTCCGTCTTAGCTCCTCCTCTTTTTCAGTAGATCTTCTCTCCCTTTCTTTCTCTATTTTCCTAGACTCTTCTTCTAATCTATCTGCCTCCTATTTTTTCTTCTTTTCCCTCTCTTCGGCCTCCTTGAGGGATTCCCTCTTTGCCCTCTCTAAATCCTCTTTCTCTTTTTCCCGGCCTTCGTCGTACTTCTTCTTTTGTGTCATCCTTTTAACAAGTTTCTTTGTTGTCTTCTTGCTCCTCTTCTGTTCTTCTCCTTGTTCTTCACTGTCAGTTTTGTCACTGGATAACTCTTTGTCCTAGTGAGGGGGTGATCTATTAGGTGTTTCTCTTTCTCCTTCCTTGGCCTCCTGAGCCTGTTTTACCTCCTCCTGAATGAGGGCAGTCAAAATGCTTCCATAGCCAATGACTGAGGCTTTGGATGAGGCTTTTTTTCTTTCTGTGGTCTTGGACACTGGGGAATCCCCACTTGCTAATTTACTACCCAAAGCTAGCGCTTTTGCTACCTGGTCAATGGTCTTATGTACATAGCCATTCCAGTCGACTTCGTCCAAGGTGCGAGATGCCACATTCTCCAGCACATGCACGCTAATTCGATGCATCAAGGAGTTGTAGCGCTGCCTGGAGAAGAGCGCATGCACTAGTTTTGCTTGTAGATGGGCTTCCACGTCAGGAATGTCCTGGATGCTAATGTCGTCATTGGTCAGCACTTCTTCCTTCTTCATCTTAAGCATGGCATAAACATCTCTCTTATGCTTTTTCTCTATCTTTGGCTCCAACCCCAATGCCTTCTCCACCAAGGATGGGTTTAATTGTACCTACACTTGCTTGGCCTTGCCTCCCCTTCCCACCGTCATAGTGCCGCACTCCTGGTCTAGGTTGTACATCTTGAGGAACTCCACGAACTTTGTGTGGTTAGGCTCTTGTGCAAACTTCTCAAGATACTTTGTGAGGTTGCACTTCTCAACAACTCTCTTGGTTGTTCCCTCCTTGGCCACCACACCCTCTATGTTATGGATGGTTCAAAATTTGGTTGTAGGCGCGGTTTTCTAGGTTGATGCGATATTGTGTCCTTTCCTCCTCCGTGAATGGGAGTCAATGGGCACGGTCTTGCTGCAACATCTTTCATTCTTGTCACGAACCCAAGTTTTCATTAGTGCCTCCAAAATAATAGTTTGTTGGTAAAGAAAGACTCTATGTGTTTATTGAAGGAAGGCATTAAAATCCAATATAGTTTTTTAATAAATAAATTTATCTATAAATTTAAGTTTCTGTGCTATTTTTCCTACCTCACTCGTTTGCTTGATTTTCCTTGGTTTTGGTTTGATTCACCTTACCCCCCCCCCCCCCTTCCTTCCAGCTTGAGAAGGATCCTTCCTAGGATTGAAAGTTAGGAGGTCAAGGGCATCCTTCCTAGCAGTTACCTGCGTAGGAGTCAAGTATAGAAATTGGGATTGTACTCTAATTGCGCTTCGCGGTCTAGAGCAAAGGGTCGAATGCCGATTTGTGTGAGATATGTGAGAACATTTGTTAGGAAGTCACCGGAATCGACGCTGCTAGCAATATGTAACTCTTTCTTATTTAGTAGGCAATTGAGGTAGGGGTGTCCTTTGATGTGCGCTTCCATGGGCCGATCACAAAGAGTGGTTAACACTCTATACGAGGTTGGTGCGACGTAAGTGAGGTCGTACTCCACTATTTTGATTATGTGGCGCTGGTCAATGTTGGTCATTATTTGGCATCCTTCAACTTCCCATTGCAATCGAAGAGTGTACCAATGCCTTAAGAACAGGGATTTAGTAGCAGCAAGTTTTGATAATTCTATGATTTCTTGGTCAGTAATGGTGAAAGTGGTTCGTTTATCATAGGACGTGATGAGGCACTTTTTGATGGTTTGCTCCTTAGATATCTTACTAGTGAGCGGTTCAACAGTGGAGTTCGAGGCTTTTGCGAATGCAAATTCAAAGGTTTCCCAAGAACAAGGCATGGTTTGAACTTCATTTGCAAAGGGTTCTTGCAATAGGCCTAAATCCAAGCGATCATAGCTCAGAGCTAACGACATGAAAGTGGCATCGAGTCGTCTAATGCAATCAACCACATCCTTCTTTACGTCCTCAGCCAGATCGGCGGCCAGTGTTAAGAACAATTTTCGCTCATAAGGGGGTCGAAGGCATGTGGGCAGTTAGGGTTTGATAGTTGCAGTTGCGGGTGTTCTTGAGATTGCGGTTGGATCTCTTGAATTAGGACCGGGGTAGTAGTAGTGACGTCTAATGGACTGCTGCCTTCGGTATGAATCAGTGGGGTGTGAGCGGCTCTGGGTGTTGAGTCATGTGATAGTATTTGTCATTTGGGTTGATAGGCTTGTTCGACTTTCTAGGGCATATGTGCAGGTGAGCTTGATGGGTATGGGTCTTGGAAGTGCCGCGGCTTTTGGATTTGAGGTTTTATGGGGATTGGTGTGATTAACCTTGAGGGCAGTGTGCGATTGGTGCCTTCGGCCGTGCGGGCCTTAGGGATCCATATCTAGGCATTTCCCTCATAGTAGCCTTGCATATGCAAGAGGGTTTTAGGGACCCATCTTGTCTTGATCATGTGTTGGTTTCTATAATTGCACCTTGGCCTCCTAGGTTTCAAGTTTCTAGTGTTATGAGGGCGTGAGCGTTGAATCTTAGGCGACGATTGTAGTTGTTTGGGCCTCCATTGAAGCCTAGGATGTTGGACCTTAGCCTTTGCTATTGTGAGTGGCGATCCTAGAGATTCAGGTGGCCGAGCACTACCCCCTCCTTAGACTTGGCTGCTAACATCTCTACTGGTGGTCTGGCGGACTCTGACGAGGTCACACAGCCCTTGTTGAAGACTGTAACAATGTGAATGTTGCCTATATGGCGAGGTGGATACGCTACGATTCATAATCGACATTGCACTGAGTTTGCTTCTTGAAGGTTTGCCCTAGCAGCGATTCCGTGCCCGCGTCTTCAGTGTTCGGCAACACGTAGAAGATCATTGGTACAATCTCAGAATCAATAGAAATGGTAGCCCTGCACTTGCCGAGAAGTGCGTATGAGCGGCCTCCATATGGACTTAATTTGGCATTAGTGGGCTCTAGTGGTGGTTCGCCCAGTTGGGTCCAATGAGGTTAAGACATTGAAGTCTGCTCCCTCGTCGATCAAGGCATTGAAAGCGCATGTTCACTCGGCAGTGTCCGTGATGTGTAGGTATGCAGGTTCTACGGCTTCCTCATCCTCATGATCCATTTCAATGATCGTGGCTACTCGTACTTTGGCAAGGGGCTCTAACATTGGTGGCTCATGCAGAGGGTGTATGGGAGGGTAGTACTTCTTGACACGGCTGCCATTGAAGAAGCCTATGCCCTCGCCGTCTAGAGTCTCGAGCTCAACATTTCCAGTTCTGTTGATTGCACGAACTCTGAAAGGTCAAAGACCTCTAAACTTCTTTTTTTCTTATGCCCTTTAACTGAGTACAGGAGTACTAAGTCTCCCTGTTCAGAATCATGCTGCTTGACGTACTTGTCAAACCAGCTCTTGTGTCATGCCTTTTCACATATGAGTGCATGAGTGGCTAGAAGACGAGTTTTCGAGAGGCGTTTGATCTCAACCAGGCATTGCATCCATTCCTCCTTTCCTTCCCATAATTCTTGAAGTGCTATTCTCAGGCTAGAAACGAAGAACTCTACAGGGAGAATTGCTTCAGTGCTGTAGGTCAACCTAAAGGGAGTCTGGCCGCTCGACAGCCATTTTATAAGTTGTACGGTAAGCCCACAAGGTTGCCATCAGCTTGTTGTCCCAGTTGTTGCATGCAAAGACTACTTTGGTCATGATGTTTACAAGAATCTTATTCGTGGATTCCACCTGGCTATTTTCTTGAGGGTAGTATGGAGAGGATTTTTGATGGATAATTAGAAAGGTGGATAGAAGATAAGCTATCACTTCGTTGATGAAGTGTGTATCCTAGTCACTGACTACAATTTGATTAGACATTGGTTGCATTGGTTGTTGACCCACAGGAACGATGTTAGGGTTCACTACTTAGCTTCCCACATTTGGAGGCATCTGACTAGCCATAGGCATAGTCACACTAGGCGAACTAGCAATAAAGGCACATTCGGCACCACCTTCCGTCTCCCATTAGGGTTGGCCATCCCCATCCCTTGGCTTCCACTGCCATTGATCAATTGCAAATTATTTCCCGACGCCCGCGAATGGAATCCATCTTGAAGAGATCGACCAATCATCATTTGGATGAAGGCATCCAGAAATGAGTATTCCTCAGAGGTCTACAACTAGAAGTTTGCAAGGTCATGGAATTAAGAAGACCAGTCAATCTACAAGCTGCAGTGGAAGGTACAAGACTGTATGATGAAGTTAAAGCAAGGTTGTCAATGACCTCAGGAAGAGGAGTCTTACCTCCTTCCATGCCAGGAATGGTATATCCACCAAATGCATTCCCAGGGATAGTTCCCTATCCCTACCCCCAAATGCAAATAGTGCGGCAGTACAATGCGCCTAATCCATAGTGGCCACAAACAACAATGCCTCAAATGGTTTTTCAACCACAACAATAGTGGTCTCAAACCGTTCCTCCAATGGCAACTCAACAACAATGGAATCCTACCCACTGGAATCAATAACCCCAAGTCTTAACAAGAGCTCTGAATCAAAACCAGAACAGAGGACCTCCTGGATCAACCCAACCAATGTATGTAATAATTACAGAAGATTCCCAAAACCCTACTACAAGTACTCCAGGAAGTGAAAATCCGAAGGACTACATGTCCAATTTCAATGGCAAGTATCAAGAAAGAGCTTATGGATGTGATTATAGAGCAGCTATAGATGCTAACAGTGAATATCGCCAATATATACACTCATGCGGAAGGTGGGAGAGATGTGATGCATTCTAATACATGGTGTGGAAAGTGCCATCAAGAAGGACATTTAGCCATTGAATGTACCTGAAAACCAACCATTCTTGGAGTCTTCTATTCATACTATTTGAGAAAGAACCATACAAAGGATATATTCTCTATGAAAGAGATGCACGAACGAAGAAAGAAAGATGAGACACAAGATTCAACTTGCTAGAATCCAAAATGACAACACAGGACATTGGACCAAAGCCTAAGGATTTCGGTCCTAATTTTGGTCCAAGGAGGTTTTCCTCTCATAGTTACAAAGGATGACAGTCTGGCAGTGGTTAGGGATCAGAAGTGGAGTGTTACAAATGTGGAGTAAAGGGTCATATCTCACCGAATTTTCCAAACCCTAGAAGGTATGTGGATTACAAGCCCTTACACAGTTGATGAAAAGGAGAAGGCCACACTACAAAAGACTATCCAAGCCCAGCTCCAGTGAAGACAAATGCTTCTAATAACCAATCCAAGGTCCAAGAGCCTTCCTCCAATTTGGTGGAATTGGAGGTTACCGCCATCATGTATGCCAAGAAGAAGGAACCACTTGTCCATAAAGAAAATAATCCTCTTGCCAAAACAGTGAAGTTCAGTCTTCCAACAAAAAACCAGAACATAACAAAATAGAATGGTACATTACAAAGTACTATAGAGCCACAGAGAGCTACAGAGACAATTGTAGATATAGGACTGGAGGTCCAGGAAATAGAGGACGTGGAAGGACCTCCTCATGAAGAAGAAGTGCAAATGTTGCCGCTCCTAGAAGAAAAAGGGAAGATAAAAGTGGTCGTGACCCCATTTCCTAGCCAATTGGAAAAGCCTGTGGATCTTATCAAATAGTATGATTTGGTTAAAGACTTAGACACCTTTAAACCAAACTTAACATTCCAAAAGTTGTTGATGTTGTCTCCTAGTTGTCAAAAGAAATTCAAAAGCATCTTGACAAGAAGGTGTGGCCTAAGGATTGCTCCCGCAACAACAATAAAGTCCAACAGAGCCTTAGAACCCGTAAAGGAAGTGGATGTGGCTAACGCCTTCCTAGATCATGGTAACCCAGAGTTGGCGTGTGGATTGAAGGATGCTTTATTGCAAATGCATTGATTGATGGAGGCTCATCAGTGAACATAATGATGGATGTGACAATGAAGGATCTAGGATTGCAAGGAATGCAACCTACATAGTGGCTTATCAGATTGGCAAACCAGAGCAGAATCAAACCGTTGGGCATTCTCCCGTACGTAAAGACAACCCTCACAGGAAGAGACTATTGGCTGACATATCTAGTGGTCAAACCAAATTCCTTTGGGACCTCATACCCTTTGCTATTGGGAAGACCTTGGCTTTTTGAACCAAGAGCAAGAAGGTGGACTGGTTCAAAGGGACCCTAACCCTAGGCAGAGGACCTAATAAAGTAGTATTGAAGCCGTATGGATCGCAAAAAGGCAATGGATCCATATCCATTGAAGTTATAACCGACTCCTCTAATGAAGTAACAGATGGTACATCACAAGATGAAGAGGCTGTTAAACAGATCTTTCCCAAAAAAATAGAGGCACGGTCCTTAGCAGTGGGCATTGTAAGCCAATTACTGAAGGAAGTAAAGTCTTTGTCTATGGGTGAATACCTCTTGCCTGAACCTGAATTGACTTCTGAAATCACCTCTGACATTGAAATAGAAACATGGATGTACTAATCTCCCTCTTACATGGTAGTCATAGAGACAAAGCCAGAGACAGGGATAAGAGCAGAGATAGAGGCAGAAGCAAAAGCAAAGATAGAACAGAGAGCTTGTTCTTCTCTTATTGAGCTCCCACAGAGATAGAAATAGACTCTAAAGAGGACGAAGGTGATAATGCAGAAGAAGATTGTGGATGCAAGCTAGAAGGATCTATCCTAAGCACAAAAGGCAAAGATGAGGAAGAAGTTCCTGAAGTTCTTGAAGCCTCAGAAGTAGAAGATCTCTCTCTGATCAACAAAATGATTATGGTACCTTTTGGACTGATTAGTGAGTCATGCCATGAGAAAAGCCTTTATAAGAAATGGATTAAGAAGAATACGCCTTCCTTTGGCAGTGGCTCTTGTCATCCAAAGATACCCTTCCTTAAAGAATATGATGACGATGCACCTTGCCAACAACCCCAATCCTATAGCTCAAAAAAAATGCAGAAAGTTCCTATTATGTGGTATTCTTGGATGCATCTTCAGAAGATGAATCCTTGAGCTAAGAAGTAACTCATTCCCAACCCAAACTTGAAACCTCAATGATACACTTTCAGCCTCCTAAAGAGTGAGCTAAGCCTCCATTAAAAGACAATAGTAGTTCCAGTGCATTATCAAAAGATGAGACCACTCCCTTGAAGGAGTTAAAGATCACGGATCTTTACCCAGAAGCAGTGTGTGGGACATTTATCCATGAAGTGGAAGGAAAAATGCAATTGACGTTCATGGATGCTGATGATACTGTGAAGGTGGGTCTAAATCTTCCAAAAGGGAAACTAGTGTTCTTGTGAAATCTACTAACAAAGAACTTAGATGTATTTGCATGGTCGTACAAAGATCTAAAGGGGATTGATCCCATAGTATGCCAACACCACATTGATCTAGAGCCTGATACCAAACCTGTGAGGCAAAGACAGAGGTGTATGAATCCCAATTATTCTACTCTAGTGAAGACTAAATTATTGAAGCCCCTTGAAGTTGAGGTTCATTTATCTAGTGGCTAATAGTGAATGGGTTTCACCCATTGTGATCATACCCAAGAAGAATGGGAAACTTCAAATATGTGTGGACTTTCGAAAGTTGAATCTAAGACGAAGAAGGATCATTTCCCTATCCCTTTTACAAACCAACTATTGGACACAATGGCAGGCCATGAGCTCTATTTCCTCCTGGATGGATCCAGCAGATACAACCAAGTCCAAATTGCAGAAGAAGATCAATCCAAAACAACCTTCACAACCGAATGGGGAACCTATGCTTATAGAGTGATACTTTTTGGGATCTACAATGCTCCTACTACCTTCCAACAAGTGATGATGGTTGCCTTCTAGAACCATCTACATGATTTCATTGAGGTGTATCTCGATGACTTCTGTGTCTATAGCCTAATTCGTGAGCATTGGGGACATCTAGAGCATTGTTTTGACATATGTCAAGAGTATGGGATCTCTCTCCACCCCAACAAATGTGTCTTTGGCATCTCATCAGGAGTTCTATTGGGCCATATTGTCTCTACGCAAGGGATAGCAACAATTCCTGCTAAGATTGAGAAGATTGCCACCTTGACAACCCCAACTAACCTTAAGCAATTGAGGGGATTCCTTGGCCATGTGGGCTATTATAGAAGATTTATTGTACACTTTGCAACAAAGGTAGCCCCTCTACATAAGATTCTAAGGAAAGATGTGGAGTTTATCTGGACAGAAGAATCTGACAAAGCCTTCGGCACTCTGAAGCAGTGTTTGATTGAAGCACCCATCCTGCAGCCTCCTGATTGGATCAAGGAATTCCATGTGCGCACTGATGCATCAGTTGAAGGCCTAGGTGTAGCCTTATGCCAAAAGAGCCCCTCTAAGTTAGATCAACCAATCTATTATGCAAGTCAAAAAGTAATCGACAGAGAGCGGAATTACATAGTTTATAGAGCTTGAATGTCTAGAAATGGTGTTTGCTTTGGAGAAGTTCCAACATTATCTACTGTCAACTCATTTTAAATTTTACGTGGACCATGAAGCCCTATCCTTCCTAATGAATAAGGCTGATGTGAAGGGAAGAATGATGAGATGGCTTCTTCTATTCCAGGAGTTTGACTTTGAGAATGCAGAGGAGGAGCTGGATGATCCAGACCTCCATGATGCTTCTTTGTTTCTAGTCGAAATTGTCACCCCCTGGTATGCAGACATTGCCAACCTACTGGCAACCCAATAGTACCCTCCTAGCATCTCTAGTCTAGAAAGAAAGAAGTTTCTGTTAGAATCAGCCCCCTACACCCTGTTAGGCGGCACATTGTACAAGAACTGTACAAGAAAGGCAAAGATGAAGTACTCAGAAGATGTGTTGCAGGAGATGAGATTGGGATTATTCTGAAGGCTTGCCATGACGAGCCATGTGGAGGCCACTTTTCAAGAGAAGCAATAGCCAGAAAGGCTCTGTTAGCAGGATACTAGTGGCTAACCCTCAATAAGGATGCCCATGACTACTGCAAGTAATGTGATGCATGCCAATGGATGGGGAAACCCGCCACGACCAGTGCCATGCCACTGCAACCTATCCTTCCCTTGAAGCCATTCAAGAAGCGGGGCATCGAATTCATAGGTCCAATTGATCCCCCCCACTAGACGGAAGCAGAATAGATACATCCTAGTATGTATGGATTATGTTACTATTAAGTGGTGTGAAGCTAAAGCTCTGAAGCGGGATGATGGTAATAGTGTGGCCTTATTCCTGTATGAGAATATCATCACCCGTTTTGGCAGTCCCCTAGAGCTTGTCAGTGACAGAGGTACCCAGTTTCTTAACAAAATCATGGAAGAATTGACAGAACTGTATAAGATCCGTCATCTCAAGTCCACCCCCTATTACCCTCGAGCCAACGGCTAAGTTGAAGTCACCAATCGCGTCCTCTACTCGATCCTGACAAGGACAATTGCCACACATTGCCGTCATTGGGATGATCAACTTATAGAGTCCCTTTGGCGTACAAAACCTGCCATAAGGCAACTACCGGACAGACACCCTTCCAGTTGCTAGTGTATGGTACAGAAGCCATTTTTCCTATTGAACTAGAGTTGCCCTCCCTATGCGTGGCCACCAATGAATGCTTAGGAGATGCTAAGTCCTTGAAATGTCGTCTCTTGCACTTGGAGTGTCTTGATGAGATCCACAGGATGGCCCTACAGTGCATGGAAGCGACACAAGCTCACAGAAAGGTCTATCATGATAACTTTATCAAGCACAAGGAGTTTAAGGAAGGTGACTTAGTTCTCGCTTATGATTTCCGATTTGGCAAGTTTCTTGGCAAGCTTCAACAATGATGGATGGGCCCTTATAAGGTACTTGCCATCAATCTGAATGGCTCAGTCCAATTCCAGACAATCGATGCTTTGGATGATCTCTTCCTTATTAATGGCTATCACCTCAAGAAGTATTACCCCCCATGGGGATCTTGACAATCACCATCAGTAGCTTCATTATTCTTTGCACAATGGTCGAGATGCCTTTACCTAATGCTCTTGATAACCCTCTTGTTGATCGTGATGATGTGGTTCCATTCTGATAGCCCCTCACAGCCACCTTCCCCCTCCCCTTGGCTTCCTTTCCATCTGATGCAATAGAGGATGGCGAGGATGGCTCTGATAGAGGTGGTGAGGATGGCTTCCTTTCTCGCAATAGAGGTGGCGAGGATGGCTCTGATATGTTGTCCCTACCATTTTCCACTTTAAAGACAATGAGAAATAATAATAAAATAAAATAAAAATATATCGATCATGGGAGAAAAGGACTTTGGTCCCAGTCATGTCGACCTATTCTTCGAGAAAAGGTGGAAACACCCTCGGGATTAGGAAAGAAGAAGAAGAAGAATAATAATAATAAACAAACAAACTATTAAGGGAGAAAGGAAGCAATTCCATGTCATATCATGCCTCGTTCTAAGAAAAGGTGGACACACACTTGGACATGAAGCTGGCTATGGAGAAGGTGGTAACACTCCGCAGTCCAGAATAGCTAAAGCATCAGCAGACACTTTTCTAGAAGAAATTCCAAAGCCACCTCCCGTGGTGTGCTATCTTAGTACTTCCTGCAGAATATGTGATTCCCTAATACAGACAACATGATCTCTAGAAAATCTACAATATCAAATATATGGGCTACCTCCCTGGGTACGCCTCATCATCAACTCCCTAATGCTAGCAATAAACGAACGATCTTCATTGACAAACAATTGAGTAGTGTGAGCTTTCATTCTAATAGGATGGACTTTGAGTATGGGCTATCCTCTGTATTTATCAACAAAGCGTGAGACAGAGGGTGGGGCGAGTGGCCAGTCCCTTCCCTTCAATTCAAATGAGAGGTGAGCTATGTGAATGGAGGGTTGCATGCACGAGCTGGCCTCTCAATGCACAATGCAAGATCTATTTCTGTGCACTACACTATAAGGTTCCCTGGCCTTCCTTCTCGCATTGTATGCCAGCACAGGGCGGGATACATTACTACACCATCAAAAGTGCACAAGGCATACAACCTTTATACAAGTGATTGTGAGGATAACAATAATGGGTGTAAGGATTGGGTTTCCCTCTTTTATTCTCAAATAGAGTGTCAGTCAGAGGGGGGTTGAGTGTGACTGGTGTGTCCTCCAAACAATCATCGAGAGGTGAGATTGAGGGACGTTACAACACTTGGCGCAATGTATATTTTCCTTTCCCTATGCACCCACGAGATGGGTCTCTGTCATCATCACAGGACACGTCACTTGGTTCTGTACACTGTACCATAAGGCTCCCTAGCCTTCCTGCTTGCACCTATGCCAGATGAGGTTGGACACACTTATGCACCATCAATTGTCACCCTAGCATACTCCTTCTATCCCATTTTCCTTGTTGATTTTTAAACCAAGTGTACATTATGGGGTTCTCTATGAGATTCATCAAGTGATGTATGTTATGGGGCGAGTGACCGTTCTTTCCTCCCCATTTGAGTGACTGTGCGCTGAGTGCAATATCCTTCATCATCACCCGAATTCTTGCACCTTCATTAGCAAAACTACCTCCCTAGGTGCTACTACGTGGTCCTTGCCACGCTGGATGTATGCTATGAAGACATCTTGGTACCTCTTGCAACCGACAGCACCACAGAACACGACGTCAACAGTCAACAGCAATGCTCGACAAACTAGGCCAAGTTGTTCTAACCCTACACTTTTTGTTTGCAAGTGACGGTAATGTTTTAAGTGTGGGGACATTAACGTACAATCCGGTGACACGTCTTGTATTCATGTAGAGTCATTTCACCCTACCCAGTAAGGTTTTAAGTGTGGGGACGCGTCCCTGCGCATCTGTGAGCACACATCTTGTATATGTCATTCACAGAATCTATGTATATCCCATGTCTTCACTTGACCTTAATGGGTCCCTTGCCCACCCATCAACCCTCATCTTACCTTCGAGGATGTTCCTATTGTTATTTTTCTTTATATGGTGTTTTGGTTCTTTTCCCTTGAACACACCCTAAGTTTACAAAAACCCAAATCCAACCTTGCAATCATGTGTATCCCTTTAATATGTACCTTTTTCCTTTTTAACACCCCCTGTTCTAAGCAATGGATTGAAAGTTATTAATTTTCGAAGCAATTCTCGCACATTGGCTGTTTTTCCATGTGAATGTTCCTTTGTCATTTCAGAAAGATGATTTGATGTGACAACCCTGTCCTACACCTTCTATATGACATTTTTCATTTTTACACTTTGTCATTTCGACATACGATTTGTCCATTATTAATTTTTGCGGGTTTTCGTGCGTATTTTCATCCTTTTACAATGTGAAACTACCTATTCTCCTCGAAATTCAATTGTGAGTGGATAGCCTTGATTGAACCCTCTTCCTACCCATTTCTCCTTTTCCCACCGCCTTGTTTCGACCTACGAATTTTTCGTTATTAATTTTTATAGGTCTTTTTGAGCTTCGTTTTATTGTTTTTTACATGTGAATGCCTCCTAACCTCATCACAACTGAGCTCTGATATGCCAGACCTGACGATCATCTGTGTCCTAACATTTCTACTTTTGACTTCCCTCCATTCGGGTGGACGGATCAGGAATTTAATTTTTGAATCCCTTTTCGAGTTCGATTTTTGGGTTTTTTCCATGTGAACGCATCTTATCTTAATCGAAATTTGTGTTCTGAAGTGATAAGATTGTTGGACACCTTTTTCGACACATTTCTCATTCTTCCCACACTTTGTTCCGACGAATGGATTCTCCAATATTAATTCCCATATGCATTTTCAAGGCCAACTGAATGACACTCATAGAAAATGAATGCAATGTAGGCATAGCATCTGTCATACCAAGGTCTGCAATCAAGCGGCCTAACCAGATAGTCTCCTTGCAAGCCTCTGTGGCTGCAATATACTCATCCTCTATAGTAGAAAGAGTCGTACACTTCTACGCCTTGGACATCCAAGAGATAGCCCCTCCAGCATAAGTGAACACATAGCCAGAAGTGGACTTCCTACTATATGCATGTCCTGCATAATCAGAGTCAGTGTACCCCACGACTCCTGTATCCTAGCTGCCATAACAAATACACATATTTGTTGTGCCCTTCAGGTACCTCATGATACCCTTCACGGCATCCCAATGTTTATTGCCAGGTGTAGCGATATAACGTGCCACAACCCGAACTGCAAAACCAATATTTGGATGGGTGGCTATCATGGCATACATAGGACTGCCCACAGCTGATGCATAGGGAATCTTGGCCATCTCGGTCCTCTACTCATTTTTCTACACACAATCGGCATGTGAAACCTTCAAATGAGAAAGTAATGGACAACCAATAGGCTTAACATCCTACATACGGAAGTGCTCAAGGACTTTATGAATGTACTCCCTCTATGACAGATAGAGTAGTCTGTGAGATTTGTCGCGCGTAATGCGCATACCAAGTATATGAGAGGCATGTCCCAGATCTTTCATCTCAAAGCTCTTCTTGAGCTGAGCCTTAAGAGCATCTAGCTCCTCATGAGTTTTCCCTGCTAAAAGTATGTCATCCACATAGAGTACCAAAATTAGTAAAGAACTGTCATAGGCTTTCTTCGTGTACAAGCACGGGCCCATAGCACTACGGCTGTAGCCCTGTGATTGCATGAATGCATCAAACTTATGGTATCATTCCCTAAGTGCCTACTTCAAGCCATATAGACTCTTCTTTATCTTGCACACTAGGTGTTCCCTGCTAGGGTCTGCAAAGCCCTTAGGCTGCTCCATGTAAATCTCATCATGCAAGTCCCCATGTAAAAAAGCCGTCTTGACATCCATCTAGTACAAGTTCAGGTCAAGCTGTGCAACCAAGGCCAAGACTAAGTGTAGGGTGGTCATCTTGAACACAGGAGAAAAGACTTCATCAAAGTCAACACCATGCTTCTGCTTAAAGCCCTTAGCAACTAATCGAGCCTTCTATGCCGGCTTGGGGTGTCCAAAGGTACTTTTCAGCTTGTACACCCACTTGCAAGGCAAAGCCTTCTTACCCTGAGGCAAGGTAACCAAATCCCAAGTCTAATTCTTATGCAATTAGTCAAGCTCAGACTACATAGCCCTTTCCCAAGAGTGACAATCACCCCTATGCATAGCCTCATCATAAGTGAGAGGCTCTCTTGCATTTGTAACCAGTACATAATCCATAGAGGGTGCAAAACGGTCAGGAGGTCGTCTATCTCTAGTAGAACACCTCAACCCAGGCTCTGCTGCTTGACTAACATCCTGTCTAACATCAGCATGTCTAACATCTGGGCCATGAGCATCAGGTGATGCTGCATGCTATCTAGCTAGCCATGGAGTGATGAGCTGTATCTGAGTAGGTGGCTCCTCCTAAAAGATAACTCTGCGTCAGATCCCATAGATGGTAATCCATCTCTCGTGCATCTCCATAGCCAATGAAAATGCATTTGACACTTTTAGGATCCAGCTTATTGCGTTTGTCCTTGGGCGCATGGAAAAATACCTTACATCCAAAGACACGCAAATGATCATAAGAGGACCGCTTGCTTTCCCATACCTCCTCTGCAACCTGAAAGTCAATGCCACTACTAGGTGACCTGTTAATGAGATGCACTGCAGTAGTAACTGCCTCAGCCCAAAAGTGTTGGAGTAAGTTAGCCTGGCTAAGCATGCTACAGACCCTTTCTTGAATGGTTCTATTCATGCGTTTAGCCATACCATAGTGGAGACGGGTGTAAAGCACGGTCAACAGACACTTAATACCCCACTCATCACAAAATTTCTCAAAAGCATGTGATATATACTCATCCCCATTATCTGACCTTAAGCATTTCAGCCTTTTCCCAGACTGGTTCTCTGCTAATGCAAGCCAACGTTGAAATGTATCTAAGACATTGGATTTTCTCTTTATGGGATAAGCTCAAACTTTACGTGAGTAATCATCTATGAAAGTAACAAAATACTTTGCCCCATCGAGTGACTAACAAGGCATGGGCCCACATACATCTAAGTGCACAAGAGCCAAGGGCTCACCCTGCATTTCTTACCATACTTTTTATGCGTATTTCTAGTCTGCCTACCATACAAACAATGATCACAATAATCAAAATGCGAAGAGTCAAAAGGCGGAAGATACTGCAAAGCACAGAGCACTTTAATTCCTTTAAGGTACATATGCCCCAAACGAGCATGCCAAAGGGATACATGGGGGATAGAACCCACAAACAAAACATGATTCAAGGTAGCTCTAGATACAAGTAAGGGATAGAGGCTTCAAGACTTGGAACCTCTTGCAAGCTAAGGCCTGCCACGAGTAATCTTCCATGCAGAGTCTCCAAAAGACACAAAATACCCTACATCATCAACGTGTCCAGCTCACATAAGGCTGCGAGTCAACGTAGGTACATGGCATACATCATGCAAAACAAAAGAACTGCTAGAAGGAAACTGCAGTCTAACATCTCCAATGCCCAAAATGTCAAGGGACCTATCATCACCAAGACGCACAAAACCAGAGATGGTACGATAGGTATGAAACCAATCTCTACAGGGTGTCATATCAAATGACGCACCCGAATCCAAAAGCCAACATTGCGCTTACATAGAATGTGTCTCAGAAGCCTATAAGGCATCGCATGAAGAATCTACAAGTATGTAATCCTCATCTGCATCAGTGGCCTACATGACATTAACCTCTTCTATATTCACACTGGACTTTGCAGGTACAATACTGCGCTCAGAAGACTTTTCCTTCACTTTCTTTTACCTTTTCCTTGCACTTATCATCACGCATCTTATGGCACTGCGGCCTAATATGTCCTGCTTTCCAACAATAATGACTTCTGAGAGTCCTTGCCCTTAAGATCATTATCATACCTCCCATGTCTACCACCTCTAACGGTCAACGCATGTAAAGAGCGAGAAGCATCATTGTTTTTCTTGTTGATTTTCTCAATCAATAAAGCATTCTCAACATCTTTGATTTTCAACCCATCAAGCTTGTTCATGCATATGGCAGTACGAAAGACATCCCATGATTCATGCAAGGTGCCAAGCAAAAACAATGGGTGCAAGGTTTCTTTGAACTCAATACCCTGTGACAACAGATTCTTCATGATAGCATGAAACTGACTGAAATAAGATGATAGGGATGTGCCCTCCTTCATGTGAAGGTCCATTAACTGCTTCAGCCAATACATCTGTGACACAGGACTCTGATGCGCATAAAGCTCCTGAATCTTCTCCCATAAGTCCCATACACTGATTCTCATCTTCAACAACATTATGATAGACCTCTTCTGAGAGTGACAAGATAATGGTAGACTTGCATAGCTCATCAACTTCCATCCAAACATCAATATCCATATCCTCGGGTTTAGCACCCTTGAAACTCAATGGTTTAGTCTGCAACTTCTGCACCAAAACATGCCATATTTGGGACTTCCAATACCCATAGTTGGTACCATCCAACTTTGCAATGTTAAAGAGAGCCGTGTCTTTCAGATGACAGCCATATTGTTCCAAATCAAAGTAAAAATGCAAAATTGTAGGTTGTTGTAATGAGTAGAAAATGCACTAAAACCACTGCTAAAACTGGCTAAACGAGTGGATATCACCAAGAAAACCACGTATCCATCAAATATGACCAAGAAAACGTCAAACAGTAAGCATTACCCTCATACAAGTGCTCAAAATCTATAGATTTCACCTTGCTTGAATAAATGACAATAGTATGTAAAACTATCCCAAAGTAAAGCAATCACTTATACATATGTCACTGCAACTGCCAGGTAGCAAGATACATCCCACAATGCGTGTCAAGGGGCAAGAAGGTACCAAGAACTATCAAACCAATAACTTGTCAGTCAAGAGACATCTCATAGGTCTAGAAGTCATGCATGTAATGGGTCACGAGGTAAGAGAAGAAACCAAGCACAACCACAACTAATAGAGCAAGGAGCTCAATGTATAAACATCCAAGATGCATACAAAACTGACAAGCCTATGACAAAGATCAGTGCCTTCCCCAATGGCGTATCAAATCAGCCCACTATAGACTAACTGCAAACATAAAGCTCTCAAGAGAGCAAATGCATGTAACTGTCCCACAAGCTCAAGCTCAAGTGTAAGTAAAACTCTGTGTACATCCAAATATGCTAAGAGGCTCCCACTGGAAGTAAAGTTAGATGAAAATAGAGCAAGCAATGCTCAAATACATCAAGTACATAGCATCAGGCATTCCAAATCCCAGTAGGGTACATCCATAGCATAAGTCCCAAGCTATCTCAGACCCGTAAAGCATAAGCTTGAAAGCATTCAAATAGCATGTAATTGACAACCAAATGTAATGCCCAGTAGGTCCAAAATGCTCAAATATGTCCAAAGACGAAGCTCCAAGTGGCTATCATGCATGGGCAAACCAAGTGGTAACCATATCTGACCAAAGAATAAATGCAAGAGGCCTAAATGTCAAGCGGTGACAATAGGCATTAACCAGTCCAAAGCATGCCAACTCAATCCAAATGCCAGTGAATGACGACCAAGATGGAGCCTAATCCAAGCTCAAAAAGCATTCTGGAACCAAAAAAAAAGCATTTGACAATCTCCAAATACATCGGTATGATCATTCAAATCGCCGATAAGCACCCCGTATCCAAGAACCAATGCCGGGGAGTCCGAAGATGATCAGGAAGCATGCAAACAATGCCAGGAAGCCGGGGAAGGAGCTAGAAATGCCAGAAGTGGATTAGCCCAGCCTCCTAAAAATGTGATGCGTTTTGTGCTAGCTACTTCTGGGGGTTGGGGAGTCTTCAACTGTGCTACTGAGCACTTGGCAATGATTAGGGGGCTCCAATGCAGCCCTACAAGGTGGCAAATGAAGGCCAGGAAGATCGGGGAGGAGGCGAGAGATCAGAACATACCTACAAATGAAGGTGCCATGACTGCCATTGAAGCTCGAGTTGAAGCTCTTCAAATCTGGGGGGTTGAAGAGAATGCCGGGCAAGCTTCAATGCCTTTGCTCTGATACCAGTTAAAAGGGAAGTAGAACCCAGGCTAAAGAAGCTTGGCAGTGAGGGCTATGGTGGATGGAGAGCAAGATCAAAAGAGAGAGAGAGAAACTCATGTTGGGGTAAAGGCGCCTCCGCCGTGCCGCCCCGTGTATTACTACACTGACAGTACCCACCACTGCACACTGCAGGTGGTGGGCGCCCGTCACATCACTTTATTCTTTACATTCATTTTAGTGACTAGTAAATAAAGGAAGGCCCGGTCACACATTGTGACTATTGGAGTTCCCATTCTTGTCTCTCTCTTTCTTGCCCTTGCTCTCCCGCAATAGCTCGCGTGCAAGCTTCGATCCTTCTCACCTTTCAACTGGTATCAGAACTTGGCTTCCTCTTGCTCGAGCTTGACTCGGTGCTTCTCTACCTTCGCATTGACTCCCTTCACGCATTGGGTCTCCATCTCGGTAGCCACAGCCGATCTCCCGAGCTTCCGACACTCCCCGGCTTCCCAAGCTCCCTCCCAGCATTGTTGGGCTTCTTCAGGGCCTTTCCCTTGAGGTATTGCATCAGAGTTTGAAGGGTTTTACTTCAGTTCTCAGTTTTAAACAAGTGGAAGAAGAGGAGCAGCCATCATTTAAAGCTTCAAAGCTCCATATCTCCTTTGCCCTTTGCTTTGGGCATTCATGGCTTTGTTGTATGCCCTCTTTGGGGCCTCTTTGAGCCTCCCATCCACACCAACATTGCCACATGGAGCAGCCACTTCCTAGGATAGCCTGCGCTGAATTTGTGCTAGATTTTTGCATGCCTACTCATCAAGTTTTCAGCCTATATGCCTTGGCTCCTAAATGAGCACTTAAACAATGGTTTCTAGAAGGCATTTGAGCTACTTTGAAAGCCTCTTTAGGCCTTGTGCTTGGCATTGAAGCTTTGGGGCTGACATTCTTTGATTTGGGACTATCATTTACTGTTATAAAGTGTTGGAAATAGGGCAGCCACACTTGACATTGGCATTTGATGCTTATACTCTACTCCGGTTACCTTGTTTGATGCCCGTATGCGGCCTACATGATGCCTAGTGCCTTGGGAATGTATGCACATGATTATGCCATGATTTTGGCCTGAAATATTGGCTGATTTGGGACTGCCATTTACTGTTATACAATGCTGGAAACAGGGCAAACACACTTGGCATTGGCATTTGATGCTTATACTCTACTCCGGTTACCTTGTTTGATGCCCGTATGCGGCCTACATGCCTAGTGCCTTGGGAATGTATACACATGATTATGCCATGATTTTGGCCTGAAATATTGGCTAAAATTTCTCAGTTTTGACAGTCAAACTTGGCTGTAATAACAGTGGGCTAAAGGTACTTTGGATGCTTTGTCACTTACCTATTGGTACCGGATGTATGCTTTGGGATTTGCCATCATGTATCTGACATTTGGGGACGACTTTGAGCTCATGTTTGAATCTATGGAATGTATTTGAGTTACGCATAAGCTCCGTCTTGGTTGGTATTCACTGGCATTTGGACCGACTTGGCATGCTCTTGGACCGCTTATGCCTCATGTCTATGCTTGACAGTTAGGCTTCATACTTACATGCTTTGGTTTGTGATATATGCCACTTGGTTCGTCTATGCTTTACCGACATTGGGAGCTTTGTCTTGGATGTATTTGAGCATTTCCGACTCAGTTTGATCATTTACTTGGTTGCTATCGGATGTCATTGAGTTGACAGAGATCTTATTTTGGAATTATATATTGCTCGTTGGTTGCTTCCATCAGTTGCTTCATGTATGCCATGCTCTTGGGATGCGTATGACGCATTGACTTGGTCACTTGTCACTGGTACTTTGTCTTGGGTTGCTTGAGCCCTTAACTCGTTTGTACGCCTTTTGTGCCAGTGGGAGCATCTTGCATGCTTACTTGACCTTGAGCAGGGATTACATGCTATTGGAGCAGTTACATGTATTGGAGCAGTCTATGTCATTGAGCAGTTACAAATGTATTGAGACTTTGGGATTATACTCCGACAATTGGATGTTGCATTGAGTATATGTCTTGGTTCACAAGATGCTTATGAGCTGAGTCTCAGTTTTGGATCCACTTTCTTTTGAGCAGACACCTATTTGTGTCAGGTTTTGGCAGTTGCAGGTACATTTTGCCTAGATTGTCTAGGGGTGTGCCTCTTACTGGCAGATGCTATTTGACATCTCTCAGTGTTATGCTCATGTATTTTCACTGTCATTTGACTTTCCTTTGTCCTCTTTATGCCGGCTTTGGACCTAGCATTGTTTAGTTGACATTAGATCCAGTTTTGGGACAGTTTGCTCTCATTATTGCAGTTCTGAAATTTATTACAACAAGCATTTATTGGTGGACTGAGCAGTATTTTTTATGCTGAAATATCTTGATTTGGTGTACCGCACCTAGTCCTAAGTGGGCAGCATCTTTTTGCACACATTTCTCGCCATTTGGAGCTCATTTCAGCGGATTTTGAGCATTTTCTGTAGTAAAACAGCCAGCAATTTTACATTGTCTGTGCATTTCCAGCCTGTATTATGGCGTCCTCTTCGACTAATAATGCCATATTTAACATCACAAAGTTGGATGGTACCAACTACTCTTATTGGAAGAGTCAAATTTGGCAGGTCTTGGTGCAGAAATCTCAGATTAAGCCACTTCGGTTGAGCAGGGAGCAGCCTGAGACTATGGACAATGACGACTGGCTTGAACTTGATGAGCTATGCAAGTCCATGATTGTATTGTCTCTCACTAAACAGGTACATTATAATATATTTGAGAAAGCACAGAGTGCATGGGATCTATGGAATAAGATCAAGAATATTTATGATAAGAAAAGTCCGGCGAGTCAGATGTACTGGTTGAAGCAGCTTATGGATCTGCGCATGAAGGATAATGTGACTATGTTTGCTCACTTGAGCCAGTTCCATGCTATACTGAAGAACCTGACTTCGCAAGATATCACCTTTGGAGAGGAAGTAACTCCTCTTTTCTTGCTTGGGACTTTGAATGAGTCATGGGATGTATTCCGCACTGCCCTATGTGCCTCTAGTGCTACTCTGAAACTAAATGATGTTGAGAGTGCTCTTCTGCAGGAAGAGGTTAATCGCAAAAACTTGGATGCCTCTCGTGTTTCACATGCTTTGACAGTTAGAGGCAGGAATGACAGGAATGATCGTGGTCATGGCCGTGGCCGTGACTCGCAGAAGGGTCGGTCTAAATCTCGTGGAAAGTCGCGTGGGCGCAATGCTAATGTCACTTGTCATCATTGTGGAAAAAAGGGCCATATCAGACCACAGTGTCATGAGTTACGCAATGAGAAGCGCAAGGATAAGGGGAAAGAGAAAGAGCAGGAGAAGTCCTCTGATCGCAGTATAGTACCTGCGAAGTCTAGCGTCAAGATTGAGGAAATTAATGTCACTTAGACCGAGGATTCCGATGGTGGTGATGAGTTCATACTTGCAGCTAGTTCTTCTTATGCCTCACACTTGACTGAGACACCTAGTATGTATGCACAGTGCTGGTTATTGGATTCAGGTGAGTCCTTCCATGTGACGCCTTACCGTGAGTGGTTTCACTCTTACCGTACTATATCTGGATCAGTCAGACTTGGAGATGACAAGTCTCTTGATATTGTGGGCTGTGGAGATATTCAGTTGCAGTTTTCCATTGGCAGTTCCTTTTTGCTCAGGGATGTACGTCATGTACCTGCGCTTTCGCGTAGTCTTATGTCTGTAGGACAGTTGGATGATGCAGGGTTTCATGTCTGTTTTGGGGATTCTTCCTGGAAGATTACCAGAGGCAGACTTGTGCTTGCTAGAGGCGCCAAGGCTGGCAGCCTCTATCCTCTTGTTGTATCTGGGTCTTTTGTAGACCATGTTTTGGCAGTGGGCTCTATCCCACATGTATCACTTTGGCATGCCCATTTGGGGCATATATCTTTGAAGGGAATGAAAATGTTATCTGGTTTGCAGTATCTTTCGCCTTTGGACTATGCATGTTTTGACTCGTGTGATCATTATCTTTATGGTAAGCAGAATAGGTCTACGCATAAGAAATCGGGTAGGCCATGCATGAGTGAGCCCTTGGCTTTGGTGCATTCAGATGTTTGTGGGCCCATGCCGTGTATGTCTATGGGTGGTGTGAAGTACTTTGTTACCTTCATTGATGATTTTTATAGGAAAGTGTGGGCTTATCCCATAAAGCAAAAGTCCAATGTCTTGGCAGTCTTTTAGCGTTGGCTTGCTCTTGTTGAGAACCAGACTGGGTATAGGCTGAAATGCCTTAGGACTGACAATGGGGGAGAATATGTCTCACGTGCTTTTGAGCAGTTTTGTGATGACAAGGGTATTAAGCGTCAGCTGACCGCCCCTTACACCCCCGCCCAGAATGGTTTGGCTGAGCGCATGAACAGGACTATTCAGGAGCGTGTCCGCTCTATGCTTAGCCATGCAGGCCTACCACAGAGCTTTTGGGCTGAGGTAGTTAGTACGACAATGCATGTCATAAACCGATCGCCTTCTAGTGGATTGGATTTCCAGGTTGCAGAGGAAGTTTGGGCTGGTAAGCCACCCTCTTATACGCATCTCCGTGTCTTTGGATGTGAGGCATTCTACCATGTGCCCAAGGACAAGAGGAGTAAGTTGGATCCAAAGAGTATTAAATGCATCTTTCTTGGTTATGGTGATTCAGGAGAGATGGGCTATCGCCTATGGGATCCGCAGGCGCGGAAAATAGTATGCAGCCATGATGTAGTCTTCCATGAAGACAAGATGCACAGGCAGCCTGAGAAGGTGGTTGAGATCCGTAGAGTGATCTTTCAGGAGGAGCCTAGAGCTCCTGCACAGCCAGTTGGACAGCCTATAGCTGCAGCAGATGCTCATGGTCAGGGTGTTGGACAGGCAGCTGGGCAGGCAGCAGAGCCTGCAGTGAGACCGTCTGCTAGAGACAGACGTCCACCTGATAGATTTTAGCCCTCTATGCATTATCTTTTGGTTACAGATGTAGGAGAGCCTTTCACTTATGATGAGGCTATGTGCAGGGGTGACACTCACTCCTGGGAGAGGGCTATGCAGTCTGAGATTGACTCCTTGCATAAAAATGAGACTTGGGATTTGGTTGCCTTGCCTAAGGGCAAGAAGGCTTTTCCATGCAAGTGGGTGTACAAGCTGAAAAGTACCCCTGGACACCCTAAGCCAACATACAAGGCTAGATTGGTAGCAAAGGGTTTTAAGCAGGAGCATGGTGTAGACTTTGATGAGGTCTTTTCTCCTGTGGTTAAGATGACCACCCTACGCTTGGTCTTGGCTTTGGTTGCTCAGCTTGACTTAGATCTATATCAGATGGATGCCAAGACGGCTTTCTTACATGGGGACTTGCATGATGAGATCTATATGGAGCAGCCTAAGGGCTTTGCAGAACCTGGCAGGGAGCACCTAGTGTGCAAGTTGAAGAAAAGTCTTTATGGCTTGAAGTAGGCACCTAGGGAACGGTATCATAAGTTTGATGCCTTTATGCAGTCACAGGGCTACAACAGGAGTGCTATGGATCCATGTCTTTACATGAAGAAAGCCTGTGATGGTTCATTGCTTATTTTGGTACTCTATGTGGATGATATACTGATAGCAGGGAAAGCTCATGATGAGCTAGATGCTCTTAAATCTCAGCTGAAGAAGAGCTTTGAGATGAAGGATTTGGGACAGGCCTCTCACATACTTGGTATGCGCATTAGATGCGACAGGCATCAGGGACTCCTCTACTTGTCACAGAGGGAGTATATTCATAAAGTCCTTGAGCGCTTCCACATGCAAAACGTAAAGCCTATTGGCTGTCCATTGCCTTCTTATGTGAAGGTATCACAGGACGATTGTCCGCAGACAGATGAGCAAAGGGCCGAGATGGCCCAGATCCCTTATGCTTCAGCCCAGATCCCTTATCCGTGGGCAGTTTGACATATGCCATGATAGCCACTCGTCCAGATATTGCCTTTGCAGTTGGTGTTGTGGCACGCTATATGGCTACACCTGGCAGGAAACATTGGGATGTCATGAAGGGTATCATGAGGTACCTGAAGGGCACAACAGATATGTGCATTTGCTATGGCAGCTAGGATACAGGGGTTGTGGGATACACTGACTCCGATTATACAGGACATGCAGATAGTAGGAAGTCCACTTCTGGCTATGTATTCACCTATGCTGGAGGTGCTGTCTCTTGGATGTCCAGGGTTCAGAAGTGTACGGCTTTGTCTACTACTGAGGCTGAGTATGTTGCAGCCACCACTGAGGCTTGCAAGGAGGCCATATGGCTAGGCCGTCTAGTTGCTGACCTTGGGATTGATTCTATACCTACAGTGCATTCGGATTCTATGAGTGCCATTCAGTTGGCTAAGAATTCGGTCTTCCATGCGAAGACAAAACACATTGAGGTGAGGTATCACTTCATACGTGGTGTCGTGGAGGACAAGTCTGTTGACCTTGTCAAGATCTCCACTGACGAGAATCCTGCAGATCTGCTCACAAAAAGCCTCACTACTGAGCGCTTTGCCTTCCTCAGGAGATTGATGGGCGTTGGATGAGATGTTGCCTTTCCTCATCCCTTGTACCTATGTACAGTTGTACTGTCTTTTTCTTTTCTTTTCTCTCTCACTGGGGCAGATTCACCTTTAAGTGGGAGGTTGTTGGGGTAAAGGCGCCTCTGCCGTGCCGTCCCGTGTATTACTACACTGACAGTACCCGCCACTGCACACTGCAGGTGGCGGGCGCCCATCACGTCACTTTATTCTTTACATTCATTTTAGTGACTAGTAAATAAAGGAAGGCCCGGTCACACATTGTGACTGTTGGAGTTCCCATTTCTTGTCTCTCTCTTTCTTGCTCTTGCTCTCCCGCCATAGCTCGCGTGCAAGCTTCAATCCTTCTCACCTTTCAACTCAAAGTGGAAACTCCAACAACCACAATGTGTGGTCGGGCCTTACTTTATTCAAACTGTCACTAAAAGAATAAAGAATAAGTGACTGTGACGGGTGCCCACCACTTGTAGTGTGCAGTGGTGGCGGGTACTGTCAATGTAGTAAAGTGTAGTAATACACAAGCGGCTAGGCAGAGGCTCCTTTACCCCCAACACTTTGCTATAGACTAAGACCAAGATGATGCTATCTATGGCCTTTAGGCCTAGCCAATGATGTTTGGAGCCTTTCTTTAGGCCTTACAACTCATTTTTCCTCCTTTATTTTCGTCTTCTCCCTCCATTCCTTGCTGCCTTCTTGCAAATTAACCTCCTTCTTCATATTTATGAGAAGTCAATTTTTGAAATGCATGAAATACATTTTGTATCCACCCAAAACTCAAAAAGCAAGTCCAAATTGCAAAGACCAAGCCTTTGGTTCAAGAAAAAACCAAGCTATAGAGAGTTGAAGGCAATTCAAACCCACCACATCTGCAAGCTTGCTACTTCAAACTCGCAAGCAAGCCCTCTTTAAATCCTATAAAATATAAACAAAGAACAAAAAAAAAAGGTTTTTTTTCTATGTTTATTTGAGGTTAAGGTCATTTCCCAAGGTTCTTCCAATTCCCTAGCCTATTGTAACTCCACATTTTCATCTAAAAAATCAACATCCTAGTCTATCTCACACTTGTTCCAAAACCACTCCTAATTTGTTTTGGAGCATACACTCCTATTCTGTTTTAAAGTTGTGCTTCTATTCCACTGCATGATAAAGAGAATGTATGCCATCATGGATGATTCCCCTCAGCAACAAAACCAAAATGTCGAAGCATTCACAATTTGGTTGGACTTGACAAAAAATTTATTGTTTCAAGTGCTTCATTTGATTTGGTAGTGACTACCTCTCATGTAGTTGAAGCATCTCTTGCACTCATTGATCTATCCATTCTTCTCCCAAAACACATGAAAGTGAGAATGAACGAATCAATGACGGTATAGTGAACTTAGCACCTTATCTTCTGCTCAATAGTGCAATGTCAAAGCTCAATGGTGGCTCCATATCTATGCAATGGTACTCAGTCTACCTCGTCTACTGCATAGTTCCCAATCCAATCCAGAAGCACCTAATCCCAAGAGAAAATGTGAAGAAGAAGAGAGAACCCAACCTCTCCTCCAATCCACTTCTCACCCAAGAAGGGGAAGAAGAGAATAGGATGTGCAAGGAAGAAGCTTCACCTCTCAAGTTCCTTGCTCTAACACTCTCACTCTCAAGATGGAGTGTAAGTAGATAGAATATAAGCAATAAGAATAAGCATACTCTCAAGTTTGCACAACACAAGAATGAGTTTATCCATTCACTTTCTAGCTTTTATACATGGGGTTTTGAGTTTGGGCTTTCACTCAAGTTGGGCACTTGTCTCTCCTATTTGATTCTTGGCTAGTCTTTTTCAATTTATACACACATAATTATATTGCAATGATTGTCACATGAAAGTGAATGAAAGCTAGTGTCCACACCCTTATCGAGTTATTGGTACATGGAGAACAAGAGTGGGTGAGGATTAAAGTGTATTCCCTCCATGATAGCTCTTAACCATGATATCTTGCACCATAGGAACTCTTGGGTCTCAAGTTTAAATACATTTTCATATTTTGAACACATTTACATGCATCTTTAATAGCACATCAGAGTTCGTTTTTTGTGCATTTATCTACGTGTTTAAATTGGCATTAGGAGCTCCATACTAGCCATGCAATTAAATAGGGCTTTACATGCTCTTGTAGACACACTCGTAAATGCACATCTATGAATCACATATGGTTTTGATTTTGTTATAATGTGTGATTTAAATTAAAATTATAGGATTCTTTTAGTCAAGTTATTATTTAATAGTACAATATTATTGTAATAAAATTAAAAAAGAAAGGGCACCTATGTGTGGGTTTTAAAATATTTTTTAAAGATCTAATTAGGATGGAACTTGCAAAAAATAATTAGAAATTTGCTATTTTAAAAGTTATGTATTAAATTAACTTTAGATGAGTCTATATAGAAAATAATGAGATGTAGGAAATGATGAAATATTTATTATATTACTTAAGATCTCTTATTTAGAATTTAAACATGTTATTCGATGATAAAGAGAAAGATGAACAAATCATTATTATCTAGAAATAACCTAGTAAATGTATGCTGGTTGAACTTAAGAATAAGCTAGTTACACATGTAGAGAAGAATTGCTAACAATAGCAGTTAGGTTAAATCAAGACATTTAGACTTGGCTTAGAACCAACATTACCTTCAGTAAACATTTAAGAATATTAGTCCAAAGGACTTAGTTTATTCAACTTCTAATAGTAAGTAAAGGATCCTTTAGTGAGAGTAGAAAAATAGAATAAATCATAGCCAAAGCAAGATAGATAGCTAGAGCCCTTAAAAGGTAACTCCACATTTATAGAGAACCTTTAAAATATTCTAAGATAAGAAATTACCCATCCCCATAACTACCATAACTATTGATGTTCTAGTGTTGAGAAATATTCCATAGTGTAAGAACATAAAAGTGGAGCCATAAAAGTGCTATCATGCCAAAAAAGTAAGTGACACATGGCACAACTTCCCAAGCAAAAATGGTCTACCCATCGCACGTGTGAAATTAACCACGCATTACAGCAACGACACTGTCAACTGCAACATCCTTATTAATCCAATTTCTGAACAGCAAGATAGTTTTTTCAAAGACAAAGCTCTTTCTATGCTTGATCACACCAACACAACACTAACTTGATCACAGTGCAAAATTATTCTTCAACACAAGGCGACTAAAGAAGGTTTCATCGCCTAGCATACGCATTGAACCCTAAAAAATGTAAGGTTTTTAATCAATATGAGTGAGCTCTGAATCACTTGACAATAGACATCTAAGAGATAGCCCCTCTAGCCTAAGTGAACACATAGCCAGAAGTGGACTTTCTACTATCTACATGTCCTGAATAATTAGATTCAGTGTACCCCACGACTCCTGTATCCTGGCTACCATAGCAAATACACATATCTATTGTACCCTTCATGTACCTCATGATACCCTTCACGGCATCCCAATGTTTCTTGCAAGGTGTAGCCATATAGGGTGCCACAACTTGAATTGCAAAAGCAATATCTGGACGGGTGGCTATCATGGCATACATAAGATTGCCCACATATGATGCATAGAGAATCTTGGCCATCTCAGCCCTCTGCTCATCTGTCTGCGGACAATTGGCCTATGAAACCTTCACATGAGAAGGTAATGGACAGCCAATAGGATTAACATCCTACATACGGAAGTGCTTAAGGACTTTATGAATGTACTCCCTTTGTGACAGATAGAGTAGTCCCTGAGATCTATCGCGTGTAATACACATACCAAGTATATGAGAGGCATGTCCCAGATCTTTCATCTCAAAGATCTTCTTGAGCTGAGCCTTAAGAGCATCTAGCTCCTCATGAGCTATCCCTACTAAAAGCATGTCATTCACATAGAGTACCAAAATCAGTAAAGAACCATCACGGGCTTTCTTCTTGTACAAGCACGGATCCATAGCACTGCGGATGTAGCCCTGTGACTACATGAATGCATCAAACTTATGGTACCATTCCCTAGGTGTCTGCTTCAAGCCATATATACTCTTCTTTAGCTTGCACACTAGGTGCTCCTTGCTAGGGTCTACAAAGCCCTTAGGCTACTTCATGTAAATCTCATCATGCAAGTCCATATGTAAAAAAGTCCTCTTGACATCCATCTGGTACAAGTCTAGGTCAAGCTGGGCAACCAAGGCCAAGACTAAGTGTAGGGTGGTCATCTTGAACACAGGAGAAAAGACTTCATCAAAGTCAACACCATGCTCCTGCTTAAAGCCCTTAGCAATTAATCGAGCCTTCTATGCCGGCTTCGGGTGTCTAGGGGTACTTTTCAGCGTGTACACCCACTTGCATGGCAAAGCCTTCTTACCCTGAGGCAAGGAAACCAGATCCCAAGTCTAATTCGTACGCAATGAGTCAAGCTTAGACTACATAGCCCTCTCCCAAGAGTGACAATCACCCGCATAGCCTCACATAAGTGAGAGGCTTTTCTGCATCTGTAACTAGTACATAATCCATAGAGGGTGCAAAACGGTCAGGAGGTCATCTATCTCTAGTGGAACGCCTCAACCTAGGCTCTGCTGCCTAACCAACATCATGTCTAACATCAACATGTTTAGCATCCGAGCCATCAGCATCAGGTGATGCTGCACACTGTCTAACTGGCTGTGGAGTGGGCACGAGAGCAGGTGGCTCCTCCTGAAAGATAACTCTGCGTACCTCAACCACTTTCTCAAGTTGCATATGCATTTTATCCTCATGAAAGATGACATCATGGCTGTGGATCACTTTCTGTGCCTGCAAATGCCATAGATGATAACCCATCTCTCCTGCATCTCCATAGCCAATGAAAATGCATTTGACACTTTTAGGATCCAACTTATTGCGTTTGACCTTGGGCACATGGCAGAATGCCTCACATCCAAAGATATGCAAATGATCATAAGAGGGGGGCTTGGCTGCCGAGATTTCCTCTAAAACCTGAAAGTCAATGCCACTACTGCTAGGCGACCTGTTAATGAGATGCACTACAGTAGTAACTGCCTCATCCCAAAAGTGCTGCGGTAAGTTAGCCTGGCTAAGCATGCTATGGACCCTTTCCTGAATAGTCCTATTTATGCGTTCAGTCACACCATTCTAGGGAGGGGTGTAAGGGGTGCTCAACTTATGCTTAATATCCTGCTCATCATAAAATTGCTCAAAAGCACGTGATACATGCTCACCCCCATTATCTAACCTTAGGCATTTTAGCCCATTCCCAAACTCGTTCGCTACTAAAGCAAGCCAACGTTGAAATGTGTCTCAGACATCAAATTTTCTCTTTATGGGATAATCCCAAACCTTACGTGAGTAATCATCTATGAAAGCAACAAAATACTTTGCCCCACTGAGTGACTAACAGGGCATGGGCCCACATACATCTAAGTGCGCAAGAGCCAAGGGCTCACTTATGTGTTTCTTACTAGAATTTTTATGGGTATTTCTAGTTTGCCTACCATACAAACAATGATCACAAGAATTAAAATGCGAAGAGACAAAAGGCAAAAGATACTGCAAAGCACGGAGCATTTTCATTCCTTTAAGGGACATATTCCCCAAATGAGCATGCTAGAGGGATACATGGGGGATAGAACCCATAGAAAAAACATGATTTAATGTAGCTCCAGATACAAGTAAGGGATAGAGGTTGCCAGACTTGGCACCTCTTGCAAGCACAAGCCTACCACGAGTAATCTTCCATGCAGAGTCTCCAAAAGATACAAAATACCCTACATCATCAACCTGTCTAGTTGACATAAGGCTGCGAGTCAACGCAAGTACATGGCGTACATCATGCAAAACAAAAGAACTACTAGAAGGAAACTACAGCCTAACATCTCCAATGCCCATAATGTCAAGAAACCTGTCATCACCAAGACGCACAGAACCAGAGATGGTATGATAGGTGTGAAACCAATCTCTACAGGGTGTCACATGAAATGACGTAGAGAACCAGAGATGGTACGATAGGTGTGAAACCAATCTCTACAGGGTGTCACATGAACCAGAGATGGAACAATACAGGGTGTCACATGAAATGACGCACCCAAATCCAAAATCCAACACTGCGCATACATAGAATGTGTCTCAAAAGCCTGTAAGGCATCGCATGAAGAAGCTATGAGTATGTAATCCTCATCTGAATCAAAGGCCTGCAGACATTAACCTCTTATGTCTTCACACTGGACTTTGCAGCTGGGCTTAGAAGACTTTTCTTGCACTTTCTCTTTTCCCTTTTCCTTGTGCTTATCATCACGCATCTTATGGCATTGCGGCTTAATATGTCCTGCTTTCCCACAATAATGACAGGTGAGATCAGACTTCCGTCCACGGGACTTACTGTGGAAACGTGACTTTGACCTAGACTTTTGAGGGTCCCTATCCTTATGATCATTTTCATACCTGCCATGTCTACCACCTCTAACGGTCAATGCATGTGAAGAGCGGGAAGCATCATTCTTTCTCCTCTTGATTTCCTCAGTCAATAAAGGACTCTCAACATCTTTGATTTTCAGCCCATCAAGCTTGTTCGTGCATATGGTAGTACGGAAACATCCCATGATTTAAGCAAGGTGCCAAGCAGAAACAACGGGTGCAAGTTGTCTTTGAACTCAATGCCCTATGACAACAGATTCTTCATGATAGCATGAAACTGGCTGAAATGAGATGATAGGGATGTCCCCTCCTTCATGCAAAGGTCTATTAATTGCTTATGCCCTATGACAACAGATTCTTCATGATAGCATGAAACTGACTGAAATGGGATGATAAGGATGTCCCCTCCTTCATGCAAAGATCCATTCATTGCTTCAGCTAATACATCTGTGATGCAAGACTCTGATGCGCATAAAGCTCTTGAATCTTCTCCCATAAGTCCCATGCACTCTGATTCTCATCTTCAACAACATTATGATGGGCCTCTTCTGAGAGTGACAAGATAAAGGTAGAATTGCATAGCTCATCAACTTCCATCCAAACATCATCATCCATATCCTCGGGTTTAACAGCTTTGAAATGCAAGGTTTTAATCTGTAACTTCTACACCAAAACCTGCCATATTTGGGACTTCCAATACCCATAGTTGGTACCATCCAACTTGGCAATGTTATAGAGAGCTGTGTCTTTCAGATGACCACCAGTCATACTGTTCCAAATCAAAGTAAAAATGCAAAATTGTAGGTTGTTGTAATGAGTAGAAAATGCACTAAAACCACTACTAAAATTGGCTGAAAGAGTGGATATCACCAAGAAAACCACCTATCCATCAAATATGACCAAGAGAATGTCAAACAATAAGCATTACCCTCATACAAGTGCTCAAAATCTGCAGATTTCACCTTGCTCGAATAAATGACAATAGGATGTAAAACTATCCCAAAGTAAAGCAATCGCTTATACATATGTCACTGCAACTGCCAGGTAGCAAGATACATCCAACAATGAGTGTCAAGGGGCAAGAAGGTACCAAGAACTATCAAACCAATAACTTGTCAGTCAAGAGACATCTCATAGGTCTAGAAGTCATGCATGTAATGGGTCGCGGGCTAAGAGAAGAAACCAAGCACAACCGCAACTAATAGAGCAAGGAGCTCAATGTATAACCATCCAAGATGCATAGAAAACTGACAAACCTATGACAAAGATCAGTGCCTTCCCCAATGGCGTATCAAATCAGCCCACTATAGACTAACTGCAAACATAAAGCTCTCAAGAGAGCAAATGCATGTAACTGTCCCACAAGCTCAAGCTCAAGTGTAAGTAAAACTATGTGTACATCCGAATATTGCAAGAGGCTCCCAATGGAAGTAAAGTCAAATGCAAATAGAGTAAGCAACACTCAAATACATCTAGTACATAGCATTAGACATTCCAAATCCCAATAGGGTACATCCGGAGCATAAATCCCAAGCTATCTCAGACCCCTAAAGCATAAGCCTGAAAGCAGTCAAATACCATGTAACTGACAACCAAATGTAATGCCCAGTAGGTCCAAAATGCTCAAATACATCCAAAGACGAAGCTCCAAGTGGCTTTCAAGCATGGGCAAACCAAGGGGCATCCATATCTGACCAAAGCATAAATGCAAGAAGCCTAAATGTCAAGCAGTGACAATAGGCATAAACCAATCCAAAGCATGCCAACTGAAGCCAAATGCTAGTCAATGACAACCAAGTCGGAGCCTAGATGGATTGAGCCTCCACAACTTGTGCCTATCTCCCTTCCATTGCATGTTTATGTTGATTCTTTTCATTTGATATTAGAGTGAGAGTGAAGAATCAAATTGAGGAGTGCATCAAATGAGGTTTGTTTCCCGCAAGTAAATCAACTACAAATCTTCAAGTAATCAGCCCCAAATAGGTACTCAAATGGAAAGAGCTATTGGAGCTTGATTTTGGGGCTCTATTGTCCACATTGGATGCATTTTAGGAAGCCATTGAAGGCTGAAGACATTGAAATATAGTAAGGTTTCAGTTTGGTTTGAACAAGGCCTACTTAACTAGGGGGACTGCTTGAGGACTGCTTGAGGCCAGAAGAACAAGGATAGCTTGCTGAAACACATGGCTTTCTTGTTGGAGAAGCAAGGGGTTTATGTCTATCCAAAGAGGAGGAGTTATTCAGTTTTGAGTTTTGAGCTAGAATGGGGGACTTTAGGTCTACGACTTGATCAAGTAGGACAATAACATATTGTTGATTGATTTGAATTGCATGAAAACATACTCCTCCAGGCCTCGCACAATTGAGCAATGGTAGTGAAACACTATCATTGTGGTCATGATTATCTCTTTCTTATTGCTTTTAGCCTTAATGAAAGGTTAAGCCACCACCACCGTCGACCCCCCAGACGCCAAATAACTTCTTTCACACTATGATAAATTAAACTAGTTCAAGTAACCTCTATTCACACTAGAGCCTCTATGGAACTAGTTATTTTGGAAATTTTCTTTCACATTGAGCTTGCTTTGAAATAGTTAGATTAGAATCGGTCCATACATCCATGTGCTCACATTATAAAAGAAGGAAAATAATTATTTTAATCAAGGGAAAAATTGCTATTTTTATGCAACTTTCACGTGTCATTTTGGAGTGCAAAAAACTACATTAAAGTTCCAAGAAAAGTACCGTGCATTGAGCATTTTTTGGACATAAATTTTGGATTTTTTAAAAAAAATAGAGAAATTTGTCATTGTTTGGCTCATATTTTGATGGTTTTTTGTGTCATACAGGCACTGTCATTTGAGCTCCATATAAATGTTTCTTGTTGGACAAGAGATGTATCTCATGTGGGTTATGTTGTATTGATGTTTTGACATCAATTGGAAATATATATCAATCTTGAATCATCTAGCTTTATTTAACATGCAAAATTTTGGTCCATTTTGATGCTTGTGGTCCTAGAACTCATGTGGATTATGCTTAGTTGACGTGTACTTCCTGTTAGTGATTTGGCACATTGTACAATATTCATTTTTTGAAATTATAGTAGTCATAATTTTGGAAACTACACAAATACCATAGATTCTTGGGAACAAGTTGAGAAATGAGAACTTTAGTGTTTGATCCTATTACATGGAAAATTTTCCTATGGGAAGAGGTCTTTGGGACCTAGTAATAGGTGAGTATGCATGTCTTGTGCTCCCTGAGGAGCTAGTAGAGGAACAGGAGAAGGCCTATAAGGATTGGACATGTAAAAACAAGAAGGTACTATATTGAATTTCCATATGCATTTCAGATACCTTGATTCTGCACATTAAAAAGGCAAGTACATGTAAGGGTGCATGGGCGATAATTGAACAGATGCATGGCACTTTTACAAAGGCAATAAAGATAGAGTTGAAACAAAGGCCACATGTGGATGGTGTAAAAATTGGAGCATTAGTGATTATGTTGTAGAGAGTAAGTAGATATAGAGGATCTTGCTTTGATTAATGCACCACTTGATGATGACTTGGTCTCAATCACTTTCAATTGACTTGGCCCTGCATATAAGTCCTTGGACACTTCTATTTCAGTCCAAAATGTGGATCTATGCCTGAATGTGAGGAGTTCATTGCTATATTACTCATAAAAGATAAAGTTTGGGCTTAATGCATCCAACAAATGTGGGAAAACACTAGTGGTGATAGTGTCTTTTATCATCAGAGAGGCAGTGTTAGTCCTTTTAAAGATGGAGGATCTTCTTATGGTTGAGAAAATGCCTTTACTCATGGTCATAGCTCTTATGAATGTGGATATTTTATGCCTAGATATGTAGGGGGAGACCTTTCTCTAGAGGCAAAGGATGGTCTAGTCACATAGAGATGATGCATGCCATTATTGTAGATAGTTTGGTCATTATGAGAAGGAATGCTATTATAAGTAGAATGTTATATCTTGAGGTTGTGGAAGGACTTAGTATGGATAGAATGCAAGTGGTTATGGAGGTCCAGGTTATGCCTCTAGAGGTGGATCAACTAGAGGACATTAGTTTGCCATGGAGCATGTACTCTCGGTAGACTATGACTCATCCACCTAGTGATGAGAATTGGTTCTTAGATTTGAGGACTATGAACCACATGACACATCATGAATAACGATTTGACAAGAAGCAAGAAATGCATAGTGAAGAATATGTAACACTAGAAATGATATACTACATAAAATTATGCATATTGGTAGTCTTCCATTGGTCACTAGAGATGGGATTGAGAATAAACTTGGAGGTGTATTGTATGTGCCTACTATAGCAAAAAAACCTTATTCTAATGAAAAAAAGGTTGATCAAGGCTTGCAAGTCAAGTTTAACAAGTTTGGTTTGAAGGGCACTGAGGTATGTGAAGAAGACTGTGAGTTTTGACTTGTTTTATAAGAAAGGGATCAAGCCTACCTTGTTTGGATATATAGATACATAATAGGTAGAAAGTATTATGGATAGAAGATCTACTAGTGGATACACTTTCTCATTTGGTTTAGCCATGTTGAGTTAGATCAGCAAGAAACAACCTACAATATCATTATCAAGCATAGAAGTAGAGTATAGGGGAGTAGCATTGGCAGCTTGTGAGCAAACATGGTCGAGACTACTTCTATGTGACATGGAAATTGACATAGATGGTAGATTTATCATATATTTTGATAACATAAGTAGCATTATGCTTGCAAAGAACCCAGCCTATCATGTAAGAACAAAACATATTGAAGTGCACTATCACTTTATCAAATAGAAAGTCATGGATCGAGAGATAGACTTGGTACATGTCAAAACCAATGACCAAGTCATGGATATATTTACCAAACTATTAGGTAAAGATAAGTTTAAGTAATGTAGAAGTGTACTTGGAGTATTATTTTTGCAAGCTCGTCCTAAGCCTGAGGGGTAGTATTGAGAAACATGTCATAGGTTAAGTCTATATCCTATGCATGCATGAAAAAAAGCAAGATTGTGTGTTAAACTAGCTTAAAGGTCAAAGAGTTTCTATCCACTTTATGACATACTCATTGTAGTGTGTGGATAATGGAAAATCAAGAGAATGAAGAATGAATAATGAAGAAAAATAAGATTGATTGAGCACATCTTGTGCCTATCTCCCTTCCATTGTGTGTCTATCTCAATTCTTATGCCTTCGCAACTAACCATAAGATTTTAGAAAATCTCATTGACAAATTCAAGAAATCTCAACTTAGATATATTGCTTAAGCCAACATAAAGCGTAAGGCTATGGTATTCAAAAAAAAGAATTTCGTATGTCTTTGTATTGAAAAGAGAAGAGTAAATTCCATCAGAAGCTCAAACTACCTCCAAAATATTATAGGCAATTTTGTATTTTCCACAAGATTAATAATACTACATTCATATTGAGCATCCCTTCTCATTAGAAAATACACAACTCATTCCATAGTAGCTTATTAAAACCACCATTTAAGTGAACCTAATCACATTAGTTATAAATGATCGTACATTTCTTGAAGATGATACGCAATTCTTAGTACCTAAAGTTATCTTCACCATGACAAGGCTACTACTCATATACATAGAGAATATTATAGGTATATAGTTAAGTATAAAAATCATTTTGTTGAGGAATCTCAATGGATTCAGAAGTCATCTCATACTCCGAGTTATGTTTATATAACATTTATATACCACTCACAATCACATTAAGTTTTGTCATATCTTGCTGTGACTTATGATTATCTAACATAGTGTATATGAAAATCTACTACATAAGACAACATATATTAATCATCATTTATTTACATTTTTTATTTTTTCTCATTGACTTAGTACAAATTCATTGCATAAGGCAACACTAGCATATGATTAGCCACACTTCTTATTTGTTTTGTTTTTTAGAATATATTCTTTTTAACCCCATTTAGTGCTGTAATATTTGATCATTTGAAAATCATATATTATTTATCTACTTATTTTGTGGATTTTTAAAAACTCTTTATTTTCCATATAATGGTGGTTTTTTGCATATGTATACATTAGCATTGGTCATATTATGCTTAGTGGATATGCATGGAATTAATCTCTATTTTGTTTCTAGTGGCCAAGTCATTAGTAGCCACAAGACAAATGCATTGAATTTTTAATTTACCCGTGCAGCACTTTTGGTATGAATATTATTATTTTAGGCATTAATGATGTACAAATTACTATTTGTTAGTATGCTTGTATGCGAGATTATTCATTATTCATTAGTATGTGTATGTGCAAGATTTGATTATCATTGTAATCCTTATGGCCCTATGGCAACATAATTATATTTATAAAGTTGGAATTATGGTCTATGCTTTAGCAAAAATTAGAGGAGGACTAGAAATTTTTAGTAAAGCAAGTCTTTCAAGTCAGGGGGACTTGGGCAAAAAGACTTTGAAAAGAGAGTTGAAAATACATGAAATTTCTAGGAGGGAAGTGAATGGAGGCCAGTGATACTTAGTAATGGATGTCTTGGCTCTTGCAACAATGAAGAATGCAGTGAAATGCGTTACATAATGTGAATTCCAAAACTCTACGAATCATCAAGTCTTTGAATGCAATTTGCACTTATGGCTCATCCAAGGGCATGCTCACTTGAGAGTCCCTTACATTACCCCCCATCTAGCATCGAGTTTCACGAGGGGTGGTAGTGTGCTTTTGAATAGGCCTTGGCTTGGTTGGGTATTGAAGGTAAAATTTGCAAACCTTAATATAGGAGCTATTTTAAGATGTGAAGCTAGTTTCCATGTTTGTTCACTTGCATCATAGCCCTTCCACTGGATAAGATATTATAATCTGCCTCTTGAAATTCTCAAATCCAAGATTTTGTCTACTTCATATTCTTGGTGATCTTCAATTATGATTGGAGGCAATGGCTTTGGTATTCTTCCAAACATACTAGATGTACAACATGTCTTAGAGATTGAAACATGGAATATATTATGGATTTTCATAGACTAGGGATGCTGAAGGTGATAGGTGACTAGATTTACTTGGGCAAGAATCTTGAAGGGCCCAAGTCATCAATAATCCAATTTTTGGGAGGGGCGAGAAGAAAAAAAACTAACCAGGATTTCCCTAGTAGTGGTGAGCAAACCAAAAAGATCCAGCTTGAAAATCATGTAGATTTTGTCATGGAGATTGTAGTTTGGAGAGGTGTCCTCTACAATAGACTGAGTACAAGTCTCCTTGGAAAGGGGTGTTTGAGAGGGGAGATCCCTATCGAGCTTGGACCATGTCACTCCATGAGGCACCATCGATGAGGCGACAAGATGTTTGGAAATGCAGCCCTAAGTGGATAGTAAATTCCTTCCAAGGCTAAATATGGGCAAGAGATCAATATTGAACAAGTAATACGAGGGAAATATGACTTTGAAAAGAGAGTTAATAAGTGCTTGAAATTTCTAGGAGGGAAGCAAATGGAGGCCACCGACTCTCAGCAGCAAATATCTTGGCTCTTGCAAAATGATAAAGAACGTAGCGAAATGTGATACATGGTGGGAATTGCAAAATTCTACGAATCATCGAGTCTTTGAATGCAACTTGCACCCATGACTCAACCAAGGCATGCTTGCTTTAGCATCCCTTACACTAACAAGGAATTAATATGGTCCTCTTCTTAAATGAAGTATATATTCTCATATACTACAAGGGAATGTCTAAGTTTGGAGAGTGCATTCTATCAAAATATCAACTAATTGCCAACTTAATCATCTCCTTAAAGGGCCCATGTTTTTTTTGTTGTAATTAAAGCTTTACTTATATGAGGGATTGTGGGAAAGGTAGCACCAATCTACTAGTCAAGTAAGGCCTCAAATATGAATTTGACTAGATTGGCTAAGAGGATAATCACACAAATTAGACACCCATATATAAGGAAAGACTAGCATAGGAGGGTCTAATGTGAAATATCAATAAGCTAATGTATTTGTATCCTTTCCCACATCAAAAAATGTTTCTTTCACTTGGCACAACAAACATAAGGGAATGACATGGAGGGTAGCACAATGAAACTGATATTATACCACACATCAAGGTTGGGGGATTGCTCCAAGGATTCATGTAAAATTACACAGCACAGTGGATTAAAGTTGAGCAAGGAGTAAATAATACATCACAAATATGAGAAGAATAGAAACTGCTTTAATTTCAAATGAGCTGATAGAAAGATGGATTTGTCCACCCATGCACTTCCATTGTGAAGCTTAGATGGCGATATAGACAAATGATAGGTCAAGAGCTAAAGGAGAACTGGAAGAACTCTAACAGGGTGAAAAATAGATTGAAAATGGCTTTGGAGAGATCTTCCTTTTAAAGACTAGGAAGGTAGACTCAGTCAACTTATCTTATCATATTATGAACCTTCCCCAGTCCGCCAAGGAGTATTCCCTTTACTATTAGAGCCACTCCCACAACTTGATTGTACCTTCGAACATGTGAATGTTATGCACATCCAAAAGTTCTAAAGTGTGAGACATGGTTTCTTACTAGTATAGGCCTCATGAGGAGTTTTTCCTCTTTAATAGCTCACATCTTCCTACTGCAGTTTTAACGATCAACATAAAACAAGAAGATTTCCCCAAGGCTTGCGTAGGCATTTTACTACACAAGTCAGCATGCACCAACTCTAGAGGAGCCTTTGCTCTATTATTGTTTTCTTGTGGAAATACCTTTCTCTGTTGACTACCCATCATACAAGCTTCACATGATTCCTTGATTTCAATTACTACATGTAGGTGAGCAATCATTCCTTACTTATGCATCTCCTTTTAACATTGCAAAACCAATGTGACCAAATATTTCATGCCAAAGTTTACTTATGCCCACACTAGCAATGGCTATAAGAGAAATTAGCTCATACAAATTTTTCCTTCTTTCTCCTTTGTTGACAACTTTCCAGCACTACTGATAATTTCTGCACCTATCTTGATGAACTTCACCTCATGGCTAATATCAATTATAGAAGCAACTAATAACATATTTCTCTTAATCTCTCAAATATACAACACATTTGAAAGATTTTTGAGTTCACCATTTGCAACACCAAAGAAAATAGTACATGTGTCCTTTGCAATGTATTTTGCATCATTTCCAACTGCTGCAATGACAGATTATTACTTCTTGCACCAAGGCACACTTTCTCAATGGTTGCCATGAATATTTCCAACTCTGCTTCAACCATATTAGCTGTCTCCTTCCCTTTAGTCTTCATCATGCCATTCTTTTCATCTACCTTCTTGATACAATAATTTGCAATTTCATGTCCTCTCTTCTTATAGTAGAAGCACTCCTTGAAACTTTTTCTTACCATCCTTCTTCTTTTTGTCAATATTGATAGAGGAATCACCTTTCCCTTTCACATTGGTGGAGAATAAAACATCTCCATTGATTCTACCCTCTTGAGCTTTAAGATGCAACTCCTCCTCCATTAGTAGTGCACAAAATTCCTCAAATGTTAATGCTTGGGGTCTTACGTGAGTGTTTACGGTAGTTGCTAGTCCATCAAACTTTGGTGGACAAATTTGAAGATACCTCCTCACTAGCTTCTCACTAGTCTTTTGTATCTTAGCACTAGATATCTAGTCACACAAATTCTTAACTTGAATGATGAATGCTTTACCTATCTCTCCTTGAGCAAACTTCTCCGAGTTTTGAATCCTTGTTTGATTTCCATTTTGTATTGACTCCTCAATATGTTCCAAGCATCTAATGCCTTGGTTATACGCCAAATCAAGGTCAAAGCATTGCCAAAATAATATTGACTCCTCAGTATGTTCTAAGCATCTAATGCCTTGGTTATATGCTGAATCAAGGTCAAATCATTGCTAGAATAGTTTGTAACTAAGGCACACAACACATCTATGTTTCTATGTTTCCAAGCTGGCAGAATATTTGCATTTGGAGGAACCAGATACTCAAATTTGATGGGTTAGGTGTGGGGGTTGTGGTTTTGGGTTAATCCTGAGTATTGTCTCCAAAAGCTCATAAGAATCAAGGATAGCTATAATTTTAAACTTCCACAAAGTATAGTTTGTACCATCTAACTTGTATTCGCTAAAGGTTGGTGGGGAACGAATCCTCAGTATTTAAATTGTCGATACAACTGCACCACCTCTTGATGTGCCAACACCACTAATTTTAAGGATAGCTATAATTTTAAACTTCCACAAAGTATAGTTTGTACCATCTAACTTGTATTTGCTAAAGGTTGGTGGGGAATGAATCCTCAGTATTTAAATTGTCGGTACAACAGCACCACCACTTGATGTGCCAATACCACTAGCTAATGTAGTAGATAATATTTCTCCTCTATGATGTTGAAGCCCTTGTCTCTCACGTATTCTTCACTCCTTATATCCCCTTAGGCTACCATGTAAAATTACATGGCACAACAGACAAAATTTGAGCAAGGAGTAAAGAATACACAATAAATATGAGAAGAACATAAACTTCTTTAACTTCAAACGAGCTAATACTAAGATGACTATGTCCACCTGTGTGCTTCCACTATGAAGCTTAGATGGTGATCCCCACATAGATGATAAGTGAAGATCTTAATGCTAGCTGGAATAACTCCAACTGAGTGAAATATAGATTGATAATGGCTTTGGATGGGTCTCCCTTTTATAGCTCGAGAAGGTAGTCTAGTTGGTCATATTCAATTGTATTATGAACCTTACCTTGTCGGATAGGGAATACTCCAAGAAATATTGCATTTATCATTGGACTGGGGGCATTGCCCCCGACCCCAAAATAGGGATCCGTAATAACTCCCATACTCCGCAACTCGATGCATTATGCCTTGAGTTGCTATCAACATAAAGATTCTATCTAACCCAATAGCTAGATTCACAAAGGTCACCTTTTTGTCATCCAATCACATAGACCTCATCTAACATACAAGTCAGGATCTAGCTAATGTTTGGCCTCACACTTGGCTTCTCCTCATAATGAGGGCCTTACAACTTAGAGCACAATGGATCAGTGGTGGCACCTTACAAGGGTGGGACATTAAGCATATCTAACAAGGTGGGGTCACATGCTCTAATATAGAACATGCTTATGTTAGATCACACACGTAATCGTATTACTTGGAGCTAAGCGAGAAGGAATATCTTGTGAGCCCATTGAGGGACAACCAAAAGTTAAGGAGGTGAATATAGCAAAACTGGGGGAAGCCCCTAAACCCATATATATTGCTAAAGACTCAATCGAGAGGACAAAGCATGGCTTTTGGACTTGCTAAAAGAATGTCAAGATGTCTTCGTGTGGAGCTACTCTAACCTTAAGAAAATCATACTGCAAGTCCTTATTCACACCATTCTTCTTAAGCCTGATGCCAAGCTTGTCAAGAAAAGACTATACCCCATGAATCCTTACTATGCCCATCATATTAAGGATGAAATTGATAAACTGCAAACAATATCATTTATCTATGAAATTGAGCATATTAACTAGGTATCATCGATTGTTTTGGTGCTTATGAAAAATTGCAAAATTAAAGTGTGCATCCCTTCTCTTCTCCTTCAAATGGATCAAGACAAGCAAAAGTGAGAGAGGCTCAACCCCCTTCAAGCTTAATACGAGCTTTCTTACACAAAAGCATTGCTTGAGCTACAAAAGTAGGAGTGGAGCCTAGCAAGAGGGAGAGACCCTAAGTCACATTAAATAGAAGCCATAAATCCAGTGACTAAACTAGGAAGTACTCTAAAAGAGCATGGGTTACTAGGAGACAAAGAGCCTCAACATAGCTACTATTTGTAGGGGTAATCTTCTCCTTACTCTTGCTCTCTTTCCTACCAATCTTGTTTGTTGTTGCTCTTATAGGTGAAGTTTACTTTTAAGCTCAAGAGAATTTTAGAGTTGAGGGTATCAAGGTATAATTGAGGGTAGCATGAAACCTAAAGGGATGCTCCCACTTTGTTCTACTTCAGTGTCCTCAAAGGCAAGAAATAGATAGAAACAATTGTCTTTGTGGAGAATAATAGTTGTAGGAGCCTTAGATCTAGAGGAAGACATTGGTTGCCTCTTTAAAACCCACCTAATGTCAATTATTGGTAGTAAGCTAGTAGTCTTCAAGATGGGAAAAGAAAAAGCTCCAAGCATAGATGGTTGGCAATCTACTTATTTCAAATGATTTGGTGATATGTGATAATGATCTATGCAAAATCATCAATAGTTATATTGCAACCGATGACATGCATTCTTTAGTGAACAAGAAGCTAAGCCAAAACCAAAATATATTATGGAGAGAAAACGAGTTAACCATTGGAGACCCTTGACCATGCTCAATACAACTTATAAGGTCGTAGCAAAAGGAGTGGCTTGGAGAGTAAAGCTCATGTTCATCAAATCACTAAAATAGAGATAGTATGATTTCGTCATAGGTAGGAAGATCAAATATTTCATCCTCAAATTGGTGCATGATGGAACTATTCAATGGACATAGCACTAGTTGCATAATGGTAAGCTTGGATTTGGATAGGGCACATGACCAAATCAACCTAGATTTATCAAGAATACATGAAGTGTACATGGTTATTAGGCCATGATGAGTGCATGGAATGCCATCTTTAATGGATTTTCGGCTGGAATGTGAATACATGGGAGTGTCATTCAAGGATTCAAGATTCCATTGTTGTGGAATTTAGAGGAGGCTATTGATGGGCCCATTAGAGACTTCCTACAATCTAAAGCTACAATTGGAGCACCAAGTCTTTCTAGAGAAAATGTTGGTAGATGATGGTTCAAATACTCTTCTAATGAGAAAGAACTCTCTCTAGCAACTAATGGATACATAATTATTTTATTTATTTTTTTGGCCCAATGATAAGCGTATGCAAAATGAAACTAATACTAGTCAATCCAACTTTAAAGAACTCTCTTATTTGGAGGAGGAAAAAAAAAATCATTCAAGAAGGGGAGATCTTTCAAGCAGCTTGGATGCCCCCTCCCATTAGTTTATCAATCCAACTTGAAGCTAGGTCTCTAAGGCAAGCCAAGGCATTTAGCAAACAAGTTTAAGAGGTGACCTAGAGTTTCACATTTAGCATATGTAAACTTTTTGTTACTTCATACTTCAAGATGTCTGCAATCCTTTTTAGATGTTATACCTTAACTACAACCATCTTTTCACATATAAAGTGAAATCATTCTTTTCATGTGAAGGATGTGTGGGGGCAAGAAGCATGAGAGAACAAGTTCGATAACGTTGAATAGAACAATTATAACCTAACCTTGGAAGTAGTTGAAAGTGGAGGATTAGTTCAACAATTGGGCATGCTACAAAAATTGATCATATTAGAAGTTATTGTCTAAAAAAGAGGGGTACAAGAAAAACAATGAAAGAAGTGGGATGATACACTTGGGGTTGAGAGAGAGAGAGAGAGAGAGAGAGAGAGAGAGAGAGCGATCGATAGGAAGGGGAGACCAAGCATACACTCTTGTGTTTGACGGAGAGGGAAAATTTGGGGTCACATTGAAGGGGGGTGGCGATGTGCTTAGTCTGACTGACTGACTGACAATCTGTCCATTTGTCGATCGCGTGCTCTCATTTCCACTTGTTGGCGACGATGTTGGCGAGGTCGACGACGCGCTGGGAGTAGCCCCACTCGTTGTCGTACCAGGCGACGACCTTGACCATGTCGTCGCCCATGACCATGGTGAGGGAGGAGTCGATGGTGGAGGAGACATCGGAGCAGCGGAAGTCGACTGAGACGAGGGGCTCGTCGCACACCGCCAGGATGCCGGTCAGGTCCTTGCTGGCGGCCTCGCGGAAGGCGGCGTTCACCTCCTCCGCGAACGTCTTCTTCTCCACCTGCACCACCAAGTCCACCACCGACACGTTGGGCGTCGGCACCCGCAGCGCGATCCCGTTCAGCTTGCCCTTCAGCTTCGGCAGCACCAGCGCCACCGCCTTCGCCGCCCCCGTCGACGTCGGCACGATGTTCAGCGCCGCCGCCCTCGCCCTCCGCAGGTCCCTGTGGCTCGCGTCCAGCAGCCGCTGGTCTCCCGTGTACGAGTGCGTCGTCGTCATCGTCCCCTTGATGATCCCTGTCCATCAGTCCCCAACAACACAAGTCCAACACAGTCAGGATCGAACACACACCACGTGATGATGATTGAACTCTTGCACATAATTCTCTGTCTCTCACACACACACATTCTTAAAATGCACAAAGAACGTTATACATATATACGCGCACACACCCAAACATCAAGAATGTTAGTGCAAGACATTGAAACGCACAATAAACGCTAGTGTGTATACAAACATACTTGAAATACTCAAAGAATGTTTGTATTTGCGTGTGTACACACACATATAGTTCTTCACATTAACCCTATATACTTCAGCCCTTCACTCTTTTGCATTGTTGGCTGTTTAGTTCATTGACAGATAAGTTTCAGCCTGTCATGGCCTCTCAATTGAACCTAGTTAAAATCTACCACAACCAATAAAAGTACAAACAACCTAAGCGAAGTAGGCTTCTTCAGATATTTTTGCAAATTTTTGGGTCATATGACCCTTGGTCATATTAGACTAGCATGGCATTTGACACTGGGCCTCAAATTTTCTCTGACATAAAGAACTTCCAATCGCTTCATCAATAATTAACAACCTCATCCCCTTCACCAACTCTAGGTATCCACTTAGAGCCCTTGTTCCTTCATCACCTTGATATCATAGCCAATTTGTATCTTAGCCCCTTGATTATCTACATTCAAAACCACCCAACAATATTTCATTTTAGGACTTACCCCTTAACCACCAACCAATAAATTTGCTTCTATCCCTTAAGAACCAAACAAGCATATTCCATTGGGAACCTCAAATCCTTCATAAAGGTGACACCTTGGTACATCAATGATCAACCTTGCAATAGACGTTGAATTTGAGTCCCAGGGTTCGAGAAAAGGCATGTTCGCTTCAACCTAGAACTTGTTCACCTTGACAAAAATCCTTCTCAATTCTTTGGAAGAAGGAAATAAATCCTCTTCAATTTTCTCAAAATATAGTTACATTTGTTAAATTTATGTACAAGATATCGTCTCAATAGGAAATACTTCCTTCTCAGATGATCATGAAAAGGATTTACTCCCTCTTCCTCAAATTTCTTTTCCCAAACCCTAAATAGAATGATTCTTGATCCATGTGTCATTCGACACAGTAGTTGTGCCATAGTATAAAAATATCCCAGATATAATTTAGCCATCCAATTAATCCCACCTAGTCGAAGCATATCTCCAAAGAGATACTTATTTCTCAAGCGAAGGTCACACTCATTCGTGCAACAAAGTGCAAGTACCTTATGCCCAAACTAGCCATCTACATGTACATGACAAAGAGCAAGTTCATCAAGCCAAGTGAACGAGTGCACCCTATCCAGCTCAAGTGCTCGAAGAACAGCACATACCGAACTTCTCGTCGAGAACCTTGACGAAGGGAGCGAGGCAATTGGTGGTGCAGGAAGCGTTGCTGATGATGGGCTCGTCAGGGCTGTAGTTCTCCTCGTTCACGCCGACAACATAGGTAGGAATGGCACCCTTCCCTGGCGCGGTAATCAGAACCTTCTTCGCCCCTGCCGCGATGTGCTTCCCGGCTCCCTCCGCATCCACAAACACACCGGTTCCTTCAATCACAAGGTCGATGCCCAAGGCCCTGCGCCATTATCGTTCAGATTCACTACAATCACAGGCCTGTCATGCAGAATCTGACCACATAAATGTACTAGAATTCATCGCAGAAAACAAAATGTTGAATGCATCACTCACCCCCATGGAAGGTTCAGGGGATTCCTGTCGGACACCACCTTGATCACCTTGCCGTCCACAGCGATGGCGTCGTCTCCGGCAACCTTGACGTCGGCGTCGAAGGTGCCTAGCATGGAGTCGTATTTCAGAAGGTGGGATGCCTGCTTCACACCTCCTGTGTCATTGATGACAACCACGTCCAAGGGAGAGTCCTTCCTGCCATGCCAGCATCGGATAAAGTTGCGACCGATCCTGCCAAACCCATTGATGGCGACCTTAATCTTGGCCTCGGCGACAGCCCTCTTCTGGCCTGATGAGGCAGCCTGTGCAATCGTCAAACATTTACAAGAGAACCAACTCAGAGGCATCCTCAAACCCTAAAACAACTCAGAGGCATCTCCAAATTCTAACAGAAGTGCATGGAAATTCTTCTCTGATCGGAAATTTTTGCTGCAATCAGGTTATTCCCCTTCGGATGAGAGGTGCTCTTACAATGGCTGTCTGGGAAGCAACTTTGGATGAGAAGTCATCGGACTTCTTGCAGAAGGTGATGTTACTAGAGCTCCTCAGTCCAGCAAATTCAGTGAGGGACCTCCCAGCAGCCTGCCACAAGAATGATTATTAGCCAATTCTCTCTCTCTCTCTCTCTCTCTCTCTCTCTCTCTCTCGTGTCCATACCTGAGAGCTGCTAGCTGCAATGCTAGAAGATGGAGCAGCGGCCATAGCTAGCAGAAGAGAGCAGCGCGCCTTCCTTCTCGGGTGAGGAATCCAATTCGAAGCTGGGAACGGGTTCTATGATTTATGCCAGTTTTAACATAGCCTTTTCTTGCGATGAGAGAGAGCGAATTTGCACCCGGACTTCGGCACCTGCCACTCATCAATCCCCCATCTCTTCCGACCACACAAGCCTCACCCTCAGTGTGAATAGACTTCTCTCCTTCAGATAAGGTAGGCCACAGCCGCATCTCTCACCGTTCATTTCATGCTTCATCCAACGGCGCTGCCGTCGGCAAGCTTTTCTTTTTGTGGCTCGAATGCATTCGCAAATGTAAGCCGTCGGTCTCCTCCATACCACAACAGACATACAAAGGGAACATCGAACTACTGTAGTTTGAAGTTAGAGATAATTTAAGAGATTGGGTTCCCCCTACCAAGGAGAATGAGAGCCAAGACACGGGTAGTTCAATTGACTTGAGAAACTCTCCCAAGTAGCTAGTTTAGTGCGCATGTCCGTAATGCCATCCAACTCCATGACTTTGAAAGTCCGCTGTCAGCACATTTTGTGGTGTTGAGCCTAGTCAATAGAGTACCTCCAAAAATGAGAGTAACTCCAAAGATGGAGGTACTTTGTGGACTGGAGATAGTATGTGACACATGGGAGCTATCTATTCATTATCACCACACAATAAATGCTTATCGCTTTGTTTCCAACAAAGAATAAACATGTCTCTCTCATCGGTTTTGCTTCTCTCTCCTCAACTGATCCTATAGTCTTGGGTGCCATGTGATTATGTGCTTTTCTCTCCTCACCGATCCTACAGACTTGAATACTATGTGACTGCAAGATGTTAACTTGTCGTGTGATTGTTTGCAAGATGTTAACTTGACGGGGTAGTACACTGAAGTCAATGGACTTGAGTAGACACAACTAGAATAACATATCGCCATTAACTAGCAATGACAACTATGACACATTTTCCATTCAAAATTATATCAATGAGACACACTTATAGGTTTACGAGAGAGAGTTGCCCTTTGAGATATAGATTGATGTTTCACAGATGGCTCTTTATCCACACCATAACTTGTTCCAACTCATCATTAGTTTGTTGTCCAATCTAGATTATAAGAGTGAGGTAATCGAGTGTATCAAAATATTTATAGTCCACAAGGAAGACCAACTCAATTGGTGACAACATTATTTAGCAACAAGAAAGCTAGGTGGTTAGGCAATGTGAAGGTGAGGTTCAAGGGTGAGTGGCAATAATAAAAAATATCTTTTTCTCTTTAACACACCCATGTAATGTGCCAGGTGTGTGTGGACAAAAGTAGCTCTCCTCTTCTTCTTCTTCTTCTTCTTGTTCTTGCTTGCTTGAGCTTGTGCTTGAGAGAGGGAGTGTGAGAGTGTGAGGGAGTGAGTGTGTGAGGGTGAGGGACCGTGGGGTGGAGAAGCTCTCCATCTTCTCCTTCTTCTTCTTCTTCTCTTCTCTTCTCTTCTCTTGCTCGCGGCGATGGAGCTTGGAGCTTGGAGCAGGAGGATCGAGCTTGCTTGAAGCTTGCACTTGGATCGTGGAGCTACCGGAGTGTGCGGGAGAGGAGGCAACTCGATCGGCATGAAGGTAAGCTCACTACACCCGGTAGGCATGAGAGCGCATAGACTATGTGAGAGGTAGCCATTAGCATTCGGCTTGAAATGCTTGAAGCAATAAGCGGTCCGTGGGTCTTGGCGGTTGAGCGTGAGCTCCCACTAAATTTTGGTTCCGTTGCCGAGACCAATGGATTCAAGCCTTGAGTGCTTGCCCGCTCCACATCAAGCATTGAAGTAGGGTTTTCCCCGAACCGGTGCTTGAGATAGGTAGGAAGTGAGGGGGTTGAAGATGGTATTCGATCTCCTTGGCAAGTAGGTTTTTTGCTTTTTTGAGATTTATGTTGTGAGATGGAGTAGTGTAGGTATTTACGTTGTGATTTGGATGCATTAGAGTAGGAGAAAACAAAGAAAATAAGCATTAGGATTTCTACTGTCAAAACAAGGAAAGAGGGTTTGATTTGCTTGCCGATTTGTACTTTGGAGGTTATTTGATATTCCAGGGGTATAGAATCCTTCATTCATGTCTATTCTTGCATTCTGGAAGTTTGTGTGACCCCTCAAGACCAAAATCATAAAAAACGAAGCATTATTCATCAAATCTGCCAAAATTGCATCACGTTCGGCCCGTTCGAGTAACGGCCATTTTGGACCGAACCCCACAATCGGCTCTAGACTCTCAGCCCAGCCGACTTGGCCCAAAAACTCATTCAGCCCAGTCAGCTGATTCGGCCCATTCGCATTCGGCCCTCGGCCCGAACAACTCGGCCCTAACATCGACTCGGCCTGTCCGAGTGATCCACTCGGCCCATTCGACCCACTCGGCCCTCGGCCCACACCCATTCGGCCCTCAGCCCGCTCGGCCCTCAGCCCTTGACCGGCCGAATTTGGGACTCGGCCCAAAAACTACTATTTTTCCAGAATTCCACTTTGGCCAGAAACTGAGTTGCCACCACCAAAATAGACTCCAGAAATCGTATAGAGCCAAATCCACATCATAGATCTATCACTAGGTTCTCCCAATCATGCATGGTATTTACCGTAACGGCCCTTTGGGCCGGGGGGGACTACCCCCCCTGGACCCCCGTAGAGGGGGCTCTGCCCCCTCCGCACCTCCCCCGGTAGGCTGGAGAGAAAACGCCCGCCACAACAGGTCCTCCGGATTAGGCCCTAGTGTAGTAATGGCTCTACACAAGCATAGATCTTCACTTGCAAAGCAGCAAACAGAAGCCCATACCCAAACAGAGACAACAAACAAAGACCCTAGAACCTCAACGGGCCAATCTAGCCATGAAGGGCAAAAAGGCCACACCACAAGAATACATGTACATTGTGTTCAAACTGCGTCTAGTCGAAGCCGAATGCAACATCATCAAGCTATCAATGCGAGGATGACTAGACATGACAGTCCTAACGATAGATGTACCTTGAGCAGCGCTGCACAGACGACCCAAGACCTCAGTAGAGAATCCACGTCTGACTGTGCAGTTAGGGACTCAAAGGCATGTATCAGAAGGCTTGAAGCTGTAAACCAAGACCTGGAAGATGAAGACATAGTGCCACCTGCTTATCTTAGGGTCAAACTCACTGCAAAAAGAGAGCATAGTGTTGATGCTCTCATTGATGAAGGAGCAGATTTCAATATCTTGACTTAAAAAGCATGGACTCTACTAGGTCAACCAGAGCTCAAACCGACTGGTGCAACTCTTAATCCTTACGGGGAACACCCACAAGCACTTCTAGGGAAGTGCAGAATCCTTGTAGCTATTGAAACAGAAAGCTTGCCAGTCCTGTTCTATGTTCCTCCAAATAGTGAGAATTGTGGAAAGGAAATCCTCCTAGGAAGGCCCTTCAAAAAGGCAACGAAGTGTGAAGCCGACTATATAGCACAGAGGATACACCTAACACTACCAAGTGTGAGGATAATCACGACTTTTAGCAAGGGTGACCTCACCAAACCTCGAGGGAAAGGCAAGGACCATTCTGACATACCAAGTAATCCTAGTAATGAGAGCAAGGAGTTGTTGAAAGAGTTGATACAAGCGCAAGTTGAACGGAGAGAACCAATGAGTGAGGCCATACTTGAAACAAAAAGGTTAGGAGACAAGGCCAAGGATAGGGTTTGGACTTACAAATATCGTAGAAGACCACGAAAGAAGCCCAAGCCTTATAGACAAAGGCATCGATGGAGAGCTAGCACAATGCCATGATGGATATCCAAGGCGTTGCTTCATGCTCAAGGGTATTATGCAGGCAACCGATGGATTTGGGTACCAAAACCCCCTGCTAAACCACCTCTGTCAGAAGCCCAAATTATGTCAAAAGTAAAGAGGCATAGGAGGAAACCTAAACGAAAATCCAAGTCTCGAATCAAAAATATCAGAGTGATTGAGCCCCTCACGATTGAAATCAAGAAACCAAACATGACCTATCAACAATTAGATCCTTAGCCTAGCGTGCTTAGCAAGCAGATATCAGAGGTAACTGTCGACCATGCACAAGGTCCACTAGTGCCCAAGGAGCCTTTGACTTGTTGAGAAACACGGATCTAGAGCATGGCTATGGTGGTTCAAAGGCGGGAAGAAGACTCATGTAGACATAGACTCAGACACTAACTGTCACACAAGTGAATTAGGTTTCAAGATTGAGACTTGAACTCATAAACACAATCTTGTGTGTGGACAATGACACTGCTCTCTTCTGTGTGGACAATCGTGAGACGCACCACTGATCGGAAAGCCTGTCCTTCCGATCCTGGTGGTCTTCATCTTTATCTTCATCTTCATCTTTTGGTCCATGGTCTTCTTCTTCTTTCACAGCTGCAAGATAGGCCTTTTGGGACCTCTTCCTAGCATGATAGAACTTCTCAGTGTGTCCGGTCCTTTTGCAAAAGTCACAGAAGAGCAGTTCATTTTTACCTTTGTATCTGTTGTTTACATATAACATTTGTTCATCCTTTGAAGTGCTAGGCTCTTCTTTGCTTTTAAGTTTCTTTTCTTCCTCTAGCAGAGAGGCTTTAATATCAACAAGTTGAGGATCAAGCATATTGGTTAGAGTGGTTGATACATTATCATAGGCAGGAGGCAGACTTTTTAACAAGACACCAATACAAACATCTTCATCCATTTTTAGCTTTATCCCTGCAAGTTGGGTTAGGAGACTTTCCATGTAATTTAGATGGGATACCAGGGATGTATGAGGCTTCATATCAAGTCAGAAAAATTCAATCAATAGACCATACTTAGACGACTTTGACTGTGCACCAAACAAGGTATCCAATTTGTCCCAAATGTCATGGGACGTGTCACAGGCATCCACATGATGGATGTAGCTATCATCCAATTCCAGCTTAATGATAGCTTGTGCCTTGTCATCATTCTTCTGCCAAGTAACTGCAGGGTCCGCATCTCGAGGTTTCTTTTCTTTGTCATTTGTGATGGCCTAGAGACCCTCTTCATCAAGATGAGCTTGATGCGGGTTTGCCAGGTGTGAAACCCGACTCCCTTGAACCGAGCATTTTGAGAGTCTTTTCCCATGTTGGATGGCTGGAGCAGCAGCAAATTAGCTCCAAGATTCTCAGATTTTACAAGTGAAAGAGCAGATTACAATGTGTCAAGAGATAAGTAATGGTAGTGTGAAAACACACTATGTAGAGACTTGATGTTGAGCTTGAATCTTCCTTGCTCGGGGTCATCAATCCTTCTTCAATCTTCTCAGGTCCTTCCCCTCCTTGATTTGGTGCTGGGATAGTAGATCAGAGTGACAGTGGGTTGCTCCTGGTGGCAGGAGAGAGAAAATTATGAGATTTTTTAGCTTTGATGAAACTGACTATGGCTGACAGTTTAGGGTTTCAGAAAGGGGCTTGGTTTTTTGCAGATTGCAGGAGCTATAGTTGATCATTTTGAAAACTTTTTTTATAGAAATTAATCTTACTTAAAGCTCTTCCAAAGCCCTATCCTCCTCGTCAAGATCGCAGCATCTACAGTGCACGTAGAGCGGACGAACAGACCAAGCGTAGATTTTGTCAGCAAACACGAATTTCGACAATGCCGTGCTGGTTGATCAACAATGTGGACGATTTTTGTGCCAGGAGAGAGCGCCCTAAGTAGAGAAAGATATGTCTAGAAGAGAGTTCATGAAGATATGCTCTATAGAGAGAGATATGAAGGCTCCATGGAGGGTATGTCCTGCAGGTCACAGTTGAAGACTATGGCAATGACTGAGAATTTTCACAATGCTGAGCTTCAGATAGCCAAATGTCATGGATTGGTGTGATACAGGGAAGCTTTGTGAGCTGAAGAACACTTTTCTAGAAGGAAGCTCCAAGAGATTTGACCTGTGGAGTGAGATATAAGCGACTCAATCTGACAGGGTGCTGCTGGCTATGGTTGCCATGGAAGCTCAAGTGAAGGTAGAGTTGGGAGATGAAGTCATGGGATGAAACTAAGCTGACCAGAGGTTAATATGAGTTGAGAGAGAGCAGAGGAGAGCTAAGCTGAGCTGAGCCATGCCTGACTGGGCTCTGATACCATGTTGAGAAACATGGATCTAGAGCATGGCTATGGTGGTTCAAAGACGGGAAGAAGACTCATGTAGACATAGACTCAAACACTGATTGTCACACAAGTGAATTAGGTTTCAAGATTGAGACTTGAACTCATAAACACAATCTTGTGTGTGGACAATGACACTGACACTTTACTGGAAAGAAAAGAGTACTATCATTGCATTAAGAAAAGGAAGCAAGTACAATGCTTTATAGGAAAGTAGGAAATTGTAGTAGGCACCACTTGCGTATGGGATAGGTAAGCCTGCATGTCCTTGGCCCTGAAGCTCCATACAAAGAGGCTGTCAGTGAGTGTGATTGCTGAATCTCAACATGACTTCCCAAGAGGATAATGAGCACCACATGCACAACATTGCTCATGATAAGGCTGATTGCTCAACAAAGCTAATGACATAATCGTCTAACAATCATGAGCAAATTCTCCAGTTAGTGCCAAACCCACATAGGAGTCCCAAATCTCCTACATCCTCTTCACCTAAATGGACACGGGAAGCACAGTAGCAGCAGCCTCGTGCCGCTGCTCAACCTGCACAAGTGAATGTGCAAAGGGCAACAAAAGGCACGACCACTTCTGATCTGCCCAAGGACTTCACACTACAGTCTACCAATGGTAGCCAGTCCACTAAACTAGCCACCACTACTTCCAATTAGGGACCACAACAGTCACAACCTTTGGCCGTGACAACACCCATTGCGGAACATGTCCTTAGAAATTCACCTTTGGAAGAGATGTCACAACAAACATCCTTGACACCTCCAATCCTTCCAAAGCACCTAAAGCCTAGGCTTGAGGATAAATCTCTCGAAGACTTGGCCAAAGAAATGGCGCATCTGACCAATGAACCAAAGATGAAGTGCATGGTGAAGCTTGATCACAAGCTGACAGCCATCACACGTGCATATGTCCATGTGGACATCGGAAGGCCAACACCAGAGCACACAAAGCTCATAGCTGAACCACTGACTTGGTATGAGCAGCAACATGTTTGTTTCAACTATGCAGCTATTGTTGAAGAAGTCATGAAGGACATCCCAAAAGCCATAGCTAGAGAATTGCACTTGATACCCTCATTTTATAGAGCTCTATGTGAGACAAACAAGGAAAAGCTTGAAGCAATCAAACGAAAAGGGAAAGGACAAGGTACCTTTGCACAAAATTGGTACTCCAACCAAAGTTTGGCAGCCAAAATTGGCCACCGACTAATGACACTTGCTGAGCAAAGGAAAGCCCTTTGGACATCAATACATGATTCCACGTACGCTGCCCTGACCTCATTGAGAGTGTTGGAAAATGCCCATGATGTCCAGCTTTCTACCACTATCCAAAAACATCCCTTGTATGATAAAGTGCTTCTAGAAGAAGATCTACACGTGGCTAGTAGGCTAGGAGTAGGGAGCATGGTACTTGATGTCAGCGCATATGTCTTCTGCCTCACTCAAATCCCTACAATCCTAGATCTCTATGATTCCCATCAATACAACCTTGACTTCTTCAATTGGTTTCTTCTAAGCCTACATGAAAAAAACCCTAAATCATCTCATGGTTCTACACTAGAGTCACCCAAATCTCCAGAGCAAGAGAACAATAGCTCTAAACACAACACTCACCTTGACAAGAAGCAATGGAGACGGGTCCTAATAGATAAGGACGAGAATCTAGAGCAAATACCCAACCAGGAGCAACTGTCAGTGCAATCGAATGTGGGGCTGAACAGAGGAGAATTAGCTGGACAGCTAGACTTTCCAAAAAGAGAGGTAGTTGAACCCTCGCAACCTAGCAAGGCTGTTCAACCTAGTGAGGCCGTAGTAAAATCCCATGACGACATGCCATAGAAAGAGAACGCTAAGGCCCAACCAAGCACATCAACTACTGACCTAGTTTAGGATCCTGAGTCCTTAAAGGATACACCTCTAGTGCCCAAGAGAAAGAGAAGAAAACAACAAAAACAATGACAGTTGCAAGCTACTGGAGACGACAAGAAGATTGGGACCAAGAGGACTGAAGAGATGATGAACAAAGCATCTGGTTCATCCATAGATAAACCCATTGCCATCTTTCCTAACAGTAGTGAAATCTTAGACACATCCATGTGTTCTGATAAATCAAAGCAACAATTACCATCAACTGTTGCTTACGACACTCAATCCATCGATAGAGAAACTCACATTGATCAATCAAGAGTGGATACAACACTGTCACAACAAGATGCTAAGACCACGCCGGTCACATCCGAGGAGAACCATGACACAACTACCATAAAGCCTCAGGAGAAACATGAAAACCTCGAAGGCATAAGCAATCCTAGCATTGATCAATCTTGCTCATCTAGGCCTGAGCCCCCAGCTATGCTAAAGCCTAAGGAAACCCTTAGAACTTTGCATGAGATAGCAACCGAGCAAGCCCTCATAGAACATAGAGATGTGGCAGAGTGCTTGACTGAGTGGGACACTAAACTAAAATTATTCGTACGCGTCTATGTTCATGCAGACATGGGGCGGTGGCTTAACCTTTCATTAAGGCTAAAAGCAATAAGAAAGAGATAATCATGACCACAATGATAGTGCTTCACTACCATTGCTCAATTGTGCGAGGCCTGGAGGAGTATGTTTTCATGCAATTCAAATCAATCAACAATATGTTATTGTCCTACTTGATCAAGTCCTAGACCTAAAGTCCCCCATTCTAGCTCAAAACTCAAAACTGAATAACTCCTCCTTCTCTTTGGATAGACATAAACCCCTTGCTTCTCCAACAAGAAAGCCATGTGTTTCAGCAAGCTATCCTTGTTCTTCTGGCCTCAAGCAGTCCTCAAGCAGTCCCCCTAGTTAAGTAGGCCTTGTTCAAACCAAACTGAAACCTTACTATATTTCAATGTCTTCAGCTTTCAATGGCTTCCTAAAATGCATCCAATGTGGACAATAGAGCCCCCAAATCAAGCTCCAATAGCTCTTTCCATTTGAGTACCTATTTGGGGCTGATTACTTGAAGATTTGTAGTTGATTTACTTGTGGGAAACAAACCTCATTTGATGCACTCCTCAATTTGATTCTTCACTCTCACTCTAATATCAAATGAAAAGAATCAACATAAACATGCAATGGAAGGGAGATAGGCACAAGTTGTGGAGGCTCAATCCATCTAGGCTCCGACTTGGTTGTCATTGACTAGCATTTGGCTTCAGTTGGCATGCTTTGGATTGGTTTATGCCTATTGTCACTGCTTGACATTTAGGCTTCTTGCATTTATGCTTTGGTCAGATATGGATGCCCCTTGGTTTGCCCATGCTTGAAAGCCACTTGGAGCTTCGTCTTTGGATGTATTTGAGCATTTTGGACCTACCGGGCATTACATTTGGTTGTCAGTTACATGGTATTTGACTGCTTTCAGGCTTATGCTTAAGGGGTCTGAGATAGCTTGGGATTTATGCTCCGGATGTACCCTATTGGGATTTGGAATGTCTAATGCTATGTACTAGATGTATTTGAGTGTTGCTTACTCTATTTGCATTTGACTTTACTTCCATTGGGAGCCTCTTGCAATATTCGGATGTACACATAGTTTTACTTACACTTGAGCTTGAGCTTGTGGGACAGTTACATGCATTTGCTCTCTTGAGAGCTTTATGTTTGCAGTTAGTCTATAGTGGGCTGATTTGATATGCCATTGGGGAAGGCACTGATCTTTGTCATAGGTTTGTCTGTTTTCTATGCATCTTGGATGGTTATACATTGAGCTCCTTGCTCTATTAGTTGCGGTTGTGCTTGATTTCTTCTCTTACCCCGCGACCCATTACATGCATGACTTCTAGACCTATGAGATGTCTCTTGACTGACAAGTTATTGGTTTGATAGTTCTTGGTACCTTCTTGCCCCTTGACACTCATTGTTGGATGTATCTTGCTACCTGGCAGTTGCAGTGACATATGTATAAGCGATTGCTTTACTTTGGGATAGTTTTACATCCTATTGTCATTTATTCGAGCAAGGTGAAATCTGTAGATTTTGAGCACTTGTATGAGGGTAATGCTTACTGTTTGACATTCTCTTGGTCATATTTGATGGATAGGTGGTTTTCTTGGTGATATCCACTCTTTCAGCCAATTTTAGTAGTGGTTTTAGTGCATTTTCTACTCATTACAACAACCTACAATTTTGCATTTTTACTTTGATTTGGAACAGTATGACTGGTGGTCATCTGAAAGACACAGCTCTCTATAACATTGCCAAGTTGGATGGTGCCAACTATGGGTATTGGAAGTCCCAAATATGGCAGGTTTTGGTGTAGAAGTTACAGATTAAAACCTTGCATTTCAAAGGTGTTAAACCCGAGGATATGGATGATGATGTTTGGATGGAAGTTGATGAGCTATGCAATTCTACCTTTATCTTGTCACTCTCAGAAGAGGCCCATCATAATGTTGTTGAAGATGAGAATCAGAGTGCATGGGACTTATGGGAGAAGATTCAAGAGCTTTATGCGCATCAGAGTCCTGCATCACAGATGTATTAGCTGAAGCAATTAATGGACCTTTGCATGAAGGAGGGGACATCCTTATCATCCCATTTCAGTCAGTTTCATGCTATCATGAAGAATCTGTTGTCATAGGGCATAACCAATTAATAGACCTTTGCATGAAGGAGGGGACATCCCTATCATCTCATTTCAGTCAGTTTCATGCTATCATGAAGAATCTGTTGTCATAGGGCATTGAGTTCAAAGACAACTTGCACCCGTTGTTTCTGCTTGGCACCTTGCTTAAATCATGGGATGTTTCCGTACTACCATATGCACGAACAAGCTTGATGGGCTGAAAATCAAAGATGTTGAGAGTCCTTTATTGACTGAGGAAATCAACAGGAGAAAGAATGATGCTTCCCGCTCTTCACATGCATTGACCATTAGAGGTGGTAGACATGGCAGGTATGAAAATGATCATAAGGACAGGGACTCTCAGAAGTCTAGGTCAAAGTCACGTTTCCACAGTAAGTCCTGTGGACAGAAGTCTGATCTCACCTGTCATTATTGTGGGAAAGCAGGACATATTAAGCCGCAATGCCATAAGATGCGTGATGATAAGCACAAGGAAAAGGGAAAAGAGAAAGTGCAAGAAAAGTCTTCTAAGCCCAGCTGCAAAGTCCAGTGTGAAGACATAAGAGGTTAATGTCTGCAGGCCTTTGATTCAGATGAGGATTACATACTCACAGCTTCTTCATGCGATGCCTTACAGGCTTTTGAGACACATTCTATGTATGCGCAGTGTTGGATTTTGGATTCGGGTGCGTCATTTCATGTGACACCCTGTATTGTACCATCTCTGGTTCATGTGACACCCTGTAGAGATTGGTTTCACACCTATCATACCATCTCTGGTTCTCTACGTCATTTCATGTGACACCCTGTAGAGATTGGTTTCACACCTATCATACCATCTCTGGTTCTGTGCGTCTTGGTGATGACAGGTTTCTTGACATTATGGGCATTGGAGATGTTAGGCTATAGTTTCCTTCTAGTAGTTCTTTTGTTTTGCATGATGTACGCCATGTACCTGCGTTGACTCGTAGCCTTATGTCAACTAGACAGGTTGATGATGTAGGGTATTTTGTATCTTTTGGAGACTCTGCATGGAAGATTACTCGTGGTAGGCTTGTGCTTGCAAGAGGTGCCAAGTCTGGCAACCTCTATCCCTTACTTGTATCTGGAGCTACATTAAATCATGTTTTTTCTATGGGTTCTATCCCCCATGTATCCCTCTAGCATGCTCATTTGGGGCATATGTCCCTTAAAGGAATGAAAATGCTCCGTGCTTTGCAGTATCTTTTGCCTTTTGTCTCTTCGCATTTTAATTCTTGTGATCATCGTTTGTATGGTAGGCAAACTAGAAATACCCATAAAAATTCTAGTAAGAAACACATAAGTGAGCCCTTGGCTCTTGCGCACTTAGATGTATGTGGGCCCATGCCCTATTAGTCACTCAGTGGGGCAAAGTATTTTGTTGCTTTCATAGATGATTACTCACGTAAGGTTTGGGCTTATCCCATAAAGAGAAAATTTGATGTCTGAGACACATTTCAACGTTGGCTTGCTTTAGTAGCAAACGAGTTTGGGAATGGGCTAAAATGCCTAAGGTTAGATAATGGGGGTGAGCATGTATCACGTGCTTTTGAGCAATTTTATGATGAGCAGGATATTAAGCGTAAGTTGAGCACCCCTTACACCCCTCCCTAGAATGGTGTGACTGAACGCATAAATAGGACTATTCAGGAAAGGGTCCATAGCATGCTTAGCCAGGCTAACTTACCGCAGCACTTTTGGGATGAGGCAGTTACTACTGTAGTGCATCTCATTAACAGGTCGCCTAGCAGTAGTGGCATTGACTTTCAGGTTTTAGAGGAAATATCGGCAGCCAAGCCCCCCTCTTATGATCATTTGCATATCTTTGGATGTGAGGCATTCTGCCATGTGCCCAAGGACAAACGCAATAAGTTGGATCCTAAAAGTGTCAAATGCATTTTCATTGGCTATGGAGATGCAGGAGAGATGGGTTATCATCTATGGCATCTGCAGGCACAGAAAGTGATCCACAACCATGATGTCATCTTTCATGAGGATAAAATGCATATGCAACTTGAGAAAGTGGTTGAGGTACGCAGAGTTATCTTTCAGTAGGAGCCACCTGCTCTCGTGCCCACTCCACAGCCAGTTAGACAGTGTGCAGCATCACCTGATGCTGATGGCCCAGATGCTAAACATGTTGATGTTAGACATGATGTTGGTTAGGCAGCAGAGCCTAGGTTGAGGCGTTCCACTAGAGATAGATGACCTCCTGACCGTTTTGCACCCTCTATGGATTATGTACTAGTTACAGATGCAGAAAAGCCTCTCACTTATGTGAGGCTATGCGGGTGATTGTCACTCTTGGGAGAGGGCTATGTAGTCTAAGCTTGACTCATTGCGTAAGAATTAGACTTGGGATCTGGTTTCCTTGCCTCAGGGTAAGAAGGCTTTGCCATGCAAGTGGGTGTACACGCTGAAAAGTACCCCTAGACACCCGAAGCCGGCATAGAAGGCTCGATTAATTGCTAAGGGCTTTAAGCAGGAGCATGGTGTTGACTTTGATGAAGTCTTTTCTCCTGTGTTCAAGATGACCACCCTACACTTAGTCTTGGCCTTGGTTGCCCAGCTTGACCTAGACTTGTACCAGATGGATGTCAAGAGGACTTTTTTACATATGGACTTGCATGATGAGATTTACATGAAGCAGCCTAAGGGCTTTGTAGACCCTAGCAAGGAGCACCTAGTGTGCAAGCTAAAGAAGAGTATATGTGGCTTGAAGCAAACACCTAGGGAATGGTACCATAAGTTTGATGCATTCATGCAGTCACAGGGCTACATCCGCAGTGCTATGGATCCGTGCTTGTACAAGAAGAAAGCCCGTGACGGTTCTTTACTGATTTTGGTACTCTATGTGAATGACATGCTTTTAGTAGGGACAGCTCATGAGGAGCTAGATGCTCTTAAGGCTCAGCTCAAGAAGATCTTTGAGATGAAAGATCTGGGACATGCCTCTCATATACTTGGTATGTGTATTACACGCGATAGATCTCAGGGACTACTCTATCTGTCACAAAGGGAGTACATTCATAAAGTCCTTGAGCACTTCCGTATGTAGGATGTTAATCCTATTGGCTGTCCATTACCTTCTCATGTGAAGGTTTCATAGGCCAATTGTCCGCAGACAGATGAGCAGAGGGCTGAGATGGCCAAGATTCTCTATGCATCATATGTGGGCAATCTTATGTATGCCATGATAGCCACCCGTCCAGATATTGCTTTTGCAATTCAAGTTGTGGCACCCTATATGGCTACACCTTGCAAGAAACATTGGGATGCCATGAAGGGTATCATGAGGTACATGAAGGGTACAATAGATTTGTGTATTTGCTATGGTAGCCAGGATACAGGAGTCGTGGGGTACACTGAATCTGATTATTCAGGACATGTAGATAGTAGAAAGTCCACTTCTGGCTATGTGTTCACTTAGGCTGGAGGGGCTATCTCTTAGATGTCTATTGTCAAGTGATTCAGAGCTAACTCATATTGATTAAAAAACTTACATTTTTTAGGGTTCAATGCGTATGCTAGGCGATGAAACCTTCTTTAGTCGCCTTGTGCTGAAGAATAATTTTGCACTGTGATCAAGTTAGTGTTGTGTTGGTGTGATCAAGCATAGAAAGAGCTTTGTCTTTGAAAAAACTATCTTGCTGTTCAGAAATTGGATTAATAAGGATGTTGCAGTTGACAGTGTCGTTGCTGTAATGCGTGGTTAATTTCACATGTGCGATGGGTAGACCATTTTTGCTTGGGAAGTTGTGCCATGTGTCACTTACTTTTTTGGCATGATAGCACTTTTATGGCTCCACTTTTATGTTCTTACACTATGGAATATTTCTCAACACTAGAACATCAATAGTTATGGTAGTTATGGGGATGGGTAATTTCTTATCTTAGAATATTTTAAAGGTTCTCTATAAATGTGGAGTTACCTTTTAAGGGCTCTAGCTATCTATCTTGCTTTGGCTATGATTTATTCTATTTTTCTACTCTTACTAAAGGATCCTTTACTTACTATTAGAAGTTGAATAAACTAAGTCCTTTGGACTAATATTCTTAAATGTTTACTGAAGGTAATGTTGGTTCTAAGCCAAGTCTAAATGTCTTGATTTAACCTAACTGCTATTGTTAGCAATTCTTCTCTACGTGTGTAACTAGCTTATTCTTAAGTTCAACCAGCATACATTTACTAGGTTATTTCTAGATAATAATGATTTGTTCATCTTTCTCTTTATCATCGAATAACATGTTTAAATTCTAAATAAGAGATCTTAAGTAATATAATAAATATTTCATCATTTCCTACATCTCATTATTTTCTATATAGACTCATCTAAAGTTAATTTAATACATAACTTTTAAAATAGCAAATTTCTAATTATTTGTTGCAAGTTCCATCCTAATTAGATCTTTAAAAAATATTTTAAAACCCACACATAGGTACCCTTTCTTTTTTAATTTTATTACAATAATATTGTACTATTAAATAATAACTTGACTAAAAGAATCCTATAATTTTAATTTAAATCACACATTATAACAAAATCAAAACCATATGTGATTCATAGATGTGCATTTACGAGTGTGTCTACAAGAGCATGTAAAGCCCTATTTAATTGCATGGCTAGTATGGAGCTCCCAATGCCAATTTAAACACGTAGATAAATGCACAAAAAACGAACTCTGATGTGCTATTAAAGATGCATGTAAATGTGTTCAAAATATGAAAATGTATTTAAACTTGAGACCCAAGAGTTCCTATGGTGCAAGATATCATGGTTAAGAGCTATCATGGAGGGAATACACTTTAATCCTCACCCACTCTTGTTCTCCATGTACCAATAACTCGATAAGGGTGTGGACACTAGCTTTCATTCACTTTCATGTGACAATCATTGCAATATAATTATGTGTGTATAAATTGAAAAAGACTAGCCAAGAATCAAATAGGAGAGACAAGTGCCCACCTTGAGTGAAAGCCCAAACTCAAAACCCCATGTATAAAAGCTAGAAAGTGAATGGATAAACTCATTCTTGTGTTGTGCAAACTTGAGAGTATGCTTATTCTTATTGCTTATATTCTATCTACTTACACTCCATCTTGAGAGTGAGAGTGTTAGAGCAAGGAACTTGAGAGGTGAAGCTTCTTCCTTGCACATCCTATTCTCTTCTTCCCCTTCTTGGGTGAGAAGTGGATTGGAGGAGAGGTTGGGTTCTCTCTTCTTCTTCACATTTTCTCTTGGGATTAGGTGCTTCTGGATTGGATTGGGAACTATGCAGTAGACGAGGTAGACTGAGTACCATTGCATAGATATGGAGCCACCATTGAGCTTTGACATTGCACTATTGAGCAGAAGATAAGGTGCTAAGTTCACTATACCGTCATTGATTCGTTCATTCTCACTTTCATGTGTTTTGGGAGAAGAATGGATAGATCAATGAGTGCAAGAGATGCTTCAACTACATGAGAGGTAGTCACTACCAAATCAAATGAAGCACTTGAAACAATAAATTCAAAAGAAAGCGGATCCAAAACTGAGACTCAGCTCATAAGCATCTTGTGAACCAAGACATATACTCAATGCAACATCCAATTGTCGGAGTATAATCCCAAAGTCTCAATACATTTGTAACTGCTCAATGACATAGACTGCTCCAATACATGTAACTGCTCCAATAGCATGTAATCCCTGCTCAAGGTCAAGTAAGCATGCAAGATGCTCCCACTGGCACAAAAGGCGTACAAATGAGTTAAGGGCTCAAGCAACCCAAGACAAAGTACCAGTGACAAGTGACCAAGTCAATGCGTCATACGCATCCCAAGAGCATGGCATACATGAAGCAACTGATGGAAGCAACCAACGAGCAATATATAATTCCAAAATAAGATCTCTGTCAACTCAATGACATCCGATAGCAACCAAGTAAATGATCAAACTGAGTCGGAAATGCTCAAATACATCCAAGACAAAGCTCCCAATGTCGGTAAAGCATAGACGAACCAAGTGGCATATATCACAAACCAAAGCATGTAAGTATGAAGCCTAACTGTCAAGCATAGACATGAGGCATAAGCGGTCCAAGAGCATGCCAAGTCGGTCCAAATGCCAGTGAATACCAACCAAGACGGAGCTTATGCGTAGCTCAAATACATTCCATAGATTCAAACATGAGCTCAAAGTTGTCCCCAAATGTCAGATACATGATGGCAAATCCCAAAGCATACATCCGGTACCAATAGGTAAGTGACAAAGCATCCAAAGTACCTTTAGCGCACTGTTATTACAGCCAAGTTTGACTGTCAAAACTGAGAAATTTCAGCCAATATTTCAGGCCAAAATCATGGCATAATCATGTGTATACATTCCCAAGGCACTAGGCATGTAGGCCGCATACGGGCATCAAACAAGGTAACCGGAGTAGAGTATAAGCATCAAATGCCAATGCCAAGTGTGGCTGCCCTGTTTCCAGCATTGTATAACAGCAAATGGCAGTCCCAAATCAGCCAATATTTCAGGCCAAAATCATGGCATAATCATGTGCATACATTCCCAAGGCACTAGGCATCATGTAGGCCGCATACGGGCATCAAACAAGGTAACCGGAGTAGAGTATAAGCATCAAATGCCAATGCCAAGTGTGGCTGCCCTATTTCCAACACTTTATAACAGTAAATGATAGTCCCAAATCAAAGAATGTCAGCCCCAAAGCTTCAATGCCAAGCACAAGGCCTAAAGAGGCTTTCAAAGTAGCTCAAATGCCTTCTAGAAACCATTGTTTAAGTGCTCATTTAGGAGCCAAGGCATATAGGCTGAAAACTTGATGAGTAGGCAGGCAAAAATCTAGCACAAATTCAGCGCAGGCTATCCTAGGAAGTGGCTGCTCCATGTGGCAATGTTGGTGTGGATGGGAGGCTCAAAGAGGCCCCAAAGAGGGCATACAACAAAGCCATGAATGCCCAAAGCAAAGGGCAAGGGAGATATGGAGCTTTGAAGCTTTAAATGATGGCTGCTCCTCTTCTTCCACTTGTTTAAAACTGAGAACTGAAGTAAAACCCTTCAAACTCTGATGCAATACCTCAAGGGCAAGGCCCTGAAGAAGCCCAACAATGCTGGGAGGGAGCTTGGGAAGCCGGGGAGTGTCGGAAGCTCGGGAGATCGGCTATGGCTACCGGGATGGAGACCCAATGCGTGAAGGGAGTCAATGCGAAGGTAGAGAAGCACCGAGTCAAGCTCAAGCAAGAGGAAGCCAAGTTCTGATACCAGTTGAAAGGTGAGAAGGATCGAAGCTTGCACGCGAGCTATTGCGGGAGAGCAAGAGCAAGAAAGAGAGAGACAAGAAATGGGAACTCCAATAGTCACAATGTGTGACCGGGCCTTCCTTTATTTACTAGTCACTAAAATGAATGTAAAGAATAAAGTGATGTGACGGGCGCCCACCACCTGCAGTGTGCAGTGGTGGGTACTGTCAGTGTAGTAATACACGGGGCGGCACGGTGGAGGCGCCTTTACCCCAACATGAGTTTCTCTCTCTCTCTTTTGATCTTGCTCTCCATCCACCATAGCCCTCACTGCCAAGCTTCTTTAGCCTGGGTTCTACTTCCCTTTTAACTGGTATCAGAGCAAAGGCATTGAAGCTTGCCCGGCATTCTCTTCAACCCCCCAGATTTGAAGAGCTTCAACTCGAGCTTCAATGGCAGTCATGGCACCTTCATCTGTAGGTATGTTCTGATCTCTCGCCTCCTCCCCGATCTTCCCGGCCTTCATTTGCCACCTTGTAGGGCTGCATTGGAGCCCCCTAATCATTGCCAAGTGCTCAGTAGCACGGTTGAAGACTCCCCAACCCCCAGAAGTAGCTAGCACAAAACGCGTCACATTTTTAGGAGGCTGGGCTAATCCACTTCTGGCATTTCTAGCTCCTTCCCCGGCTTCCTGGCATTGTTTGCATGCTTCCTGATCATCTTCGGACTCCCCGGCATTGGTTCTTGGATACGGGGTGCTTATCGGCGATTTGAATGATCATACTGATGTATTTAGAGATTGTCAAATGCTTTTTTTTTGGTTCCAGAATGCTTTTTGAGCTTGGATTAGGCTCCATCTTGGTCGTCATTCACTGGCATTTGGATTGAGTTGGCATGCTTTGGACTGGTTAATGCCTATTGTCACCGCTTGACATTTAGGCCTCTTGCATTTATTCTTTGGTCAGATATGGTTACCACTTGGTTTGCCCATGCATGATAGCCACTTGGAGCTTCGTCTTTGGACATATTTGAGCATTTTGGACCTACTGGGCATTACATTTGGTTGTCAATTACATGCTATTTGAATGCTTTCAAGCTTATGCTTTACGGGTCTGAGATAGCTTGGGACTTATGCTCCGGATGTACCCTACTGGGATTTGGAATGCCTGATGCTATGTACTTGATGTATTTGAGCATTGCTTGCTCTATTTGCATCTAACTTTACTTCCAGTGGGAGCCTCTTAGCATATTTGGATGTACACAGAGTTTTACTTACACTTGAGCTTGAGCTTGTGGGACAGTTACATGCATTTGCTCTCTTGAGAGCTTTATGTTTGCAGTTAGTCTATAGTGGGCTGATTTGATACGCCATTGGGGAAGGCACTGATCTTTGTCATAGGCTTGTCAGTTTTGTATGCATCTTGGATGTTTATACATTGAGCTCCTTGCTCTATTAGTTGTGGTTGTGCTTGGTTTCTTCTCTTACCTCGTGACCCATTACATGCATGACTTCTAGACCTATGAGATGTCTCTTGACTGACAAGTTATTGGTTTGATAGTTCTTGGTACCTTCTTGCCCCTTGACACGCATTGTTGGATGTATCTTGCTACCTGGCAGTTGCAGTGATATATGTATAAGTGATTGCTTTACTTTGGGATAGTTTTACATACTATTGTCATTTATTCGAGCAAGGTGAAATCTATAGATTTTGAGCACTTATATGAGGGTAATGCTTACTGTTTGACGTTTTCTTGGTCATATTTGATGGATACGTGGTTTTCTTGGTGATAACCACTCGTTTAGCCAGTTTTAGCAGTGGTTTTAGTGCATTTTCTACTCATTACAACAACCTACAATTTTGCATTTTTACTTTGATTTGGAACAATATGGCTGTCATCTGAAAGACACGGCTCTCTTTAACATTGCAAAGTTGGATGGTACCAACTATGGGTATCAGAAGTCCCAGATATGGCATGTTTTGGTGCAGAAGTTGCAGACTAAACCATTGAGTTTCAAGGGTGCTAAACCCGAGGATATGGATATTGATGTTTGGATGGAAGTTGATGAGCTATGCAAGTCTACCATTATCTTGTCACTCTCAGAAGAGGTCTATCATAATGTTGTTGAAGATGAGAATCAGTGTATGGGACTTATGGGAGAAGATTCAGGAGCTTTATGCGCATCAGAGTCCTGTGTCACAGATGTATTGGCTGAAGCAGTTAATGGACCTTCACATGAAGGAGGGCACATCCCTATCATCTTATTTCAGTCAGTTTCATGCTATCATGAAGAATCTGTTGTCACAGGGTATTGAGTTCAAAGAAACCTTGCACCCATTGTTTTTGCTTGGCACCTTGCATGAATCATGGGATGTCTTTCGTACTGCCATATGCATGAACAAGCTTGATGGGCTGAAAATCAAAGATGTTGAGAATGCTTTATTGATTGAGAAAATCAACAAGAAAAACAATGATGCTTCCCGCTCTTTACATGCGTTGACCGTTAGAGGTGGCAGACATGGGAGGTATGATAATGATCTTAAGGGCAAGGACTCTCAGAAGTCATTATTGTTGGAAAGCAGGACATATTAGGCCGCAGTGCCATAAGATGCGTGATGATAAGTGCAAGGAAAAGGTAAAAGAAAGTGAAGGAAAAGTCTTCTGAACGCAGTATTGTACCTGCAAAGTCCAGTGTGAATATAGAAGAGGTTAATGTCATGTAGGCCACTGATGCAGATGAGGATTACATACTTGTAGATTCTTCATGCGATGCCTTACAGGCTTCTGAGACACATTCTATGTAAGTGCAATGCTGGCTTTTGGATTCGGGTGCATCATTTGATATGACACCCTGTAGAGATTGGTTTCATACCTATCGTACCATCTCTGGTTTTGTGGGTCTTGGTGATGATAGGTCCCTTGACATTTTGGGCATTGGAGATGTTAGGCTGCAGTTTCCTTCTAGCAGTTCTTTTGTTTTGCATGATGTATGCCATGTACCTACGTTGACTCGCAGCCTTATGTGAGCTGGACACGTTGATGATGTAGGGTATTTTGTGTCTTTTGGAGACTCTGCATGGAAGATTACTCGTGTCAGGCCTTAGCTTGCAAGAGGTTCCAAGTCTTGAAGCCTCTATCCCTTACTTGTATCTAGAGCTACCTTGAATCATGTTTTGTTTGTGGGTTCTATCCCCCATGTATCCCTTTGGCATGCTCGTTTGGGGCATATGTACCTTAAAGGAATTAAAGTGCTCTGTGCTTTGCAGTATCTTCGGCCTTTTGACTCTTCGCATTTTGATTCTTGTGATCATTGTTTGTATGGTAGGCAGACTAGAAATACGCATAAAAAGTCTGGTAAGAAATGCAGGGTGAGCCCTTGGCTCTTATGCACTTAGATGTATGTGGGCCCATGCCTTGTTAGTCACTCGATGGGGCAAAGTATTTTGTTACTTTCATAGATGATTACTCACGTAAAGTTTGAGCTTATCCCATAAAGAGAAAATCCAATGTCTTAGATACATTTCAACGTTGGCTTGCATTAGCAGAGAACCAGTCTGGGAAAAGGCTGAAATGCTTAAGGTCAGATAATGGGGATGAGTATATATCACATGCTTTTGAGAAATTTTGTGATGAGTGGGGTATTAAGTGTCTGTTGACCGTGCTTTACACCCGTCTCCACTATGGTATGGCTAAATGCATGAATAGAACCATTCAGGAAAGGGTCTGTAGCATGCTTAGCCAGGCTAACTTACCGCAACACTTTTGGGCTGAGGCAGTTACTACTGCAGTGCATCTCATTAACAGGTCACCTAGTAGTGGCATTGACTTTCAGGTTGCAGAGGAGGTATGGGAAAGCAAGCGGTCCTCTTATGATCATTTGCGTGTCTTTGGATGTAAGGTATTTTTCCATGCACCCAAGGACAAACGCAATAAGCTGGATCCTAAAAGTGTCAAATGCATTTTCATTGGCTATGGAGATGCACGAGAGATGGATTACCATCTATGGGATCTGACGCAGAGTTATCTTTTAGGAGGAGCCACCTACTTAGATACAGCTCGTCACTCCATGGCTAGCTAGATAGCATGCAGCATCACCTGATGCTCATGGCCCAGATGTTAGACATGCTGATGTTAGACAGGATGTTAGTCAAGCAGCAGAGCCTGGGTTGAGGTGTTCTACTAGAGATAGACGACCTCCTGACCATTTTGCACCCTCTATGGATTATGTACTAGTTACAAATGCAAGAGAGCCTCTCACTTATGATGAGGCTATGCATAGGGGTGATTGTCACTCTTGGGAAAGGGCTATGTAGTCTGAGCTTGACTAATTGCATAAGAATTAGACTTGGGATTTGGTTACCTTGCCTCAGGGTAAGAAGGCTTTGCCTTGCAAGTGGGTGTACATGCTGAAAAGTACCCTTGGACACCCCAAGCCGGCATAGAAGGCTCGATTAGTTGCTAAGGGCTTTAAGCGGGAGCATGGTGTTGACTTTGATGAAGTCTTTTCTCCTGTGTTCAAGATGACCACCCTACACTTAGTCTTGGCCTTGGTTGCACAGCTTGACCTGAACTTGTACTAGATGGATGTCAAGACGGCTTTTTTACATGGGGACTGGCATGATGAGATTTACATGGAGCAGCCTAAGGGCTTTGCAGACCCTAGCAGGGAACACCTAGTGTGCAAGATAAAGAAGAGTCTATATGGCTTGAAGTAGGCACTTAGGGAATGATACCATAAGTTTGATGCATTCATGCAATCACAGGGCTACAGCCGTAGTGCTATGGGCCCGTGCTTGTACACGAAGAAAGCCTATGACAGTTCTTTACTAATTTTGGTACTCTATGTGGATGACATACTTTTAGCAGGGAAAACTCATGAGGAGCTAGATGCTCTTAAGGCTCAGCTCAAGAAGAGCTTTGAGATGAAAGATCTGGGACATGCCTCTCATATACTTGGTATGCGCATTACGCGTGACAAATCTCACAGACTACTCTATCTGTCATAGAGGGAGTACATTCATAAAGTCCTTGAGCACTTCCGTATGTAGGATGTTAAGCCTATTGGTTGTCCATTACTTTCTCATTTGAAGGTTTCACAGGCCCATTGTGTGTAGACAAATGAGTAGAGGACCGAGATGGCCAAGATTCCCTATGCATCAGCTGTGGGCAGTCCTATGTATGCCATGATAGCCACCCATCCAAATATTGGTTTTGCAATTCGGGTTGTGGCACGTTATATCGCTACACCTGGCAATAAACATTGGGATGCCGTGAAGGGTATCATGAGGTACCTGAAGGGCACACCAGATATGTGTATTTGTTATGGCAGCTAGGATACAGGAGTCGTGGGGTACACTGACTCTGATTATGCAGGACATGCATATAGTAGGAAGTCCACTTCTGGCTATGTGTTCACTTATGCTGGAGGGGCTATCTCTTGGATGTCCAAGGCGTAGAAGTGTACGACTCTTTCTACTATAGAGGATGAGTATATTGCAGCCACAGAGGCTTGCAAGGAGACTATCTGGTTAGGCCGCTTGATTGCAGACCTTGGTATGACAGATGCTATGCCTACATTGCATTCATTTTCTATGAGTGTCATTCAATTGGCCTTGAAAATGCATATGGGAATTAATATTGGAGAATCCATTCGTCGGAACAAAGTGTGGGAAGAATGAGAAATGTGTCGAAAAAGGTGCCCAACAATCTTATCACTTCAGAACACAAATTTCGATTAAGATAAGATGCGTTCACATGGAAAAAACCCAAAAATCGAACTCGAAAAGGGATTCAAAAATTAAATTCCTGATCCGTCCACCCGAATGGAGGGAAGTCAAAAGTAGAAATGTTAGGACACAGATGATCGTCAGGTCTGGCATATCAGAGCTCAGTTGTGATGAGGTTAGGAGGCATTCACATGTAAAAAACAATAAAACGAAGCTCAAAAAGACCTATAAAAATTAATAACGAAAAATTCGTAGGTCGAAACAAGGCGGTGGGAAAATGAGAAATGGGTAGGAAGAGGGTTCAATCAAGGCTATCCACTCACAATTGAATTTCGAGGAGAATAGGTAGTTTCACATTGTAAAAGGATGAAAATACGCACGAAAACCCGCAAAAATTAATAATGGACAAATCGTATGTCGAAATGACAAAGTGTAAAAATGAAAAATGTCATATAGAAGGTGTAGGACAGGGTTGTCACATCAAATCATCTTTCTGAAATGACAAAGGAACATTCACATGGAAAAACAGCCAATGTGCGAGAATTGCTTCGAAAATTAGTAACTTTCAATCCATTGCTCAGAACAGGGGGTGTTAAAAAGGAAAAAGGTACATATTAAAGGGATACACATGATTGCAAGGTTGGATTTGGGTTTTTGTAAACTTAGGGTGTGTTCAAGGGAAAAGAACCAAAACACCATATAAAGGAAAATAACAATAGGAACATCCTCGAAGGTAAGATGAGGGTTGATGGGTGGGCAAGGGACCCATTAAGGTCAAGTGAAGACATGGGATATACATAGATTTTGTGAATGACATATACAAGATGTGTGCACACAGATGCGCAGGGACGCGTCCCCACACTTAAAACCTTACTGGGTAGGGTGAAATGACTCTACATGAATACAAGACGTGTCACCGGATTGTACGTTAATGTCCCCACACTTAAAACATTACCGTCACTTGCAAACAAAAAGTGTAGGGTTAGAACAACTTGGCCTAGTTTGTCGAGCATTGCTGTTGACTGTTGACGTCGTGTTCTGTGGTGCTGTCGGTTGCAAGAGGTACCAAGATGTCTTCATAGCATACATCCAGCGTGGCAAGGACCACGTAGTAGCACCTAGGGAGGTAGTTTTGCTAATGAAGGTGCAAGAATTCGGGTGATGATGAAGGATATTGCACTCAGCGCCGCACAGTCACTCAAATGGGGAGAAAAGAACGGTCACTCGCCCCATAACATACATCACTTGATGAATCTCATAGAGAACCCCATAATGTACACTTGGTTTAAAAATCAACAAGGGAAATGGGATAGAAGGAGTATGCTAGGGTGACAATTGATGGTGCATAAGTGTGTCCAACCTCGTCTGGAATAGGTGCAAGCAGGAAGGCTAGGGAGCCTTATGGTACAGTGTACAGAACCAAGTGACGTGTCCTATGGTGATGACAGGGACCCATCTCGTGGGTGCATAGGGAAAGGAAAATATACATTGCGCCAAGTGTTGTAACGTCCCTCAATCTCACCTCTCGATGATTGTTTGGAGGACACACCAGTCACACTCAACCCCCCTCTGACTGACACTCTATTTGAGAATACAAGAGGGAAACCCAATCCTTACACCCATTATTGTTATCCTCACAATCACTTGTATAAAGGTTGTATGCCTTGTGCACATTTGATGGTGTAGTAATGTATCCCGCCCTGTGCTGGCATACAATGCGAGAAGGAAGGCCAGGGAACCTTATAGTGTAGTGCACAGAAATAGATCTTGCATTGTGCATTGAGAGGCCAGCTCGTGCATGCAACCCTCCATTCACATAGCTCACCTCTCATTTGAATTGAAGGGAAGGGACTGGCCACTCGCCCCACCCTCTGTCTCACGCTTTGTTGATAAATACAGAGGATAGCCCATACTCAAAGTCCATCCTATTAGAATGAAAGCTCACACTACTCAATTGTTTGTCAATGAAGATCGTTCGTTTATTGCTAGCATTAGGGAGTTGATGATGAGGCGTACCCAGGGAGGTAGCCCATATATTTGATATTGTAGATTTTCTAGAGATCATGTTGTCTGTATTAGGGAATCACATATTCTGCGGGAAGTACTAAGATAGCACACCAAGGGAGGTGGCTTTGGAATTTCTTCTAGAAAAGTGTCTGCTGATGCTTTAGCTATTCTGGACTGCGGAGTGTTACCACCTTCTCCATAGCCAGCTTCATATCTAAGTGTGTGTCCACCTTTTCTCAGAACGAGGCATGATATGACATGGAATTGCTTCCTTTTCTCCCTTAATAGTTTGTTTGTTTATTATTATTATTATTCTTCTTCTTCTTTCCTAATCTCGAGGGTGTTTCCACCTTTTCTCAAAGAATAGGTCGACATGACTGGGACCAAAGTCCTTTTCTCCCATGATCGGTATATTTTTATTTTATTTTATTATTATTTCTCATTGTCTTTAAAGTGGGAAATGGTAGGGACAACATATCAGAGCCATCCTCGCCACCTCTATTGTGAGAAAGGAAGCCATCCTCGCCACCTCTATCAGAGCCATCCTCGCCATCCTCTATTGCATCAGATGGAAAGGAAGCCAAGGGGAGGGGGAAGGTGGCTGTGAGGGGCTATCAGAATGGAACCACATCATCACGATCAACAAGAGGGTTATCAAGAGCATTAGGTAAAGGCATCTCGACCATTGTGCAAAGAATAATGAAGCTACTGATGGTGATTGTCAAGATCCCCATGGGGGGTAATACTTCTTGAGGTGATAGCCATTAATAAGGAAAAGATCATCCAAAGCATCGATTTTCTGGAATTGGACTGAGCCATTCAGATTGATGGCAAGTACCTTATAAGGGCCCATCCATCATTGTTGAAGCTTGCCAAGAAACTTGCCAAATTGGAAATCATAAGCGAGAACTAAGTCACCTTCCTTAAACTCCTTGTGCTTGATAAAGTTATCATGATAGACCTTTCTGTGAGCTTGTGTGGCTTCCATGCACTGTAGGGCCATCCTGTGGATCTCATCAAGACACTCCAAGTGCAAGAGACGACATTTCAAGGACTTAGCATCTCCTAAGCATTCATTGATGGCCACGCACAGGGAGGGCAACTCTAGTTCAATAGGAAAAATGGCTTCTGTACCATACACCAGCAACTGGAAGGGTGTCTGTCCGGTAGTTGCCTTATGGCAAGTTTTGTACGCCAAAGGGCCTCTATAAGTTGATCATCCCAATGATGGCGATGTGTGGCACTTGTCCTTGTCAGGATCGAGCAGAGGATGCGATTGGTGACTTCAACTTAGCCGTTGGCTCGAGGGTAATAGGGGGTGGACTTGAGATGACGGATCTTATACAGTTCTGTCAATTCTTCCATGATTTTGTTAAGGAACTGGGTACCTCTGTCACTGACAAGCTCTAGGGGACTGCCAAAACGGGTGATGATATTCTCATACAGGAATAAGGCCACACTATTACCATCATCCCGCTTTAGAGCTTTAGCTTCACACCACTTAATAGTAACATAATCCATACATACTAGGATGTATCTATTCTGCTTCCGTCTAGTGGGGGGGATCAATTGGACCTATGAATTCGATGCCCCGCTTCTTGAATGGCTTCAAGGGAAGGATAGGTTGCAGTGGCATGGCACTAGTCGTGGTGGGTTTCCCCATCCATTGGCATGCATCACATTACTTGCAGTAGTCATGGGCATCCTTATTGAGGGTTGGCCACTAATATCCTGCTAATAGAGCCTTTCTGGCTATTGCTTCTCTTGAAAAGTGGCCTCCACATGGCTCGTCATGGCAAGCCTTCAGAATAATCCCAATCTCATCTCCTGCAACACATCTTCTGAGTACTTCATCTTTGCCTTTCTTGTACAGTTCTTGTACAATGTGCCGCCTAACAGAGTGTAGGGGGCTGATTCTAACAGAAACTTCTTTCTTTCTAGACTAGAGATGCTAGGAGGGTACTATTGGGTTGCCAGTAGGTTGGCAATGTCTGCATACCAGGGGGTGACAATTTCGACTAGAAACAAAGAAGCATCATGGAGGTCTGGATCATCCAGCTCCTCCTCTGCATTCTCAAAGTCAAACTCCTGGAATAGAAGAAGCCATCTCATCATTCTTCCCTTCACATCAGCCTTATTCATTAGGAAGGATAGGGCTTCATGGTCCACGTAAAATTTAAAATGAGTTGACAGTAGATAATGTTGGAACTTCTCCAAAGCAAACACCATTTCTAGACATTCAAGCTCTGTAAACTATGTAATTCCGTTCTCTGTCGATTACTTTTTGACTTGCATAATAGATTGGTTGATCTAACTTAGAGGGGCTCTTTTGGCATAAGGCTACACCTAGGCCTTCAACTGATGCATCAGTGCGCACATGGAATTCCTTGATCCAATCAGGAGGCTGCAGGATGGGTGCTTCAATCAAACACTGCTTCAGAGTGCCGAAGGCTTTGTCAGATTCTTCTGTCCAGATAAACTCCACATCTTTCCTTAGAATCTTATGTAGAGGGGCTACCTTTGTTGCAAAGTGTACAATAAATCTTCTATAATAGCCCACATGGCCAAGGAATCCCCTCAATTGCTTAAGGTTAGTTGGGGCTGACAAGGTGGCAATCTTCTCAATCTTAGCAGGAATTGTTGCTATCCCTTGCGTAGAGACAATATGGCCCAATAGAACTCCTGATGAGATGCCAAAGACACATTTGTTGGGGTGGAGAGAAATCCCATACTCTTGACATATGTCAAAACAATGCTCTAGATGTCCCCAATGCTCACGAATTAGGCTATAGACACAGAAGTCATCGAGATACACCTCAATGAAATCATGTAGATGGTTCTAGAAGGCAACCATCATCACTTGTTGGAAGGTAGTAGGAGCATTGCAGATCCCAAAAAGTATCACTCTATAAGCATAGGTTCCCCATTCGGTTGTGAAGGTTGTTTTGGATTGATCTTCTTCTGCAATTTGGACTTGGTTGTATCTGCTGGATCCATCCAGGAGGAAATAGAGCTCATGGCCTGCCATTGTGTCCAATAGTTGGTTTGTAAAAGGGATAGGGAAATGATCCTTCTTCGTCTTAGAATTCAACTTTCGAAAGTCCACACATATTTGAAGTTTCCCATTCTTCTTGGGTATGACCACAATGGGTGAAACCCATTCACTGTTAGCCACTAGATAAATGAACCTCAACTTCAAGGGGCTTCAATAATTTAGTCTTCACTAGAGTAGAATAATTGGGATTCATACACCTCTGTCTTTGCCTCACAGGTTTGGTATCAGGCTCTAGATCAATGTGGTGTTGGCATACTATGGGATCAATCCCCTTTAGATCTTTGTACGACCATGCAAATACATCTAAGTTCTTCGTTAGTAGATTTCACAAGAACACTAGTTTCCCTTTTGGAAGATTTAGACCCACCTTCACAGTATCATCAGCATCCATGAACGTCAATTGCATTTTTCCTTCCACTTCACGGATAAATGTCCCACACACTGCTTTTGGGTAAAGATCCGGGATCTTTAACTCCTTCAAGGGAGTGGTCTCATCTTTTGATAATGCACTGGAACTACTATTGTCTTTTAATGGAGGCTTAGCTCACTCTTTAGGAGGCTGAAAGTGTATCATTGAGGTTTCAAGTTTGGGTTGGGAATGAGTTACTTCTTAGCTCAAGGATTCATCTTCTGAAGATGCATCCAAGAATACCACATAATAGGAACTTTCTGCATTTTGTTTGAGCTATAGGATTGGGGTTGTTGGCAAGGTGCATCGTCATCATATTCTTTAAGGAAGGGTATCTTTGGATGACAAGAGCCACTGCCGAAGGAAGGCGTATTCTTCTTAATCCATTTCTTATAAAGGCTTTTCTCATGACATGACTCACTAATCAGTCCAAAAGGTACCATAATCATTTTCTCGATCAGAGAGAGATCTTCTACTTCTGAGGCTTCAAGAACTTCAGGAACTTCTTCCTCATCTTTGCCTTCTGTGCTTAGGATAGATCCTTCTAGCTTGCATCCACAATCTTCTTCTGCATTATCACCTTTGTTCTCTTTAGAGTCTATTTCTATCTCTGTGGGAGCTCAATAAGAGAAGAACAAGCTCTCTGTTCTATCTTTGCTTTTGCTTCTGCCTCTATCTCTGCTCTTGTCCCTGTCTCTGGCTTCGTCTCTATGACTACCATGTAAGAGGGAGATTAGTACATCCATGTTTCTATTTCGATGTCAGAGGTGATTTCAGAAGTCAATTCAGGTTCAGGCAAGAGGTATTCACCCATAGACAAAGACTTTACTTCCTTCAGTAATTGGCTTACAATGCCCACTGCTAAGGACTGTGCCTCTATTTTTTTGGGAAAGATCTATTTAACAGCCTCTTCATCTTGTGATGTACCATCTGTTACTTCATTAGAGGAGTCGGTTATGACTTCAATGGATATGGATCCATTGCCTTTTTGCGATCCATACGGCTTCAATACTACTTTATTAGGTCCTCTGCCTAGGGTTAGGGTCCCTTTGAACCAGTCCACCTTCTTGCTCTTGGTTCAAAAAGCCAAGGTCTTCCCAATAGCAAAGGGTATGAGGTCCCAAAGGAATTTGGTTTGACCACTAGATATGTCAGCCAATAGTCTCTTCCTGTGAGGGTTGTCTTTACGTACGGGAGAATGCCCAACGGTTTGATTCTGCTCTGGTTTGCCAATCTGATAAGCCACTATGTAGGTTGCATTCCTTGCAATCCTAGATCCTTCATTGTCACATCCATCATTATGTTCGCTGATGAGCCTCCATCAATCAATGCATTTGCAATAAAGCATCCTTCAATCCACACGCCAACTCTGGGTTACCATGATCTAGGAAGGCATTAGCCACATCCACTTCCTTTACGGGTTCTAAGGCTCTGTTGGACTTTATTGTTGTTGCGGGAGCAATCCTTAGGCCACACCTTCTTGTCAAGTTGCTTTTGAATTTCTTTTGACAACTAGGAGACAACATCAACAACTTTTGGAATGTTAAGTTTGGTTTAAAGGTGTCCAAGTCTTTAACCAAATCATACTATTTGATAAGATCCACAGGCTTTTCCAATTGGCTAGGAAATGGGGTCACGACCACTTTTATCTTCCCTTTTTCTTCTAGGAGCGGCAACATTTGTACTTCTTCTTCATGAGGAGGTCCTTCCACATCCTCTATTTCCTGGACCACCAGTCCTATATCTACAATTGTCTCTGTAGCTCTCTGTGGCTCTATAGTACTTTGTAATGTACCATTCTATTTTGTTATGTTCTGGTTTTTTGTTGGAAGACTGAACTTCACTGTTTTGGCAAGAGGATTATTTTCTTTATGGACAAGTGGTTCCTTCTTCTTGGCATACATGATGGCGGTAACCTCCAATTCCACCAAATTGGAGGAAGGCTCTTGGACCTTGGATTGGTTATTAGAAGCGTTTTTCTTCACTGGAGCTGGGCTTGGATAGTCTTTTGTAGTGTGGCCTTCTCCTTTTCATCAACTGTGTAAGGGCTTGTAATCCACATACCTTCTAGGGTTTGGAAAATTCGGTGAGATATGACCCTTTACTCCACATTTGTAATACTCCACTTCTGATCCCTAACCACTGCCAGACTGTCATCCTTTGTAACTATGAGAGGAAAACCTCCTTGGACCAAAATTAGGACCGAAATCCTTAGGCTTTGATCCAATGTCCTGTGTTGTCATTTTGGATTCTAGCAAGTTGAATCTTGTGTCTTCATCTTTCTTTCTTCGTTCGTGCATCTCTTTCATAGAGAATATATCCTTTGTATGGTTCTTTCTCAAATAGTATGAATAGAAGACTCCAAGAATGGTTGGTTTTCAAGTACATTCAATGGCTAAATGTCCTTCTTGATGGCACTTTCCACACCATGTATTAGAATGCATCACATCTCTCCCACCTTCCGCATGAGTGTATATATTGGCGATATTCACTGTTAGCATCTATGGCTGCTCTATAATCACATCCATAAGCTCTTTCTTGATACTTGCCATTGAAATTGGACATGTAGTCCTTCGGATTTTCACTTCCTGGAGTACTTGTAGTAGGGTTTTGGGAATCTTCTGTAATTATTACATACATTGGTTGGGTTGATCCAGGAGGTCCTCTGTTCTGGTTTTGATTCAGAGCTCCTGTTAAGACTTGGGGTTATTGATTCCAGTGGGTAGGATTCCATTGTTGTTGAGTTGCCATTGGAGGAATAGTTTGAGACCACTATTGTTGTGGTTGAACAACCATTTGAGGCATTGTTGTTTGTGGCCACTATGGATTAGGTGCATTGTACTGCCACACTATTTGCATTTGGGGGTAGGGATAGGGAACTATCCCTAGGAATGCATTTGGTGGATATACCATTCCTGGCATGGAAGGAGGTAAGACTCCTCTTCCTGAGGTCATTGACAACCTTGCTTTAACTTCATCATATAGTCTTGTACCTTCCACTGCAGCTTGTAGATTGACTGGTCTTCTTAATTCCATGACCTTGCAAACTTCTGGTTGTAGACCTCTGAGGAATACTCCTTTCTGGATGCCTTCATCCAAATGATGATTGGTCGATCTCTTCAAGATGGATTCCATTCGCGGGCGTCGGGAAATAATTTGCAATTGATCAATGGCAGTGGAAGCCAAGGGATGGGGATGGCCAACCCTAATGGGAGAGGGAACGTGGTGCCGAATGTGCCTTTATTGCTAGTTCGCCTAGTGTGACTATGCCTATGGCTAGTCAGATGCCTCCAAACGTGGGAAGCCAAGCAGTGAACCCTAACATCGTTCCTGTGGGTCAACAACCAATGCAACCAATGTCTAATCAAATTGTGTGGCCAAGGGACCGACGGGTAGATGATCAGGGCTATGATTCGAGTTCGTCAAATGTCCTTAGCGAGGTCAAGGACATGATGAAGCACTACACGGATTAAAAATTGGTAATGGGACTACATTTGCTGGCCTGTCATCAATATTTCCAAGATGAATCTGACTAGGAAGGGAACCTTGAGTTGCCATGGGGACTTCTGTAAAGAGTGCTTTTAAGGCGTCAAAGGAGGCTTCTATTGCAAGCTCATTCTCGGCCTTTATTTTTTCCTTCTCTCTTCTCATGTACCTCTAGACTCGTTCTAGTGCTTGCCTCTTGATTGCATCATTCATCAGAGGGTTGGCTCCAACCAATTATTCTAAACTTGACAAAACATAATCAAAGGGAGCTTCAGTCTTTGTTAGGCTCTCTAGTTAACATTTCTTCTACTTCCTTCTTCTCTACGTCTCTGAATTCAGCCTTCAAACCACTACAAAGGGGGAGATATTCCATTTTGAAGGTATCAAAACTCATTCTTCTAAGGATCATTGTTGTGCCATCATCATAATAATGCCAGCTTCTGATGGTTTCAATAGTGTATGTTGTAAAGAACACTCTATCTACCAACTTTCAGTGGATTGCTAATTGAACAAACAAGAGATTGTTAGTGCACTAGGCATCCCACGTGTCCTACTGTTGAGCATCTATGAACAAATTCCAACTTCTTTCTTTCTTGTTTTCGTGAACCTCCACTGACCACGACTCCTGAAGCTTCTTCACGATCTCCCACTAATTGATGATGTTTGGAAACTTCTCAATGAATGCCAAATCTTCTATAGATTGTCATTCTCTCTATTTCCGCACTTCAGTTTGTTCCCAAACAATTTGCCACCAAGATGCACGTCTCCGTTGCTTCAATTGAAAGAGGAAATAGTCCACCATATAGAGCCTGCCTCATGATGGTAATATGTTTTTGCCATTGTCGGATGAACTTCTTGTGGAAAGTGGCTTTAGTAATGAGAATCTCCAACTCTTCAGTGGAAGAAGAAACTTTGTAAACATCCATTGAATTCTTCTCTTCTTGGCAATGCCATTTCCTTCATTTTCAACCTCTTTTGATGCTTGTTGATGCCAGTTTTCCCTGTCTGCACAACAAAAACATGGAGCTCTAAGAGAGACACCAAGGAAAAGGGATTTCTACTACAATATAATCTTTCTTGTAACATCAACAAGCTTTTATTTCATTCTTTAGAGAACCACAATAAGGAAAAGAACACCACTAGCAAGAAATCTTTACGCAACATCATAAAAACAATTCTCCCACGGTTTTATCTTCAACAAAATTGATCATTCTCTTCATATTCTTCATAGAATGCATCAACCAACAAAGAGAACACAAAAGAAACACCACTTTGAATGGAAATAATCACATAGTATTCATCTTCAATGTCTTCTTAGTTTTCTCTCACAGTCTCTCATAGATAGATACATTGTTTTGCATAGAATGGGCTCTCTTTCTCTCTGAATCAATAGTACATCATCTCCTCACTACAATACACAATAATCACTCACAATAATCATTCTTTGGTCGTGAATACCTCTTCCAAAAGGTATGTCTGATATGAAAAGTCACCAAAACCACCACAGTGACCTCTCACAGCTCACTATTGTCACTTCACTCTAGTCTTCTCTTGAGTCTTCAACAACTGCTTCTTCCACTTTCTTCAGCTCTTTTGAACTTATATTCATCTCTTTTCAAGGCTAGAAAAATTCCCCAAAATCACACATACATTCCATAGAACACTTATAGAAGATCTACAAAACGGAACAAAACAGGAACAGAGGCAGAAATAGAGGCTCTACAAAAGATTTCATAGAAGGCCAATAGAAAGTACCAGAACCTCATAACTCATACCAAAAGCATTCCAAACCATAAAAATTTATTAATGAGCTTGCAAAAGACTTCAATTTCCATCAATCATCAATCCATGCTTCATACAGAAGAAAAAAAGAACAAAATAGAAGCTAAATAGAAGGTATTAGAATCTCAACAGAACCTATCAGAACATCACAGAGCCTCATATCTCTACTGAAAATCATCGTGAGCTTCCAAAACATAATCAATCTCAGTAAAAAAAACTCCCAACTAGTCATCACTCAAAATCCATAAAAAATCAACCATTCAAGCCTCAAAATCAACAAAAATCCCCAAAAACCTAGTCATTTCAACCTTCAACATGTAGACTCAGTGGGATCTAAGTGACAAACCCCGTGATGTTCCTAGGGAGCGGCGAGCGGCGTCATTTGAAAAACCTATTGATGGACTACAAAAAGGTACACCTTGGAATGAGCTTGGTGGACACCTCACACACACACACACACACACACTCTCTCTCTCTCTCTCTCTCTCTCTCTCTCTCTATATATATATATATATATATATATATATATATATATATATATATATATATATATATATATATATATATATATATATATATATATAGATAGTATTTTGATGAGAGAGAAGAGATAAAAAGAAATTATAGATAGGAATATCAAATTATGCATATATTTATGATGTGTTTTAATATGAGATATAATAGATTGAGATTTTTTGAATGAACTATATTGAAATGTTTGGACCTTATGAGCAAAATGCAGTCCTCTCTTTTGGGACATTTTTTTCTCTTACATAGAAAACTAATAATTAACATAACATATAATATTAAAAAAATAAAGACTTATCAAATATTTTAAAAAAATTATACTATTGAAATTATAATCAAAATGTGACTTTTGG